>NC_064637.1:38463673-38772284 GCF_023864275.1 Schistocerca cancellata | reverse complement strand
TGAACCGAGCAGGAAAATGCGTTGTATGATTTGGCCGGGTGGAGAAATTGACGTTGCTGCTGTGATACACAACAACTGAAAAATACACATGTCGATGTCCTATGCACAAAGGAAAAGAAATGAAACAAAGGAAATGAAAAAAAAGAAAAATGTAAAAAGGATAACAAGAAAAGGGAAATAAAAAAGAAGAGTAAGGAAAAGTTCAAAGAAAAGGAAAAGAGAATAGCAGACAGGAAAAAGTTGAAGAAAAGTAGAAAAGTAAAAAAGGAAAAGAAGAAAAGGGGGTAGACAAGCAAAAAGAAAAAGGAAAAATACACCAGGGAAAGAGAAAAAAACGGAGGAAAGGAAAAAAAAGAGTAGTAGAATAGGAAATAAAAAATGGAAAAGAAAGAACAAGAAAAGAAAATTACAACAGGAAAAAGGGAAAATAAAGAGACTGAGAAACAAGAAAAGGATTACAAGGAAGGAGGCGGAAAAGGAAAATTATTGTTGTGAATCTCATTATGACTTGGGCAATCAGATAGAAGTAGTTTGTAACAAACCCGTTTGCTCCGTTTGTGATTTCCACCGCTTTGACAACGGTTAGCAAGTTCTCCAGAGGTTTACTCACGAGAGAGTGAGTCAGAGCAGAATTCTGCACGAATGCACACGAGGAGCGCTATGTATCAGAACGCCAAGGTCGGCCACGCGAGAGACCCGTGAGTCAGGGTAATTAATGCCGAGTTGAAGAAGAGCCCGTCAGGGGAGAGTTAGTTGGGAGGAACTGCTAGAGCGACGCCTGCGATTGCCCAACGCGATGAAATCCCCCGCACCATCAATCGTCGCGCGGTGTGGCAAGGTAGGCCAGAAGCCACCTCTAACCTTGCTCAGACGGCTTTCGTCACCGTGCCTCATCCTCACGCGCGTAGTATGAGGAAAATACGTTGTCCTCGCAATTTCCTTGTTGTAACTGGGCCATCTGAGCGCAGTTCTGAGACTTCAGTCGTCATTCTATGACTCACGAATCAGCGCAGTACAACTGGCGATACGGGACACGACAGTCGACACATGTCAAACAAAATAAGCACGAAATATTGGTATGGAACAAAACTACTACACTGTTGTTACAAAAGAGACGAAGAAGAGTTAATAGTAACTCAGATATTCGAGAGACGGATCATGCTTGGAACGTACAATTAGTTTTCAGAAGGTCTTGGCGGAATATCTGTCCGAAAATACTAGGAAGTTTTGGTAATAAGTAAAGTCACTGATCATCATCATTTAAGACTGATTATGCCTTTCAGCGTTCAGTCTGGACCATAGCCCCCCTTATACAGTTCCTCCATGATCCCCTATTCAGTGCTAACATTGGTGCCTCTTCTGATGTTAAACCTATTACTTCAAAATCATTCTTAACCGAATCCAGGTACCTTCTCCTCGGTCTGCCCCGACTCCTCCTACCCTCTACTGCTGAATCCATGAGTCTCTTGGGTAACCTTGCTTCTCCCATGCGTGTAACATGACCCCACCATCTAAGCCTGTTCGCCCTGACTGCTACATCTATAGAGTTCATTCCCAGTTTTTCTTTGATTTCCTCATTGTGGACACCCTCCTGCCATTGTTCCCATCTACTAGTACCTGCAATCATCCTAGCTACTTTCATATCCGTAACCTCAACCTTATTGATAAGGTAACCTGAATCGACCCAGCTTTCGCTCCCATACAACAAAGTTGGTCAAAAGATTGAACGGTGCACAGATAACTTAGTCTCGGTACTGACTTCCTTCTTGCAGAAGAGAGTAGACCGTAGCTGAGCGCTCACTGCATTAGCTTTGCTACACCTCGCTTCCACTTCTTTCACTATGTTGCCATCCTGTGAGAATATGCATCCTAAGTACTTGAAACCGTCCACCTGTTCTAACTTTGTTCCTCCTATTTGGCACTCAATCCGTTTATATTTCTTTCCCACTGACATTACTTTCGTTTTGGAGATGCTAATCTTCATACCATAGTCCTTACATTTCTGATCTAGCTCTGAAATATAACTTTGCAAACTTTCAGTCGAATCTGCTATCACAACTAAGTCATCCGCATATGCAAGACTGCCTATTTTGTGTTCACATATCTTAATCTCACGCAGCCAGTCTATTGTTTTCAACATATGATCCATAAATAATATGAACAGCAGTGGAGACAGGTTGCAGCTTTGTCTTACCCCCGAAACTACTCTGAACCACTGCACCGGCCAAAACCTTCCCTTCCACCTCCCATGTATCCGACCGGCGCTGGATCTGAAGACGACACAAATCAGGAATTTTAAATTCTGGATTTAAATTTCTATTTTCTCACAAGGATATTACCATATCAGTCATCCAACACAGCACCCAGACTCGCAAATGAGAGATATCGACATTAACAGCTCTATATTTGAAAAATAATTGTGACTACTTTGAGCGAAGGAAACACCAGGCCCTCACGGACTTCCAGTTAGATTCTCTATATTGAATATGCCGCGATACTAACTCAGTTGCAAGCTCATATTCATCGCGAATCGCTTGAGCACCGAATAAATCCGCGTGACTGGTGAACAGCGTGGATCCTCCTCTTGACAAAGAGGGTAAAAGAGGGAGCTACAGGCCGGCGGCCGTGTTGTACGCAGTCTCCCAATCTTGGCTCCATATTTGATGTGTTCTGTAAGATTACAAACTCACATTTTCACGATCCTAAATAAGGCACCAGTTTAGTTATGAATCAAGTTTAATATGCTGAAATTTCAATGATCAATGTTAAAACAAATTTCCAAATATAAACTGATTTATTTCTTTTTATTTAAATTCTCTTTATATATATATATATATATATATATATATATATATATATATATATATATCGGTTGTCGTTTGACTATTAAAAGATTATAATTAATGTTTGTCTGGTTGGGAATTTGGTGAGCTAGACTGGATACCTGGTGAAACAGTTGCTCAGTAATGCAACGTTAACTTCCCCAGACAGCTCATAGCTTTTAACCCACTTTTATTGTCTATCAGCACCGCTTTCGTAGCAAATTAAAGCAACAACGTTACAAACTATTCAAGACATTGTGGTACAATAGTCACCTGCCTAGTTTATGATCGTTACATCAGTGACCTACTGAAACTCGCAAAAGAAGAGAAGTGATGAGTTCGGACGGAGACGCATAACCTTGTCAGAGAGGTCTATCTAGGAGCCAAACACCAGAGCAACGCGTCTCCCTCACAGGCCGACACACGATTCGCTGCTGTCAAAACAACGGCAACAGAGATTAACTTCTGATCCGTGTTCTCTCTGGACACGGAGCTTGGATCCTGTATTTCCTCTCGCGTCGCTGAGATACCTCTCTCGCGCTGCTGTGTTACAGCAACAGACACCACATTAATCCCTTTCAAAGAGTCTCAGTTCCGTTGCGACACGTGATTTCTTTTCTAGAAGAATGGATATAGTCTGGTGCACCACAGTTCCCGTACACTGTCACTCGGGTTCTGTAAACTCCTCACAGGATATTAAAACGTGTCGAACATTTCGAGAGATGTTAGCACCCATCACAGGCAAAAAACGCATACGATACATATGCATACGAGAACTTATACCCTCTGAAACCGAGCTCCGATGAGCACTACGATCTCTCAAAAGGATCTAATTTTTTTTTTTAACTTTCAGTAGAACTAACACATAGCGTCAAATTACGAGGGCAGTTCAATAAATAATGCAACACATTTTTTTTCTGAAACAGGGGTTGTTTTATTCAGCATTGAAATACACCAGGTTATTCCCCAATCTTTTAGCTACACAACACTATTTTTCAACGTAATCTCCATTCAATGCTACAGCCTTAGGCCACCTTGAAATGAGGGCCTGTATGCCTGCACGGTACCATTCCACTGGTCGATGTCGGAGCCAACGTCGTACTGCATCAATAACTTCTTCATCATCCGCGTAGTGCCTCCCACGGATTGCGTCCTTCATTGGGCCAAACATACGGAAATCCGACGGTGCGAGGTCGGAGCTGTAGGGTGCATGAGGAAGAACAGTCCACTGAAGTTTTGTGAGCTCCTCTCGGGTGCGAAGACTTGTGTGAGGTCTTGCGTTGTCATGGAGAAGGAGAAGTTCGTTCAGATTTTTGTGCCTACGAACACGCTGAAGTCGTTTCTTCAATTTCTGAAGAGTAGCACAGTACACTTCAGAGTTGATCGTTTGACCATGGGGAAGGACATCGAACAGAATAATCCCTTCAGCGTCCCAGAAGACTGTAACCGTGACTTTACCGGCTGAGGGTATGGCTTTAAACTTTTTCTTGGTAGGGGAGTGGGTGTGGCGCCACTCCATTGACTGCCGTTTTGTTTCAGGTTCGAAGTGATGAACCCATGTTTCATCACCTGTAACAATCTTTGACAAGAAATTGTGACCCTCAGCCACATGACGAGCAAGCAATTCCGCACAGATGGTTCTCCTTTGCTCTTTATGGTGTTCGGTTAGACAACGAGGGACCCAGCGGGAACAAACCTTTGAATATCCCAACTGGTGAACAATTGTGACAGCACTACCAACAGAGATGTCAAGTTTTTGAGCACTGAGTTGTTTGATGGTGATCCGTCGATCATCTCGAACGAGTGTGTTCGCACGCTCCGCCATTGCAGGAGTCACAGCTGTGCACGGCCGGCCCCCACGCGGGAGATCAAACAGTCTCGCTTGACCTTGCGGCGATGATGACACACGCTTTGCCCAACGACTCACCGTGCTTTTGTCCACTGCCAGATCACCGTAGACATTTTGCAAGCGCCTATGAATATCTGAGATGCCCTCGTTTTCCGCCAAAAGAAACTCGATCACTGCCCGTTGTTTGCAACGCACATCCGTTACAGACGCCATTTTAACAGCTCCGTACAGCGCTGCCACCTGTCAGAAGTCAATGAAACTATACGTGACGAAGCGGGAATGTTTGAAAATATTCCACAAGAAATTTCCGGTTTTTTCAATCGAAATTGGCTGAAAAAAAAAATGTGTTGCATTACTTATTGAACTGCCCTCGTATTTTATAACCTCTAAACCTTTTCTCGAGCTGGCAGCGATTTCCGGGCTACAACACTGATACTAGAGTTTATTAACAGCTGCATTATTTCACACTGCTACGTCTACAGGCGCTGGAAGAAGATACGGAAAAACAGCGAGAAATTCATGATTGAACACAAATGCATCACGAACGACACACGTGCAATGTCCTCAATGCGTGGCAAGTGGCAGTAGTATTCTTTGTAGTTCTGAGTGCCTTACGTCGGAGCTAAGTGAGTGCAAACTTGAGAAAAGTGTTGGTGTTCGGATGGTGGGCGCTTCCGTAACCAAGGTAGGTGAACTGGTCGGCCTTACTAGAGGCACCGTATGGATTTATATAGTACGTAGGGAAAGCGGGTAAACAACATGCGCTGAGTTAGAACTCGGACGGAAATGCGTATCGAGGAGATGATGGAAGGTAATTAAAGAGGACTGTGACTGTAACGAAAAATAAGAGGACGATAGCTGCAAAAGTCAGTTGCTCTTGCTAAACCTTTCAGCACCAAAATAACACGAAGGGGGTTCCAGAAGCAGGCAATTGCAGGACTGATCAGTGATTCAAATGTCTGTACTAAGAGAACGGTGGTCACGAAGCCATAAAACATGGCCTATGCGGCAATGGGGCCAAAAGCCTTGCCGCAGTGGATACACCGGTTCCCGTCAGATCACCGAAGTTAAGCGCTGTCGAGCGTGGTCGGCACTTGGATGGGTGACCATCCGAGCCGCCATGCGCTGTTGCCATTTTTCGGGGTGCACTCAGCCTCGTGAAGCTAATTGAGGAGCTACTCGACCGAAAAGTAGCGGCTCCGGTCAAAGAAAACCATCATACGACCGGGAGTGCGGTGTGCTGACCACACGTCCCTTCTAGCCGCCTCCTGAGCTGAGGATGACACGGCGGTCGGATGGTCCCAATGGGCCACTTGTGGCCTGAAGACGGAATGCAGATGGGGCAATGGGAGAATGTAATTTGATCTGGTAAGTGTTGTTGCACACTGTTTCCAATTTCAGGCCGAGGTTTCGTCCCAAGAGTGAAACATGGTAGGGGGATCGGTGGTGATTTCGGTAGGCATGTGTGCTGGTGTAAGCTGTTGCCAGGAGACAAAGATGAAGTGCGAAGATCGGTAGTGGGTGCTGTATCAAGGGCGCCCATCACGAGAGAGGCTAGAGACACACCGTCAAGTAACAGGCCGCCAACGGCCCCTCGGCAGCAGGTATTTAGGCCGACGCCTCACTCAGTCATTCACTCAGGCATTTGTCAGATACACGCAGAGCGGACTCAATTCATCACTGGCTACGAAAGTACATGACGACCAGATTAGTGACTACAGCGGGACTTTTACTATACCAACAGTGAGACTAAAGTTTGTAACTGCAAGATTAGCAATTTTGTCTGCAAGAGGACTATTACTGATGAGCTTGTACCACACACATTGACTCTATTCAAGATAAGTAAATGTTCACGTAAATAAAGAAACGCATTCATCCACGTGTGCATTTGTGTTGTAGCAACATAACAACAGAATGAGATTTTCACTCTGCAGCGGAGTGTGCGCTGATATGAAACTTCCTGGCAGATTAAAACTGAGTGCCGGACCGAGACTCGAACTCGGGACCTTTGCCTTTCGCGGGCAAGTGCTCTACCAACTGAGCTACCCAAGCACGACTCACGCCCCGTCCTCACAGCTTTACTTCCGCCAGTACCTCGTCTCCTACCTTCCAAACTTTACAGAAGCTCTCCTGCGAACCTTGCAGAACTAGCACACCTGAAAGAAAGGATATTGCGGAGACATGGCTTAGCACTTGCCCGGCAAAGGTCCCGAGTTCGAGTCTCGGTCTGGCATACAGTTTTAAGCTGCCAGGAAGTTTCATATCAGCGCACACTCCGCTGCAGAGTGAAAATATTCTGCAAACATCCCCCAGGCTGTGGCTAAGACATGTCTCCGCAGTATCCTTTCTTTCACGAGTGCTAGTTCTGCAAGGTTCGCAGGAGAGCTTCTGTAACGTTTGGAAGGTAGGAGACGAGGTACTGGCGGAAGTAAAGCTGTGAGGACGGGGCGTCAGTCGTGCTTGGGTAGCTCAGTTGGTAGAGCACCTGCCCGCGAAAGGCAAAGGTCCCGAGTTCGAATCTCGCTCCGGCACACAGTTTTAATCTGCCAGGAAGATTCAACATAACAACATCTTCTCCCTTGCTTCTTTGCCGCACAAGACTCTACACCACGTCGTACTTGATAAAATCGTCTCGGGTTGACAGCCGAGTCAATGTGTTCTTCTCCAGCAACGTTTCAGCAAGTTTCTTACTTTGCATCTTCAGGCAGGCGAAGTAGCCTGAAGATTTCAAGTAAGAAACTTGCCGAAAACTTGCTGGAGAATAACACATTGACTCGGCTGTCAACCGGAGAAGATTTTATCATCGAGATTCACCGAGAAACCCTGCATTCTCATATACGTCTTAGTTTTCTCTTAGGCCCACGGTTACATCTACATCTATACTCCGCAAGCCACCCAACGGTGTGTGGCGGAGGGCACTTTACGAGCCACTGTCATTACCTCCCTTTCCTGTTCCAGTCGCGTATGGTTCGCGGGAAGAACGACTGGCGGAAAGCCTCCGTGCGCGCTCGAATCTCTCTAATTTTACATTCGTGATCTCCTCGGGAGGTATAAGTAGGGGGGAGCAATGTATTCGATACCTCATCCAGAAACGCACCCTTTCGAAACCTGGACAGCTAGCTACACCGCGATGCAGAGCGCCTCTCTTGCAGAGTCTGCCACTTGAGTTTGCTAAACATCTCCATAACGCTATCACGCTTACCAAATAACCCTGTGACGAAACGCGCCGCTCTTCTTTGGATCTTCTCTATCTCCTCCGTCAATCCGACCTGGTGCGGATCCCACACTGATCTCCCAATGAATCTCAACCTGGCACCCGCCTTACCAACAATTAATTTCATATGATCATTCCACTTCAAATCGTTCCGTACGCTTACTACCAGATATTTTACAGAAGTAACTGCTACCAGTGTTTGTTCCGCTATCATATAATCATACAATAAAGGATCCTTCTTTCTATGTATTCGCAATACATTACATTTGTCTATGTTAAGGGTCAGTTGCCACTCCCTGCACCATGTGCCTATCCGCTGCAGATCTTCCTGCATTTCGCTGCAATATTCTAATGCTGCAACTTCTCTGTATACTACAGCATCATCCGCGAAAATCCGCATGGAACTTCCGACACTATCTACTAGGTCATTTATATATATTGTGAAAAGCAATGGTCCCATAACCCTCCCCTGTGGCACGCCAGAGATTACTTTAACGTCTATAGACGTCTCTCCATTGAGAACAACATGCTGTGTTCTGTTTGCTAAACACTCTTCAATCCAGCCGCACAGCTGGTCTGATATTCCGTAGGCTCTTGATTTGTTTATCAGGCGACAGTGCGGAACTGTATCGAACGCCTTCCGGAAGTCAAGGAAAATGGCATCTACCTGGGTGCCTGTATCTAATATTTTCTGGGTCACTTCAACAAATAAAGGTTGCGTTACAGCCGAAGATTACGTCACAATTTTGGCTGAACACGTCCATAGCTTGGTACAAGATTTTCACCGCAGTGGTAATAATGTGTTAAGTTCGCATCACTCACGATTGGTTCTGTGAGCATGAGGATGAATTGCCGGATCTCCCCTGGCCAGATGTCAACATTACTCAGTATTTGTATTCTAGTTTGGTGAGAAGTATTCATGATCACTATCCAGCTCCATCACCATTACCTGAGCTTAACACGGTTTGGAGCAATAATGGTATAAAATTCCCTTAAAAACCATACAGGATCTATACCTATTCATTCCGTGACAGCTGGTTTCGAATGCGAACGGTTTTCCTACATCGTACTGTGTTTTTAGTATTTCCATTTAATGTCCCATAGACAACTCCGCTGCAGATATATAAGCACCGTCAACTAACCAAGGGCGTGTGGTAAATGTGGAAAGGTGAATTGTGGCGGCGTTATTATGAAATATATCCAAAGATATGGTGTCTTGAAGGGAGGATATAAGATGAACATCAACAAAAGCAAAACGAGGATAATGGAATGTAGTCGAATCAAGTCGGGTGATGTTGAGGGTATTACATTAGGAAATGAGACACTTAAAGTAGTAAAGGAGTTTTGCTATTTGGGGAGCAAAATAACTGATGATGGTCGAAGTAGAGAGGATATAAAATGTAGACTGGCAATGGCAAGGAAAGCGTTTCTGAAGAAGAGAAATTTGTTAACATCGAGTATAGATTTAAGTGTCAGGAAGTCATTTCTGAAAGTATTTGTATGGAGTGTAGCCATGTATGGAAGTGAAACATGGACGGTAAATAGTTTGGACAAGAAGAGAATAGATGCTTTCGAAATGTGGTGCTACAGAAGAATGCTGAAGATTAGATGGGTAGATCACATAACTAATGAGGAAGTATTGAATAGAATTGGGGAGAAGAGGAGTTTGTGGCACAACTTGACCAGAAGAAGGGATCGGTTGGTAGGACATGTTCTGAGGCATCAAGGGATCACCAATTTAGTATTGGAGGGCAGCGTGGAGGGTAAAAATCGTAGGGGGAGACCAAGAGATGAATACACCAAGCAGATTCAGAAGGATGTAGGTTGCAGTAGGTACTGGGAGATGAAGAAGCTAGCACAGGATAGAGTAGCATGGAGAGTTGCATCAGACCTGTCTCAGGACTGAAGACCACAACAACAACAACAATCCAAAGATGACCAACATGCTGTTATTCTTTTCTTAGCCACCGAAGTATAAAGCAGCAGACATCCATCACACAATGTAGAACGTATATGGGGCTGCAAATCTATTGTAAACAGTGACAAGGAATGTTGCTGCTCCGTGATAACGCGCGAATGTCGTAATGCAGAAGCTGCTCCAACTCAAGTGGGACACATTCCAGCACCCGACCTACAGCCCTGATTTCTCCTCTTGCAATTATCACGCCTTCGGCCAGTTACAAAAGGCGTTGAAAAGTCGACGATTTTTCTCGGACGAGGATGTGCAGCAGGCAATAACTGACTTCTTTGCGCAGCAGGACACGTTAGTTTGTCAAACGCTGATCTTTAACTTGGTGCCGGTATGTTGACAGCATCAATTCTCACGGCGATTTCGCGTAATTGGCATACCGATTCTGCACTGTCATCTCTCAAAGCGAAACGTTTTGATCGTCCCTCTGATATATATAGGAAAAAACAAATAAACAAAGAAAAAGAGGCGCGTTGCTGTGACCGCGGAGCTTTTTTCTTTTTTTAAATTTATACGTCTTAAAACTTTATTTTAACGCTGTTTATTTTCAGCCATAGCGTTGCGGCATATCAGCCCATAGCATCACAAATCAAAAAATATGCATACGCTCCACTCGTTCACGCACATATCAGATCTTCAATATTAAAATAACTGCGAAGTACAAGGCTGTCAGTATTGCTCCAATCATCCGTACTTTCATAGATTTGAAGAAGCATATGATTCTGTTGACAGGTAATCCTCATTGAACCTCTTAGAAGAACAAGGACACGACGCAAAAAAATACCACGACTGATCAAGTAGAGACTGGCTGGCACAAGATCTAAAGTTAAATTAATGGGTAAAATCTCTGACCCCTTCATGATAAATACTTGAGTACTTCAGGGTGACAGATTTTTCCCCCCTGTTGTTCTTCCTATCCCTCGACGAAGAAATGAGCGACTGGGAAAAAAAAACTGGAAACCCAAGGACACTTGGATGCAAAGCTGCTAGGACGATCCTGGGACAAGATACAGATCTCAAACACAGCTTTTGCAGAGGGCCTGATCGTACTCTCGGATAACGAAACGACAGCAACCAAAGAAATACAAGTACTAAAAGAATTTGCATAAAAAGTTGGCCTGTAGATTATTTTGATCAAAATTAGACACACAAAAATTACGCACAAAATACGGGAAGACAAACAGAACTACACATTTCAAATGTCCAGGTGAAATCCTTGAGCCTACAGGAGGTGAAAAGAACTTACAGAAGACTGGACTACATAAGCTGAAGAGACCTTACGTCAGATCAAAAGGCATATATAACGAGAAATGCATGTCAATTCAGACAAATATCAGACACTGCAACACAGTAATCAAGTCTCAGATACTGTGTGCAAGTGGAGCACTAACACTTCATACGAAAAGCGACATGAAAGCATTCTGAAAGAAGAACGGATATTAACAGAAAAATTCTCAGCCCAAAGCTGACAGAAGAGAGATACATATTACACTCCAGGAAAAGTACAGAAAAGATGTCAAATCTAGCAGCAGATGTCAGAAAAAGAAGGTTAAATTTCTAGGAGTACACCAACAAGGCTCACCAAAAGAATTCTGTCGTACATACAGGGGATCACGTCAAGAATACCGTGGATCAACCAAGTCAGACTTGATGTAGAAAAAGCTCAAATCGATCCAATAGAAGTTCAAAACAGTAATATACACTGAGACAAGGTATACAAGAGGAATTTAGGTCAGAGAATAAAGTCTCAAAGGAACAAAGGACGGATTGAAAGAGAGTCCACTGAGAAAAAAATTGAGAGAATAGTGGAAGATCAGAAATAATGCTGAAATGAGACAGAATGCTTTGCGACAGCGGATAGGCAAAATAATGTGAACAGTAGTAGTAATGGGATGGTTGTTTTTGACTGTCAACAATGCAGGTAAGGCACGTATTTCGCTGGACTGTGCGTGTACAGTAAGGATTAGGCATCAGTGCAGGTCGTTTACGAGTAGTGCACACTTCGTATTTGCATTCGGGGGCAGAGGTCGGCGTGCAATGAAAGACCTAACAGAGTCCCAAAGAGGGCAGATTGTGGGGTTCTGATTAGCTGGAGCACCAGTAACAAAGACAGTCAATTTATTGAATGTTTCAAGAGCAACTGTTTCAACAGTAATGACAGCCTACACAAAACATGGACAGATGTCATCGCGTAAACGAAATAGTGACCGCAACTCAGATCTAAATGACAGAGATCGTCGTACGCTAACACGAATGGTGTCAAAACAATACAAAACCACGGCGGCTAAAGTAGACTCCAGAACTCAATAGCCATCTTCGAGACCCCGTATCTATCGACACTGAACGCCGAGAACTCCACAAAGCGAATATTCACGGACGATTTGCTGTACCGAAACCATTAGTGACGACAACCAACGCAAAGAAGCGTAAAATATGTTGTCAGGAGGAAAATCCTGAACTCCTGATCGGTGGAAATACGTGATATGGTCCGACGAGTCAACGTTTTCGTTATTTAAAACATCGGGCCGGATTGAAGTCTGTAAAACGCCAAAAGAAGCCTACAATCGTGACTGAATGATTCCAACGCTTAAGCATGGAGGTGGAAGTGTGATGGTGTGGGCAGCCATATCATGGTGTTCTGCTGGTCCTATCGTTACTCTCAAAGGCAGTGTTACAGCCAAAGATTACGTGAACATTTTACGTGATCAGGTGCGCCGCATGCTTCTAATGACGTTCCCCGACAATGATGGCACATTTTAAGACGATAATGCACCCTTTCACACGGCCAGGACAGTACAAACGTGGTCTGAGGAGCATGCAACTGAACTGCAGCGTCTTCCCTGGCCAGCACAGATGCCGGACGTGAACATTACCCTTTTGGGCGGTACTGGATCGCAGATTCCGGAGCAGGTTTCCGCCTCCCTCGTCACTACGGGCGTTAGAAGAGGTTCTGATCGAAGAGTCGCATAACAGACCACTGGAGTCTATACAATAATTATATGCCAGTATTCAAAGATGAATCGCAGCTGTATTACGGGCAAATGGTGGTCCAATTCCTTATTAATAAACCATCCCCAACCAAGTTCAGGTGTTCACATTATTTTGCCTATCCCCTGTATGTACACTACGTACCATTAAAATTGCTACACCACGAAGATGACGAGTTACAGACGCGAAATTTAACCGACAGGAAGAAGATGCTGTGATATGCAACTCATGAGCTTTTCAGAGCATTCACACAACGGTGGCGCCGGTGGCGAGAACTACAACGTACTAACATGAGCAAAGTTTCCAACCGATTTCTCATACACAAACAGCAGTTGACCGGCGTTGCCCGGTGAAACGTTGTTGTGATGGCTCGCGTAAGGAGGAGAAATGCGTACCATCACGTTTCCGACTTTGATAAAGGTTGGAATGTAGCCTATCGCGATTGCGGTTTATCGTATCGTGACATTGCTGCCCGCGTTGGTCGAGATCCAATGATTGTTAGCAGAATATGGAATCGGTGGGCTCAGGAGGGTAATACGGAACGCCGTGCCGGATCCCAACGGCCTCGTATCACTAGCAGTGACATGACAGGCATCTTATCCGCATGGCTGTACTGGATCGTGCAGCCACGTCTCGATCCCTGACTCAACATACGGCGACGTTTGCAAGACAACAACCATCTGCACGAACACTTCGACGACGTTTGCAGCAGCATGGACTGTCAGCTCGCAGACCGTGGCTGCTGTTACCCTTGACGCTGCATCACAGACAGGAGCACCTGCGATGGTGCCCTCAACGACGAACCTGGGTACACGAATGGCTAAACGTCATTTTTTCGGATGAATCCATGTTCTGTCTACAGTATCACGATCATCGGATCCGTGTTTGGCGACATCGCGGTGAACCCACCTTGGAAGCGTGTATTCGTCATCGCCATACTGGCGTATCACCCGGCGTGATAGTATGGGGTGACATTGGTTTCATGTCTCGGTCACCTCTTGTTCGCACTGACGGCAGTTTGAACAGTGGACGTTACATTTCAGATGTGTTACGACCCGTGGCTCTACCCCTCATTCGATCACTGCGAAACCCTACATTTCAGCAGGATAATGCACGACCTCATGTTGCAGGTCCTGTACGGGCCTTTCTGGATACAGAAAATGTTCAAATGCTGCCCTGGCCAGCACATTCTTCAGATCTCTCACCAACTGAAAACGTCTGGTCAATGATGGTCGAGCAATTGACTCGTGACAATAGGCGAGTCACTACTCTTGATGAACTGTGGTATTGTGTTGTAGCTGCATGGGCAGCTGTACCTGTACAGTCCATCCAAGCTCTGTTTGACTCAATGCCCAGGCGTATCAAGGCCGGTATTACGACCAGAGGTGGTTGTTCTGGGTACTGATTTCTCTGGATCTATGCACCCAAATTGCGTGAAAATGTAATCACATGTCAGTTCTAGTATAATATATGAATTCCTGTTTATCATCTGCATTTCTTCTTGGTGTAGCAATTTTAATGGCCAATAGTTTATATAGAACATGTTACTAAACAGTTCGCTAAAAGGTTGATAAACTCGGAAATGTCAACAATAACTTCTTAAATGGTATCAGGAGATATGATTCCTACAGCTTGCGCGAAAATCAATTCGGAGCAGCACCTTACACCCCTAAATCGCGACAGCCCACACAACAGCACCGTTTCGCGTGTCACATATACGCGGGCGCCGCGACTTCGACGCCGTAAAGGCTGTTACGACGTCTCTGTGAAGTACAATTACCAGGCGAGGACGGGGGAATTAGTTTCCGGAGACGGGAAACTCGTGGCGGCGCTGCTTCCCTTTGTTGTGGCTCTGTTTTATAGTTGTGTGCGCGTCTGGGGAGGCGGGCGGCCGGTGGCGGACTGCCAGGGATATTGGCCGGGCAGTTCCCCGATACAGACGCAGCGCACGTAGCGCCGCCGCGGCCGCGACCGCACGACCGCCGACCCGCGCGATGAACGACCGGCCGCTTCTTTGTCCGCCGCCTTTTGTTTTGACCGGAGGACCCAGACAACGGGGCCGGCTGTCGCAGGTTTCGCCAACAACGCACCCGCCCGGGCAGCTCAGCGCCTCGCATTATTTCGTCGCGGCGCGTGGGACGGACTCGGTGATTCACCTTTTGTATATGGCTCTTCTTCTAGTCTACTGACTAAGCTTCTATCGCCACATGATCAGATTAACTACACTACTGGCCGTCAAAATTGATACACCAAGAAGAAATGCAGGTGATAAACGGATATTCATTGGACAAATATATTACACTAGAACTGACATGTGGTTACATTTTCACCCAATTTGCGTGCATAGATCCTGAGAAATCACTACCGAGAACAACCACCTCTGGTCGTTATAACGGCCTTGATACGCCTGGGCATTGAGTCAAACAGAGCTTGGATGGACTGTACAGGTACAGCTGCCCATGCAGCTTCAACACCATACCACAGTTCATCAATAGGAGTGACTGGCGTATTGTGACGAGCCAGTTGCTCGGCCACCATTGACCAGACGTTTTCAATTGGTGAGAGATCTGGAGAATGTGCTGGCCAGGGCAGCAGTCGAACATTTTCTGTATCCAGAAAGGCCCGTACAGGACCTGCAACATGCGGTGTGCATCCTGCTGAAATGTAGGGTTACGCAGGGATCGAATGAAGGGTAGAGCCATGGGTCGTAACACATTTGAAATGTAACGTCCACTGTTCAGTGGTCAATGCGAACAAGAGGTGACCGAGACGTGGAAACAATGGCACCCCATACCATCACGCCGAGTGATACGCCAGTATGGCGATGACGAATACACGCTTCCAATGTGCGTTCACCGCGACGTCGCCAAACACGGATGCGATGATCGTGATGCTGTAGACAGAATCTGGATTCATCCGAAAAAATGATGGTTTGCCTTTCGTGCACCCAGGTTCGTCGTCGAGTGCACCATCGCAGGCACTCCTGTCTGTGATGCAGCGTCGAGGGTAACCGCAGCCACGGTCTCCGAGCTGATAGTCCGTTCTGCTGCAAACGTCGTCGAACTGTTCGTGCCGATGGTTGTCGTCTTGCAAACGTCCCCATCTGTTGACTCACGGATCGAGACGTGGCTGCACGATCCGTTACCCCAGCCATGTGGATAAGATGCCTGTCATCTCGACTGCTGGTGATACGAGGCCGTTGGGATCCAGCACGGCGTTCCGTATTACCCTCCTGAGCCCACCGATTCCTTGGATCTCGACCAACGCGAGCAGCAATGTCGCGATACGATAAACCGCAATCGCGATAGGCTACAATCCGACCTTTATCAAAGTCGGAAATGTGATGTGATGCCTCGTGTAAGGAGGAGAAAGGCGTACCAACAACATTTCACCAAACAACGATGGTCAACTGCTGTTTGTCTATGAGAAATCGGTTGGAAACTTTCCTCATGTCAGCACGTTGTAGGTGTCGCCACCGGCGTCAACCTTGTGTGAATGCTCTGAAAAGCTTGTTATTTGCATATCACAGCATCTTCTTCCTGTCTGTTAAATTTCGCGTCTGTCGCGCGTCATCTTCGTGGTGTAGCAGTTTTAATGGCCAGTAGTGTATTAGAAATAGAATACTGTGAGAGATGAGGATCAGTTTAGTTTTTGAAGAAATGTCTCAAGACGCGAGCAAATATAGCCGCTACCACTTACCACAGAAAATACATTAAAAAAGACAAATCCACGTTTATAGTATTTTATATAGGTATAGTGTCTTCTATCGGAGATGCATTTCCGCAATAACAGACACCATACCCACATTATACAGGGTGTAAATTTTGACAAACCAGAATAACTCGAAAAGTAAGTTTAACACGGAAAAATGTATAGAATCCAAAATTGATTATTTTCGAGGGGGATATCTGCTGGCGCTAAAATTAGCACGACATTGCAGCTCGCTGGGTGTGGGGCGGGAGGCAATTTTAATATTTCAAATGGGAACCCCCATTTTTTATTGCAGAATCAGATTCTACATAAAAACTACGTACATTTTGTCTAAAACATTTGTTTTGAATCTTGGTAGTTGGCGTTGTATTCAAGAAAATCCATGTTCTCCTTTTTGGCATGGGAAATGGTTACGTATGGATAAAAAAGACTTATTTACTTCGTAAGTTTTAATTCGCTAACATTAAAACTCTCCCTCTCTCACCATAGGGTGGGGTTGAGAGGGAGGAATTAGAGTTTTACACATGTTGACCCAATCCGAATCTGCGAAAAAAATTAATATTTTGGTCAACATTTGTAAAGCTTTAATTCCTCTCTCTCAAACCCCACCCTATGGGGAGGGCGAGTTTTAGTTTTAGCGAATCAAAATTTACGAAGTAAATAAGTATTTTTTATTTATCCGTAACCATTTTCCACGTAAAAATGAGAACTTGGATTTTCTTGAATTACAGCGCCAACTAGCAAGTATCAAAACAAATGTTTAAGACAAAGTGTACGTAGTTTTTTGTGTAGAATCTGATTCTTCAATAAAAAAATGGAGTTTCCCCAGTTGAAATTTTAAAGTTCCCTTCCGCCCCACCCCCAGGGGGCTGGGATGGAGTAATAATTTTGGCACCAGCAGACGTCCCCCTCGAAAATAATCAACTTTGGATTCTACATATTTTTGCGTGTGAAGCTTATTTTTCGAGTTATTCTGGTTTGTAAACTTAAAATCTACACCCTGTATATGCGCCTGACGTTATTTCAATCTTTCCGTGCAAAAGCACATAATGATCAATGTCTTGCGGGAATACCTCAGCCCTGCGAGCGAAGATAAATAATGGTCAGGAGGCACTAATGTACAGTGTGCGGCATACAGAGCACTGCGTCGGAAGGGAGACGTGATTGGCTCTGAGCACTATGGGACTTAACTTCAGAGGTCATCAGTCCCCCAACACTTAGAACTACTTAAACCTCACTAACGTAAGGACATCACACACATCCATGCCCGAGGCAGGATTCGAACCTGCGACCTTAGCGGCTGCGGTTCCAGACTGTAGCGCCTAGAACCGCTCGGCCACTACGGCCGACGAAATTTGTAATCCCGTTTCTTTTTTTTTTTTTGCCACCTCATGGAGAATGTTTTTGCCTGTTCTGTTGTATCTTGTAGGTTCTCTACTAACTCTGCTCAATCATCATCAACAAAAGCTAAGCAGTCGGTTTCAAGAGTTTCGCTCTTTATTTCAAATTTCACTTTATTTCTTCCTTATTCTTCTGTTCTACTTCTTCATTCTCGTTTTACTTCTTACAAAGCGCAATTGATTAATAATGGAGACAGTGCATCTCGTAACCACAGAATCTGGGAGTATTTACAGGTCAGCCTTCGATAAACTTTCTGTTTTCAGCACTCGAAATACTCTCTAGATTGTCAGTTGTTTCTTAGCATATACACTGCAAGGAAAGGGATTGGAAAATTGTGAAAAAATATATTAAAGTCTGATAGCGAGATGTCGGCTTACCAAGAGGGGAAAAAGGAAAGGAAAAAAAAAACAGTGAGGGAGAGAGTTGGAGATTGAGGGAGAGAAGAAAAGATAGCGATGAAAGGGAATAAGTGTGAGGAGTGTGAGGGGCGATTGTGTGGACACCGGGGCTGGGGTCCGGCGTATAAAGGTAGCCG
Source organism: Schistocerca cancellata (assembly GCF_023864275.1). Lineage (NCBI taxonomy): Eukaryota > Metazoa > Arthropoda > Insecta > Orthoptera > Acrididae > Schistocerca > Schistocerca cancellata. The sequence goes on along the minus strand of NC_064637.1, from coordinate 38,753,795 downwards.
CAAGTGCAGGACAGGACACGGCGGAAGGATCTGCACAACAAAAAGCGGGCGGGGATAAAAGCGACACGTCCAGTATTTTTGGCAGCGAGATAAAGGCGGCCGGCAAAAAGACAGCCGCCCGCTAACCAAATTGAATTTCAAATAAGCTAGTTGATAAAATTCAAATATGTGGTCGGCCATACAATTCATAGCACCGCCAGGCGGTAGGGGGTAACGACGCCAGGGAAAGCAAGGCGTGTTGCGGGGGTGGTGGGGGTGTGTCGGCGAGGGGAGGGGTAGGGAGACTGTGTACTCTATGTACACGTGATATACCGCGCACGTGATAAATCTGACGCCTTCCCCATCCACCCTGGGGTCTTTTCATTTTCATATTTTTTGTGTCGTTTTATCTGCTACCTCGAGGGCTGGACATGTCCTTCTCCGACGACGGGGAATGAGAGGAAGGGAGAGGGAGAGACAGAGAAACAGAGAGAGAGAGAGAGAGAGAGAGAGAGAGAGAGAGAGAGAGAGAGAGAGAGAGAGACAGCGTAGAGAGTGTGTAGCTTTGTAGAGCTGGTTTTTCCTGCAATACACTTGGAGCGTTGTCTGTCTCTAATTAAATTTCGCTCCATCGACATTGCGAGAGGTTTCGAACAACCTGCAACTAGTGACCAAATACGTCGCAGTCGCCAAGAGCACAGTATTTCGTCGAAATGAAACATGGATATCAAAAATTGGGGAAAGGAAGATATTAGAAAAATGTTGCTATAGAAGCTGAGTGGTCAGCGTAGATGGCTGCGATGCGAGAGATCCGAATTCGATCCCCGATACTGCCAAGAATTTTTATTTGTTAAAAGTACTGGTGATGCTGACTGGTGATGCTAACTTGACCGAGTACTAAAGACCTACATTGATGTTTTAAGCACCTTCTTGCTTCCCACCTTTGAAGAGCAATTCGAGGTTGGCGATTGCATATTTGATCACGATCGAGCACCTGTTCGTAATGCACGGCCTGTGGCGGAGTGGTTGCACAACAGTAACATCCCTGTAATGGACTGGCCTCCGCAGAGTCCTCACCTGAATTCTATAGGACACCTTTGGGATATTTCAGAACGCCGACTTCGTGCCACGCCTCACCGACAGACGTCGATACCTCTCCTCAGTGCAGCACTCCGTGAAGAATTGTCTCCCATTCCCCAAGAAACCTTCCAGCACCTGATGGAACGTATGCCTGCGAGAGTGGAAGCTGTCATCAATGCTAAGGGCGGACCAACACCATGTTGAATTCCAGCATTACCGATGGAGGGCGCCACGAACTTTTAAGTCATTTTCAGCCAGGTGTCCGGATACTTGACACAGAGTAGTTTACGAGGTGCATTCAAGTTCTAAGGCCTCCGATTTTTTTTCTAATTAACTACTCACCCGAAATCGATGAAACTGGCGTAACTTCTCGAAGTAATCGCCCTGCAGACGTACACATTTTTCACAACGCTGACGCCATGATTCCATGGCAGCGGCGGAGGCTTCTTTAGGAGTCTGTTTTGACCACTGGAAAATCGCTGAGGCAATAGCAGCACGGCTGGTGAATGTGCGGCCACGGAGAGTGTCTTTCATTGTTGGAAAAAGCCAAAAGTCACTAGGAGCCAGGTCAGGTGAGTAGGGAGCATGAGGAATCACTTCAAAGTTGTCACGAAGAAACTGTTACGTAACATTAGCTCGAAGTGCGGGTGCGTTGTCTTGGTGAAACAGCACACGCGCAGCCCTTCCCGGACGTTTTTGTTGCAGTGCAGAAAGGAATTCGTTCTTCAAAACATTTTCGTAGGATGCACCTGTTACCGTAGTGCCCTTTGGAACGCAATGGGTAAGGATTACGCCCTCGCCCAGAACATGGACATCATTTTTTCAGCACTGGCGGTTACCCGAAATTTTCTTGGTGGCGGTGAATCTGTGTGCTTCCATTGAGCTGACTGGCGCTTTGTTTCTGGATTGAAAAATGGCATCCACGTCTCATCCATTGTCACAACCGACCAACAGAAAGTCCCATTCGTGCTGTCGTTGCGCGTCAACATTGCTTGGCAACATGCCACACGGGCAGCCATGTGGTCGTCCGTTAGCATTCGTGGCACCCACCTGGATGACACTTTTCGCATTTTCAGGTCGTCATGCAGGATTGTGAACCCACAGAAATGCCAACTCTGGAGGCGATCTGTTCAACAGTCATTCGGCGATCCCCGAAAACAATTCCCTCCACTTTCTCGATCGTGTCGTCAGACTGGCTTGTGCGAGCCCGAGGTTGTTTCGGTTTGTTGTCACACGATGTTCTGCCTTCATTAAACTGTCGCACCCACGAACGCACTTTCGACACATCCATAACTCCATCACCACTTGTCTCCTTCAACTGTCGATGAATTTCAATTGGTTTCACACCACGCAAATTCAGAAAACGAATGATTGAACGCTGTTCAAGTAAGGAAAACGTCGCCATTTTAAGTATTTAAAACAGTTCTCATTCTCGCCGCTGGCGGTAAAATTCCATCTGCCGTTCGCTACTGCCATCTCTGGGACGTATTGACAATGAACGCGGCCTCATTTTAAAACAATGTGCATGTTTCTATCTCTTTCCAGTCCGGAGAAAAAAAATCGGAGGCCTTAGAACTTGAATGCACCTCGTACTTTGAATACTTTAGAGCTATGAACCGGAAATGTGTGGTTTATGAGGAGCTGCTGGCTCATTAACTCACTACGGAAAGTTATTTTTCTAGCTGGGCTGTCGGTAGCACAATGGAACTCACCAGTGATTTCTTCAGCTGATTTCATGCGATTTTGTACAACCATCTTCCGTAACGCTCGACGGTCCCCGTCGGTCAATATTTGGGATCTACCTCGTCTTCGTTTACCTGAGGTAATTCGCGTTTTCATTTCACAATCACGTCACAAATAGTCGATTTGGGAAGCTTTTGAAAGATTCAAATGTCCCTCGTGCATCGGTTATCGTACTGAACCGTGCATTTGAAGTCACTGAGCTCTCGGAAGGGCCCCATTCGGATTCGGAGTCCAAGTCTTATTTCAGTCGACGCCACATTGGGCGACAAGCGTGCCGATGATGAGGAAGAAATTATGATGAGGACAACACAACAGCCAGTCCACGAGCGAAAAAAATCTCTGACCCGCCCAGGAATCGAACCAGGGCCCACTGCATGGGAGGCAATGACGTTACCACTCAGCTAAGCAGGCGGACACTGAGCTTTCCTGACCGACCCATCTTTTATACTGGCGAGTTCCCATCTAGTGACAGCTAGTGGTCTGTTTCACATTATATAGGAGTGTCTACCCACTTGTGATCAGATAATGTATGATGGACTATGGCGTAAGTGTGTGCCTAGTTATGTGTAACCCATTACTATGTTTACGACATTTCTCATCGAGCCATATACAGTATCTCGCATTTCTAGCTGCTTCTCTCACACAAATAATGATAAAAATTCAGAAATTCAGGATCTCCACCAGCCCAAGCCCTTCCTAACCAATTAGAAAAAAAACCGGAGCTCGAAAATTATTAGTTTAATTACTTTAATAATTTAATTACAAGTACGCAAATTTCTTTAAGCAGCAAGATAAATAGCACTCCATGCCGTGCATGGACCAACTTGATTGCCGGCCGGGGTGGCCGAGCGGTTCTAGGCGCTACAGTCTGGAACCGCACGACCACTACGGTCGCAGGTTCGAATCCTGCCTCGGGCATGCATGTGTGTGACGTCCTTAGGTTAGTTAGGTTTAAGTAGTTCTTAGTTCTAGGGGACTGATGACCTCAGAAGTTAAGTCCCTTAGTGCTCAGAGCCATCTGAACCAAGCAACTTGATTAATTCAGGATTGGAAATCGGAGTAAGGCGGTAAGATCGACACCAAAGAATTTATCTTTCACGTAGATTATTTATTGTAAGTAAATATTTGGTTGCACATACTAACTATACATAACTGGTGCCTGACTAGAAATATGTAAGTAAGAATTAGTGAGAATGAGACGGCACAATTTAACAACAGCAAGAAGAAACACAGAAGACGGGGGTGGGAGACAATTATACTATCATCTCCTTTGCATTAACACCAAAAAAATATCTCTGTGAGATTTGCATTACGATTCTACGCATACACTATTCTGGACACAGGTTTAACCAATACACGAGGCTGTGCGATAATTATTTAACATACTAACAGCTTCTGCTGCTTGCAAACGGCCCAACTAGAGTACGTGGTGCATTACGGATCAAACTGTTGTGCTACTTTGTAGAAAGCGCACGAAAGAACAGATATTCTTGCAGAAACTATAGCTCATTAAACAAGCAAACTGTTAAACTAAAGCCTATTGCGGTGCCGTGGTGGACCAGAAGGGTCATTGATTACCAAACACGTGGCACAAAATCAACACACAAAGATAAAAGCAACGTCCACAAAATATAAGATTAAAATCATTAAAAATCATACTCGCTTCACACGCTTCACCTAAGCTGAAGTTCTTAAGTATTTCAAGAGTTACACATAACGAAGTCCTAACTCAACCTGATTCCTATCACCTGAAACCCCCCTTTAGAACTGCGGTCCGTACTCACAAAGCGTTCACCGAAGAGTGCCCCTATCTCTTTCGAGGTTACCTAGCTCCCCGTGCAGCGGAAGCTACAAGAGGGGTAGCCCTCCGTCACCAACCTCACACACAAAAACAGCCTTCGACTAAGATGGGTAAACCTCTCTGTGCAGGTATTGGAAGCCTAAGTTGGTCATCCTGTGCTCTCCCTCGAACGAGAAGCAACATCGTCTGCTCCCAGCACAAAACAAATCCGAAACCCCACATTAAAACAGACATATAATATTCAATAGGCCTTAATTGAGTACTCAGTCTTTCTGGAAGAGTTTATGAATTGAGCTAAAATCAGGTAGTAAAATGAGTAAGTTGTACCGAATTCGACAAGCGTCTTAGGAAACGACTCCACAGAGACGTTTCATTGACTGAGCCAATCATTACTGACTTTCAGCTACTCTTGAAGAAGATGTGCAGAAGAAGAGAGGAATAAAAAAAAAAGTGAACAAACAGAGGATTGTGGAGAAGGCGTAATATTAATTCAGTGGGATGAATCGGTTCGTCGGCTGTTCTATACCGAAGTGTTGTTGTGGTCTTCAGTCCTGAGACTGGTTTGATGCAGCTCTCCATTCTACTCTATCCTGCGCAAGCATCTCCCAGTACCTACTACAACCTACATCCTTCTGAATCTGCTTAGTGTATTCATCTCTTGGTCTCCCTCTACGATTTTTACCCTCCACGCTGCCCTCCAATGCAAAATTTGTGATGCCTTGATGCCTCAGAACATGTCCTACCAACCGATCCCTTCTTCTAGTCAAGTTCTGCCACAAACTCCTCCCCAATTCTATTCAATACCTCTTCATTAGTTATGTGATCTACCCATCTAATTTTCAGCATTCTTCTGTAGCACCACATTTCGAAACCTTCTATTCTCTTCCTGTCTAAACTATTTATCGTCCACGTTTCACTTCCATACGTGGCTACACTCCATAAAAATACTTTCAGAAACGACTTCCTAACAGCAGAATTTAGACCAACGTTATGCCGTCAAGTTGGAGAATCCGAGTATGTGACCATTGAAAAGTTCAAACAGCCCTATGGGGAACATTCCTTACCAACAGAAAAAGTTTTTCGCTGACACAAATCACTTCTGGAAGGCGGACAACACGTTCAAGATGAACATCGCTCAGGGGGACCTTCAACTGCAGCATGTCATTCTCAATGGAGAGAAGTCTTCCGAAGTAAGTGTGATTTCATGTGTGCCACAGGGGAGTGTCATGGGACCGTTGCTGTTCACAATATACATAAATGACCTGGTGGGTGACATCGGAAGTTCACCGAGGCTTTTTGCAGGTGATGCTGTGGTGTATGTGGAGGTTGTAACAATGGAAAATTGTACTGAAATGCAGGAGGATCTGCAGCGAATTGACGCATGGTGCAGGGAATGGCAGTTGAATCTCGATGTAGACAAGTGTAATGTGCTGCGAATACATAGAAAGATAGATGCCATATCATTTAGCTACAAAATAGCAGGTCAGCAACTGTAAGCAGTTAATTCCATAAATTATCTGGGAGTACGCATTAGGAGTGATTTAAAATGGAATGATCATATAAAGTTGATCGTCGGTAAAGCAGATGCCAGACTGAGATTCATTGGAAGAAGCCTAAGGAAATGCAATCCGAAAACAAAGGAAGTAGGTTACAGTACACTCGTTCGCCCACTGCTTGAATACTGCTCAGCGGTGTGGGATCCGTACCAGATAGGGTTGATAGAAGAGATAGAGAAGATCCAGCGCGCTTCGTTACAGGATCATTTAGTAATCGCGAAAGCGTTACGGAGATGGTAGATAAACTCCAGTGTAAGGCTCTGCAAGAGAGACGCTCAGCAGCTCGGTACGGGCTTTTGTTGAAGTTTCGAGAACATACCTTCATGGTGTGGGTTCCTGTAGTCATGTCCAAGTTCATGAACCACGAGCAACGTATGAGTTGCCAAGTAAGTGGTCCCGACAGTCGGGATACCAGTTACTTTGGAATAAGGCTGGGCATCTCGGACATATTCTGAGTCGTGGTCACCTTTGTGCTCATACGGCAAAGACTACCAAATCCACCGGTTAGTCCCTCAGCCGTTACGGGTAAAACCCAATGGGACTCGGGGCAAGTAAGGCTAGCAACCTGCTTCCCTGGTACTTTAAATATCATGCTGGCAACAATCAGAGCAAAATGCCTCGGACCTTTGGAGGTGACGGAGTCCCACCTCTAACTGACAAACCAGAGACTCCTAAGATACGACTTGGCAAGCAAATGGTAATGAGATGGGGAGCTATTAATATCAATGGGGGCTACTCTGGGAAGAAGGTAGAGCTGGCAGAGGCTGCAAGTAAGATGGGGCTGGACGTTTTAGCTGTTAATGGCATTCGGGTAAGGGGTGAGAAAGAAGAGGAAGAGGGAGAATACAAGGTCTACCTGTCAGGAGTCAAAGCAGGAATAGCACAATGGGGTGTAGGGCTTTACATCAGGAAAGAAATGAAACCCAGCGTAGTTGCAATAAGGTATGTAAACGAACGACTGATGTGGATAGATTTGACAGTGTCTAGCAAGAAAATTAGGATTGTGTCAGTATATTCGCATTGTGAAGGGACAGATCAAGATAAGATAGTGAGGCACTCAGTGATGTAGTTGTTAGAGTAAAGGACAAGGACAGTGTTCTGATCAAGGATGATTTTAACGCCAGGATTGGAAATCGAACAGAAGGGTATGAAAAGGTTATGGGTAAATTTGGAGAGGATATGGAGGCCAACAGGAACGGGAAACAACTCTTGGATTTCTGTGCCATTATGGGCTTAGTAATCACAAACTGCTTTTTTAAACATAAGATCATTCACCGGTATACTTGGGAAGGCAGGGGAACCAGATCTGTCATTGACTATATAATAACAGATCAGGAATTCAGGAAGGCTGTGAGGGATACACGTGTATTCAGGGGATTCTTTGATGACCTTTGATGATTCTTTGATTCATTATTTAATATGCAGTGAAATTGGGATTGTGAGGCCGAAAGTGCAGGAGGTCAGGTCCATATGTAGGAGCATAAGAGTGGAGAAACTTCAGGATAAGGAAATCAGGCACAAGTACATAACAGCGATCTCAGAAAGGTACCAGTTAGTTGAATGTAGTCAATTACAGTCATTGGAAAAGGAATGGACAAGATACAGGGACACAGTACTAGAAGAGGCTAAAGAATGTCTTGGAACAGTAGTGTGTAAAAGTAGGATGAAGCAAACAGCTTGGTGGAATGATACAGTCAAGGCAGCCTGTAAAAGGAAAAAGAAGGCGTATCAAAAATGGCTACATACCAGAACCCAGGTAGACAGAGAAAGTTATGTTGAAGAAAGAAACAAAGCCAAACAGATAATTGCAGCATCCAAGAATAAATCGTGGGAAGACTTTGGAAACAGGTTGGAGACTATGGGTCAAGCTGCTGGAAAACCATTCTGGAGTGTAATTAGCAGCCTTCGAAAGGGAGGTAAGAAGGAAATGACAAGTATTTTGGACAGGTCAGGAAAACTGCTGGTGAATCCTGTGGATGCCTTGGGCAGATGGAGGGAATATTTTGAAGAGTTGCTCAATGTAGGTGAAAATGCGATCAGTAATGTTTCAGATTTCGAGGTAGAATGGGATAGGAATGATGATGGAAATAGGATCACATTTGAGGAAGTGGAAAAAATGGTCAATAGATTGCAGTGCAATAAAGCGGCTGGGGTGGATGAAATTAATTCGGAACTCATCAAATACAGTGGAATGTCAGGTCTTAAATGGCTACACAGGATAATTGAAATGGCCTGGGAGTCGGGACAGGTTCCATCAGACTGGACAAAAGCAGTAATCACACCAATCTTTAAACATGGAAACAGAAAAGATTGTAACAACTACAGAGGTATCTCTTTAATCAGCGTTGTGGGTAAAATCTTCTCAGGTAATGTTGAAAGAAAAGTGCGAGTATTAGTTGAGGACCAATTGGATGAAAATCAGTGTGGGTTTAGGCCTCTTAGAGGTTGTCAGGACCAGATCTTTAGCTTACGGCAAATAATGGAGAAGTGTTATGAGTCGAACAGGGAATTGTATCTATGCTTATAGGTCTAGAAAAGGCATATGACCGGGTTCCTAGGAGGAAGTTATTGTCTGTTCTACAAGATTATGGAATAGGAGGCAAACTTTTGCAAGCAATTAAAGGTCTTTACATGGATAGTCAGGCAGCAGTTAGAGTTGACGGTAAATTGAGTTCATGGTTCAGAGTAGTTTCAGGGGTAAGACAAGGCTGCAACCTGTTTCCACTGTTGTTCATATTATTTATGGATCATATGTTGAAAACAATAGACTGGCTGGGTGAGATTAAGATATGTGAACACAAAATAAGCAGTCTTGCATATGCGGATGACTTAGTTGTGATGGCAGATTCGATTGAAAGTGTGCAAAGTAATATTTCAGAGCTAGATCAGAAATGTAAGGACTATGGTATGAAGATTAGCATCTCCAAAACGAAAGTAATGTCAGTGGGAAAGAAATATAAATGGATTGAGTGTCAAATAGGAGGAACAAAGTTAGAACAGGTGGACGGTTTCAAGTACTTAGGATGCATATTCTCACAGGATGGCAACATTGTGAAAGAACTGGAAGCGAGGTGTAGCAAAGCTAATGCAGTGAGCGCTCAGCTACGATCTACTCTCTTCTGCAAGAAGAAAGTCAGTACCAAGACTAAGTTATCTGTGCACCGTTCAATCTTTCGACCAACTTTGTTGTATGGGAGCGAAAGCTGGGTGGATTCAGGTTACCTTATCAACAAGGTTGATGTTACGGATATGAAAGTAGCTAGGATGATTGCAGGTACTAGTAGATGGGAACAACGGCAGGAGGGTGTCCACAATGAGGAAATCAAAGAAAAACTGGGAATGAATATAGAAGTACAGTCAGGGCGAACAGGCTTAGATGCTGGGGTCATGTTACACGCATGGGAGAAGCAAGGTTACCCAAGAGACTCATGGATTCAGCAGTAGAGGGTAGGAGGAGTCGGGGCAGACCGAGGAGAAGGTACCTGGATTCGGTTAAGAATGATTTTGAAGTAATAGGTTTAACATCAGAAGAGGCACCAATGTTAGCACAATAGGGGATCATGGAGGAACTGTATAAGGGCGGCTATGCTCCAGACTTAACGCTGAAAGGCATAATCAGTCTTAAATGATGATGAAGACCTTCACCGAGGAGTCAAGCAGTATATTGCTCCCTCCTACGTATAACTCGCGAAGAGACCATGAGGGTAAAATCAGAGAGATAGAGCCCACACAGAGGCATACCGACAATCCTTCTTTCCTCGAACAATACGAGACTGGAATAGAAGGGAGAACCGATAGAGGTACTCAAGGTACCCTCCGCCACACACCGTCAGGTGGCTTGCGGAGTATGGATGTAGATGTAGATGTAGAACTTCAAAGACCGACAAAAACGTAAAAAATGCGAGTGCTCTTGTGCGATCAGACCGACGTTTAACATTAAGGATGATGGGTAGCCTGGTTAATATTTTCACCGTACATCAAACTTTGACCGTAGTTTCGCACTTGCGAAAGGTTTGTGCCAAAATGGTGCCGAGAAACCTCACAACCGAGCTGAAGGACAATAGAAGAAATGTATGTTGATCTTTTTGGGAGAAATGGCAATCACCACGAATGGTTTAGTCATGTGATGACAGATGATAGACGGCCGATGTGGCCGAGCGATTTTAGGCTCTTCAGTCTGGAATCGCGCTGCTGCTACGGTCACAGGTTCAAATGCTGCCTTGGGCATGGATGTGTGTGCTGTCGTTAGGTTAGTTAGGTTTAAGCAGTTGTAAGTTCTAGGGGACTGATGACCTCAGATGTTAAGTCCCGTAGTGCACAGAGCCATTTGAACAGATGAGGAGTCCTGGATTTTTGTGAACGATCCAGAGACAAAGCGGCAACGTGAGAAGTGGCACCCAAAGACACTTCCTCGACCGAAAAAAGCTCGAATCAGATGTAAGATCAAAACACTGCGGATTTGCTTTTTTTGACAATAGGGGTCTCTTGACTAAAGAATTTTTTGTTCTAGGACAAACTACCAACCAAGTGTTTTACAAAGAAATCCTTGAAAGGTTCAAGAAAAGGGTGAATCGAGTGAGAGGGGAAAGTGAATGGAAAGATTAATCCGTGTACAAAACTGGGGCCTTGTCAACAGATGACGTAGGAAAAAACTTTAGGTTGAGCTACAAATTGCATTTCATGATTTTTTTGGTTTTTTAAAAAAAAGTTTATATATATATCTTTGTCTCATTATCTATGAAGGGCAGAATTACGAAATTTTGTGCACTTTCTTCTGCAAACCCAATAAATGTTGTCTCAAGAGTATATTTTGAGGTCATGAGAGTAAGCTGAGATTAGGGGGAAAGTGCTAGCAATTTGACATAAATTTTATATTACACTTACAGAATTATAACTAAAAAGATAACTAAAATTCTCCTATTCGATCTACTTAAAAACCCTCATGGGAGAAGCTTACTATATGCAAAGAGATTGAACGGAGAAAATTTTGTACAAATCTGTGTTACAGTTTCTGAGAAAAAGGTACATTTTTAAAATAAAATTCCATAAAAAAGTTAAATATTTATAATCCAAGGAACTTAATAGTAAATGTGCTAATTTCATGTAAAGCATGATACAAAATTTCATTGCAGTACCCTCAGAATTGTTGATTTGGTATATCGTTTATATAGTGTGTGTTTTTCATGAACGCCCCCCCCCTCCCCAATCCCCTTCAATTATGGCACAGTAGCAATTAATGGAGATTACTTTTGAATACATTGTGGGAGTGAACAGTGATCAAAGTGTTACAAGTATTTACTATCAAAAACAGACTTGATCACAATTTATTTATTATGGTGACCAGTTTCGACCACTACTGTGGTCATCTTCAGACCAATGAGTAAGGACCTCCTCCTGCTGGAGAATCACTACTAGTAGTAATAAATAAATTGTGATCAAGACTGTTTTTGACAGAAAATTAATGGAAAACATTACGAACAGCGTCTGTCGATCCCAGTTTCCCTTTCTAGGTGTAGCGGTACATTCCACCGAGATGTCACGGCCTCTTCGGAGCATTTTCCGTCTCCTTCGCTCCCTCTCCCCCCCCCCCCCCTCAAAGTAGCAGGAGTCACGGGGCCCGCCAGCCACACGGCGTGTCGCCCGCGCTGTCCAAACAAACACAGCAGGCAAAGTAGGCGCAAATATTTACGCCTGGAAATTATTCCCCCCCACCCCCCACCCCCACCCCGTCCGTCTCCCGGCCATTACGCCGCCACCTGCCTGTGTGCGCAGTCTGGAAAGTAATAGAAGAAAACAAAAGATTGTGTGTGTGTGTGAGAGCGCTCCCGTGTGTTTGTAATCGTTTAGCGGCGGCGCCGACCCCGCCATAAATCACTTTTGGGAACGTCGCCGTGTTTGAACTCAGCCTCGGCGTAACGCTGTTGATCACCGCCGACAGATTTTCAATTTGCGTACCGTGACCCTCCGATAAGAAAACTTGCACCTTGGGAGGTAATGAGGTAGCTGCCTGCGTCATTTTCGTCCTCTTGTCCTTTACCGCGGTTACATGCGTCCCTCATACAGGGCTACGCATATGCTTGAGAACCGCTCATCTTCCATTATTCTTCTTCTTACTCCCCCCCCCCCCTCATGAAACATGGACTTTGCCGTTGGTGGGGAGGCTAGGGTGCCTCAACGACACAGATAGCCGTACCGTTGGTGCAACCAGAACGGAGGGTTAGAAGAAAGATTAAGGAAAGACAAAACTACGTTTCTAGCATTTGTAGACTTAGAGAAAGCTTTTGACAATGTTGACTGGAATACTTTCTTTCGAATTCTAAAGGTGGCACGGGTAAAATACAGGGAGCGAAAGGCTGTTTACAGTTTGTACAGAAACCAGTTGTAAGAGTCGAGGGACATGAAAGGGAAGCAGTGGTTGGGAAGGGAGTAAGACGGGGTTGTAGCCTCTCCCTGATGCTATTCGATCTATATATTGTGCAAGCAGTAAAGGAAACAAAAGAAAAGTTCGCAGTAGGTATTAAAATCCATGGAGAAGAAATAAAAACTTTGAGGTTCGCCGACGACATTGTAATTCTGTCAGAGACAGCAAAGGACCTGGAAGAGCAGTTGAACGGAATGGACAGTGTCTTGAAAGGAGGATATTAGATGAACATCAACAAAAGCAAAACGAGGATAATAGAATGTAATCGAATGAAGTCGGGTGATGCTGAGGGAATTAGATTAGGAAATCAGACACTTAAAGTAGTAAAGGAGTTTTGCTATTTGGGGAGCTGAATAACTGATGATGGTCGAAGTAGAGAGGATATAAAATGTAGACTGGCAATGGCAAGGAAAGCGTTTCTGAAGAAGAGAAATTTGTTAAGATCGAGTATTGATTCAAGTGTTAGGAAGTCGTTTCTGAAAGTATTTTCCCCATAGGGCTGTTTGAACTTTTCAATGGTCACATACTCGGATTCTCCAACTTGACGGCATAACGTTGGTCTAAATTCTGCTGTTCCATTTTCGTAAGACACAACAGGAACAGAATTTCTCTGATGGCATTCTCAGAAATCACGTGGTAGCTGTACGGAGCTGAAACTCGGACTGAGTGAGTGGAAGGGATGAGCACGCCCGTCTACGGAAGTAGAATAACACAACGTTCTCAGACCGCTCGTTGTGTTCTAAGTCTCATTACTTTTCTCACACACCTCGTATTCCATAAACTCGGGCCTCTCTCGTCGCGACAAAGGCGTTTGTCACAAACGGAGAATTCGGTCTAAATCAAGCGTATCGCTACATGTTCTTTTACGGACACTTTGCATCTAGATAAGGCTACGCACGAGCCGCACACCCGCAAAGTTCGCGGCTTCCACACAGTTCGGGAGCGGCCAGCGCAGCCGTGAGCGAAATACGTCGTCCCGGTCACGTGCCAGCAGGGTCGCCAACTGCGGCTCAGGAACAAAAAGCGACAGCCGGAACCTGTCTGGTTCCTCCCTCTCCCCCACACTAGCCGCCATTGTCCAGACCGGAGACACGCGCGCCCCACGTGTACCTGTCACGTGATTTACGGAGTCCACGTGACCTCCGCCGGCGCCGCCGTAAATCCCCGATACACGCCAGGCCGTCCGCGTTCGCAAAAACACGACTGCCGGGGGAACCCCCGCCACTGACTCCTGTAGCACGGCTGCCAACTGTCTCCAAGGTTGTGACCAACTGTGTACATTTCTCCGCGACCACATACCCAAGAGCTTCATGATTTTTGTTGTTTCTCGAGCAAATTATAATTTAAGAATTTTTGGTATCATGCTAGAAGAATACTGACTGTACGTAATACAGATAATCGGCACCTGTTGAAATAGCATTAATTGGCAGATGAGTGTTTTTATACATCACTAACCAATAACTCCAAAAAAATCAAAATTAATGCGATTTCGACTGATACTGATAGTCTTAGAGTTCTTAGAGTGAGAAAACTCGTATTGCTAAGTCTACATGCTAGCATATCCTTGAAGAAACATGCATCATAAAAAGAAGACTCTCCTTTTACTAGGGCTACTAACTTTCCCTCTACATTCCTTGTGAATCATCGTCACAAACAAATGCAACATATTGTGTTGAAATACCCAAAAAAAACCTAGGTTTTGTGATCATTCGGTTGCTGAACAATCACTGGAAGCAGACACGTCCATAAAACATTTATGAGTATACAAAGAAAAGAAAAACAACCGATATAACTAATCGCTGGTAAGGCACACGCCATTGCAATAACCACCAGGAAATGGTTCCATCCACAAACTCTCGTTTGTCCAATACCTAATCATCGATCTCTAGTCTGGGATCCGTACCAGATAGAGTCAATACAGAAGATCCAAAGAAGAGCAACGCGTTTCGCTACAGGTCCATTTACAAACGGCGAAGCATCACGGAGATGCTGAGGCAACTCCATTTGCAGATGCTTCCAGAGAGGTGTTGTGGATCATGGTGCTGTTTAGTGCTAAAGTTCCGAAAGCATGCGTACGTAGAAGCGCCAATCTTCCTCCTACATACACGTTGTGAAAAGAGCATGAAGGTTAAATTAGAGAAAATTGAGCTTACAGTTTTGATTACCAACTATCTTTCCTCTTCTGAACAGTTCGGTGCTAGAAAAGAAAAAGAGGGAAGTCACATAGGCTCAAGAAGCACACTCCGCCTTATTCTGTAAGATGGTTTGCGGACTATACTTGTACATTTAGATCGAGCATCAGCATATTTGTCGGATTTCGAGCAAGACATGATTAATTGTATTTCTCCAAATGGAAAATATTGTGTCGTTAAATCCTGATTTCTCAGTGTTTTGGCCACAGCTCCAGTGCGAGATGGGGAAATGCCAGTATCTCTCGTCTCAGCGCTGCCAACTTTTTCTTTAGATTTGTCGCTCTCTCATATTTGAGTGCTTCAAGATTTTCGTCGTTCAAAATTTTATTTCTTGTTCTATGCAGGTTAAAAAATATCGTATCACTAAGCGTACGTTTCCGAAAATTTTGATGAAAGCTCGAATGATGGGCAAGGGCAATCCGTTGCTCCTAGCTTCTCTTTTCCCACTTCTGTTTGCAAAAATGTCCCACTCATACTAAACTTCCAGAAATGTCTCAGTTTTGCCCGTGAGTCCATAGATGGCAGTGTAAGGGGGCGTACATTATACGACTGGCCACTCTTCCCCAGCCGGACGTTGTGGCCGAGCGGTTCTAGGCCCTACAGTCTGGAACCGTGTGACCGCTACGGTCGCAGGTTCGAATCCTGCCTCGGGCATGGATGTCTGTGATGTCCTTAGGTTAGTTAGGTTTAAGTAGTTCTAAGTTCTAGGGGACTGATGACCACAGCTGTTAAGTCCCACAGTGCTCAGAGCCATTTGAACCATTTGAACTCTTTCCCACCCGAGTTTTGCTGTAATTAAGCCAGTCCGTTCTGAACTACCTGTTATGTGGAGATAATCGCGTAGTTTGCAAAGTCCTAGCAGCACCGTCGGATTCGGAAAGTGAAACATACTACAGTGTATCATGTAAAGAAACGAGAAGTAGTTCTCTGTGCAAATAATTTTTACACGGGATGCCATTATGATGCGTTTATTCAAGAAATATCGTAACATGAACTCGTTCACACTGATTACTGCTTGACTAGATCGAAAGAATCCTATCGACGACTGCCAACTACGACGCACGGTCTGTAACTTGAGTGTACAATCGATACAGTTCAATTGAAATTGTACATCTTCGGTTATGCCAAAGTTATTCATTTATTTTTTAACATCAATGTTAACCGGCGCTGTAAAATTACTGAAAGAATGACCTGTAGACTCCTCCTAATGTCTGAGTGGCAAATGATAATTTTTGTTAGCAAACATTTGCTAATAAAAATTACTTTCTCTTCACAGTCTTCGCTGACTTCGCGAGGCGGTTTCTGCCTCGGCATTTAACCCCCCCTTGCGCTGAAAGCGCCAGATGGCCAACTTCCTCTGCTAGCCAGCGTGGGAACCTATCGCTCGCTCCTTACTCCGCGCGTAGTACAGCGCTGATACATACACGTCATGTACGTGAAATAGCAAAACTGGAAATTAAGTATAATGCTTTCTTATCTTCAAATAATGGGTTCCTTACATGCTACCGCTAATAGCACGTCTAAATATAATGTTTCATGACCACATCTGTAGCAGCACCGAGCAACTGTAGTTTGTTTATTTCTTTTTTTAATGCATAATAAATTATAATTTTTTCACTCCTTACAAGGAAATACTTGCACATTAGCGAACGCCGCTGTGAGATTGTCGAAATCCTTATAACAAGTATCGAATCACATCACACAACTCTGGAGATGGAGAAATATTCCCGATACACGCCATTGAGATATATGATACAGGGGAACCCCTTCCACAGTAACACTGTCTCTGGGTACCACTGCTGCCAACCATTAATATCTCCTATATCATCATCTGTACTCTTCTCCAGGACAACAAAGCCAAGAGGATAAAGATTTTTGTAATTTCTCAAGTAAAACCCAATTGCATGCTTTCTAAATTTCTATGGTTAGAGACGAGCTAATAATGCTATTCTGGTTTCCATGATGTCTTATTCTATTCTTATGCTATTCTATTATTCTATTCTTTGGTAGCTACAGAAACTCAAATATCATCAATTCCGATGCGAAAACCTGGAAGATCCTGTAACTTTCCACACTTCTTATAAGACACGTCTGTCCGCTGGAACAGGAATTACGTGTTCCAACATTATTTAGAAGCTTTACGTACCACTGTGTTTAGGATGGGGAAGTCTGGCGAAAGCAATATTTCGATAATTTTCAGAATTACGTTTTTGAGCTGCAAAATCAAATGCGATTTGAATTAGATTCTTGAACTCAGTGACATGGGTGGAACTATTGTACCCAGCCGCTTGCCAGGTATACTGAAGCATAGGCTGATGCACTGGACCGGATCGCTGGTTATGAACAATGGAATGCATTTTTCATGATGATAACTGTACTTCCTAACTCACTGTCAAAGTCACTGCAGCGAGTTCTTAAAGAGCCTGTTATCCTTCTTGCATGTATTTTATTTTGCCGGAAGAAATATACATCCATAGGCTCCACATATTTTGTTTTATGGCGGATTAATCACGCATAATGACCTTTCCCGCAAATTAATCATTTACTATTGTTGTCTCCTCATGAGAACTCCAAGAATCGCAAAGTAGTATACACTTCTGGTTATTTGCAAGAATGTCACTAATAGCATTCACGAAAAACGATTTTAAATGGTCTTTCGACATTTTCCCACTTGTTCTAGCCTCCAAATACTTGTTTTGTGGAAGATAGTGTAAGATTTTCTTCAATAGCCTTTTCACTTTCGGGCCTGATGACAAATATACAGTTTTAGTATTGTAAGTAGGCTGTTTAGCTTTTTTTTATATTGATAACGCCACGTAGCGCTCTGTATGAAAATCACTGGCTGTGCTGTGTGCAGTCTGTGGACAGTTTGCATTGTTGTCTGCCATTGTAGTGTTGGGCAGTTGGCTGTGAACAGCGCGTAGCGTTGGCAGTTGGAGGTGAGCCGCCAGCAGTGGTGGATGTGGGAGAGAAATGGCGGAGTTTTGAAATTTGTAAGAATGGATGTCATGAACTGCTATATATATTATGACTATTGAGGTAAATACATTGTTTGCCCTCTATTAAAATCTTTCATTTGCTAACTATCCCTATCAGTAGTTAGTGCCTTCCGTAGTTTGAATCTTTTTAGCTGGCAGTAGTGGCGCTCGCTGTATTGCAGTAGTTCGAGTAATGAAGATTTTTGTGAGGTAAGTGATTTGTGAAAGGTATAGGTTAATGTTAGTCAGGGCCATTCTTTTGTAGGGATTTTTGAAAGTCAGATTGCGTTGCGCTAAAAATATTGTGTGTCTGTTTAAGCACAGTCGTGTATAATTTTTCTAAGGGGACGTTTCAGTATGTGTCCACTCATTGTACGTCCAACATCTATTGCGTAACTGTGAGTTGTATTGCGTGCAGACTGGAGCAAGGCAACTGTTAACTTTTCTCCTTTTCTAACTAGTGTCGCATCAAAAGTTAGTTTTTACTGAAATCCGCTTCGATCGGTGTTCCAAATACAGAGTAGCTGTATCTGGAAACTTGCAGCCTCCTGGTTTACTTATTCGACAAAACTGTCCCCAGCCTGACACACACTGGACTGTACATCTCTGGCTGTCATGAAAGCATCGATGTATCTACGATACATTCCGTATTCTTTCTTGAGACGAGCTATGAAAGTTGCAGAACATTGAAACTTAGAGTGCTCTATTCCTCTTGGTTTTTGCATTGCCCAAAATTTCAGTTGCCAATAATGGACAAATTTTCCTTCAGTTGTTGGGTTGCTGTTTTTGGGGGAGGAGACCAGACAACGAGGTCATCGGTCTCATTGGATTAGGGAAGGAAGAGGAAGGAAGTCGGCCGTGCCTTTTCAAAGGAACCATCCCGGCATTTGCCTAGAGCGATTTAGGGAAATCACGGAAAACCTAAATCAGGATGGCCGGGAGCGGGATTGAACCGTCGTCCTCCCGAATGCGAGTCCAGTGTGCTAGCCACTGCGCCACCTCGCTCGGTCCCTTCAGTTGTTGCTATGTCACGTTGGGATACAAAGTGTTATTTTATGTCCAGTAATTTGATTGCCTTGTTTCCTCGAAATGGGGTGACACTTTTTTTGTCCGCGGGGTTCTCTCTCTACAGTATGTTTTATTAGTTTAAATATGGTCTGGTTCCTGATTTTTGTCAGGCCATGTGTTTCTTCTCTATTATTGATTTTCGAATTTGGAAGATCTCTTGTAGATTTAGGACATGTTTCTTGTCGCTAAATCTGACGATTTTCATGTCCTTTTCTGTAATGATAAGGTAGTAGTCGTCTTATCGGAGGTGTTCTGCAAATGTTGAATGACTAGTGCTACAAAAAAATACTTATCTTACGCACACACACACACACACACACACACACACACACACACACACACACACACTTTAGTCGGAATATATAAACAGTCACAGATCGATAGCAGACCACTTCCAAACAAACAAAAGACGAACAAATCCCGCAACAGCAAAACTGAACACCTGAAACGGTGACGTAAAAATGGTTCTTTTCAACACCTAAACGTGAATATATTTGAAACCGTGTAAGTGTTCTGTGCTACAATCCAACACACACACATGGAGCAATAAGAAAAATTAAGTGAACGACAAAAAACGACAACAATTAATACTATTTATTACAGTAAGTAAAGTATGCGAATTGTTCACTAGCAAACAAAACTGTAAGAGAAAGGAACCATACATTTACAGTGACCACTGAAGATGCTTTAGAATAAAGCGAATCGCGTTCAGTCTTAATACGAGGTGCATTCAAGTTCTAAGGCCTCCGATTTTTTTTATAATTAACTACTCACCCGAAATCGATGAAACTGGCGTTACTTCTCGACGTAATCGCCCTGCAGACGTACACATTTTTCACAACGCTGACGCCATGATTCCATTCCAGCGGCGAAGGCTTCTTTAGGAGTCTGTTTTGACCACTGGAAAATCGCTGAGGCAATAGCAGCACGGCTGGTGAATGTGCGGCCACGGACAGTGTCTTTCATTGTTGGAAAAAGCCAAAAGTCACTAGGAGCCAGGTCAGGTGAGTAGGGAGCATGAGGAATCACTTCAAAGTTGTTATCACGAAGAAACTGTTGCGTAACGTTAGCTCGATGTGCGGGTGCGTTGTCTTGGTGAAACAGCACACGCGCAGCCCTTCCCGGCAGATTTTATTGCAGTGCAGGAAGGAATTTGTTCTTGCAAACATTTTCGTAGGAGGCACCTGTTACCGTAGTGCCCTTTGGAACGCAATGGGTAAGGATTACGCCCTCGCCGGACACCACCATTTTTTCAGCACTGGCGGTTACCCGAAATTTTTTTGGTGGCGGTGAATCTGTGCGCTTCCATTGAGCTGACTGGCGCTTTGTTTCTGGATTGAAAAATGGCATCCACGTCTCATCCATTGTCACAACCGACGAAAAGAAAGTCCCATTCATGCTGTCGTTGCGCGTGAACATTGCTTGGCAACATGCCACACGGGCAGCCATGTGGTCGTCCGTCAGCATTCGTGGCTCCCACCTGGATGACACGTTTCGCATTTTCAGGTCGTCATGCAGGATTGTGAACCCACAGAAACGCCAACTCTGGAGGCGATCCTTTCAACAGTCATTCGGCGATCCCCCAAAACAATTCTCTCCACTTTTTCGATCATGTCGTCAGACCGGCTTGTGCGACCCCGAGGTTGTTTCGGTTTGTTGTCACACGATGTTCTGCCTTCATTAAACTGTCGCACCCACGAACACACTTTCGACATATCCATAACTCCGTCACCACATGTCTCCTTCGAACTGTCGATGAATTTGAATTGGTTTCACACCATGCAAATTCAGAAAACGAATGATTGCACGCTGTTCAAGTAAGGAAAACGTCGCCATTATAAGTATTTAAAACAGTTTTCATTCTCGCCGCTGGTGGTAAAATTCCGTCTGCCGTACGGTGCTGCCATTTCTGGGACATATTGACAATGAACGTGGCCTCATTTTAAAACAATGCGCATGTTTCTATCTCTTTCCAGTGCGGAGAAAAAAAAATCGGAGGCCTTAGAACTTGAATGCACCTCGTAAGACTTTGATTACAGTTGCAGAAGACCGTAACTACACCATTGCACTTATGTAGAGATTATCTGATGACTGACTTGTGTTTACAATGACTGGCTGGCCTTGCTGCAGCTCCGCTTGTATCCCCGAGAAGTGTGTCAGCGCGCGAGCGACTGGGAGCGGCGGACTTGCCCTCGCACCTGCCTGTCGCGAGCCAATCAGGACGCGGCGCGCGGCGCCTCACCTGCCGCGTCGGCCAATGGGAGCAGCGCACGGCTCGGCGCCCGCCAACGAGCGTCCGGCAGGTGGGCTGCGCCAGGTGAGAGGCGGCGTCGCGGGAGGCGGCGGGGGCGGTGGTGGGGGCGGTTACCTGTCTGCGCTCGCCGCCTACCGAGGGGTGGGCGGTTGTTTGCGTAACCCCTTCACCAATCTGCGCTGCAATATCTCCGTCCGAGGCGCTTATCACACGGAGCAATTTTCGTTTCAGGGTTCCTCCGTGGCGTGCACGAACAAACACACGCAACTAGAATGACGCAACATATCGTGGAATAGTAGCGCCGCAGTCGTAAGTGTGAACACCCAGCTTTCTGCGGTGACACAGCAGAGATGCCGCTCTCTGCCATGCCACTAGAAGTCGTTTCTACTTAGTTGACGCCACTAGCGTCCCCCCACACTATTGAAAGGCAGCATTAAGCCGGGTTCACTCACACACACACACACACACACACACACACACACACACACACACACAACTAAAGTGGCGCCACAGCTAGTGGCGTACTGCAGCGACTCTATGAGCTCCCGTTCTCACAGGCTGCTACGAATTCTGCACTGAATAAAAAGTTCTCGGGTTCACAACCGTGTCGAGTGATTAAAATTACTCGGGATTTCGGCCAAGGACTCATTGGTGTGGTTGCCAGTGGATTGTTGGTACGTCCCTTATATACAATTGCTGTCTGTGACGTCACTACCATAGCGGCATCGCCATATACGGGCATACGTTGTCTCGGAAGTTCGATGTGCCCGATTGAACCACGCGATCGCTGCGTCCTACCTCGTGTTGAGCTCCAGCCCACCGTATCTATTTAGGGTGTTACCGGTGATTTTTATTCCAGTGGCTTCTTTAATTACACAATCGCAGAAGCGGTCAGTACGAGTCATGACGAATGTTTCGTCAAATTTTATTCCGTATCGGATTTCTAAACTATGCTCAGCTGACGCAGATTTCTCGGGGTAGCGAGGAGCGATAAAACCTCTAATGCTGCTTCCTGCGTTGTTCCACAGTGCGTACTGTTTGTGTGGCTAACCATCCACAGAAGGTATTTTGCGTAACCTACGTATTGTAAAACCTGCTGCGTTCCGAGTAACACTCATATTTTCTGTCATAGGTGGCATATCACATTCGGGGCGACATTTCCTGTCTGCAACGCACAATTTCTACCGTACACACATTGTCTCGGAAGAGGAGAAGTTTGTACAACTCGATATTTTGACTCGATACTAAGTTTATTTATTTATTTATTATTCGTTCATCCAAAAATTTCTCAAGATTGTGGAATAGATCATCGTTTTGCAAATACTGTATACTAATACACACACACACACACACACACACACACACACACACACACACACACACACTGTAAGATGGCAAGAACTATGGCCCTTACATGAAGTCATTAAAGATCACCTAACTCATGTTGAGCCAACAGTAGGGCTGAACAAAAATTACTGACAAGGCACAATGCATCTTGTAGTATGGACATATTGGAATAATCAATGTTGGGTGATGGTTTTAAAGTAATACACACGACATGAAAACTTTGTGTAAATGCGTCGATTTACTGGAGGCTAGTTTACCCCTGGGAAGTATTCGGAATTGACCGTGGCCGGCTGGGGAACGGTGAAGGGAAGCGACAATAGGCAGCTTAGGGCGGCTCAAGCTCTGAGAAAGCGGTAACGGGGCGCGGCCTCCAGCCGCCTTAAGATGAGTGACAGTGAGTAGGTGGTCGACCCCATGCTGGTGTACCGGGAAACAGACGGACAACTTGTATGCCTGTTTCCAGAATGAGATTTTCACTCTGCAGCGGAGTGTGCGCTGATATGAAACTTCCTGGCGGATTAAAACTGTGTGCCCGACCAAGACTCGAACTCGGGACCTTTGCCTTTCGCGGGCAAGTGCTCTACCATCTGAGCTACCGAAGCACGACTCACGCCCGGTACTCACAGCTTTACTTCTGCCAGTACCTCGTCTCCTACCTTCCAAACTTTACAGAAGCTCTCCTGCGAACCTTGCAGAACTAGCACTCCTGAAAGAAAGGATATTGCGGAGACATGGCTTAGCCACAGCCTGGGGGATGTTTCCAGAATGAGATTTTCACTCTGCAGCGGAGTGTGCGCTGATATGAAACTTCCTGGCTGATTAAAACTGTGTGCCCGACCGAGACTCGAACTCGGGACCTTTGCCTTTCGCGGGCAAGTGCACTTGCCCGCGAAAGGCAAAGGTCCCGAGTTCGAGTCTCGGTCGGGCACACAGTTTTAATCTGCCAGGAAGTTTTGTATGCCTGTTGATAAGTGTCCATCATCCAGTTTTCTGTGTAACATGCGAGAAAGCCGTGCAAAGCTACGGTGGAGCAGTCAACAGAGGTCAAAATATGCGTGTTCGTGACTATAGCAACTTCACGCTGAATTCACGGTCCACAGAGCCTGAAGTAAATCAAGTGAAGAGCGACAGCATGAAATACGCCGCCCTCCGATGGGAACGTAGGACCGAGGAATTTGAAGTACTCTCCTGGGAGTTAGAATTCCGCAAAAATTGGTGTTTGTGCAGACACTAACCTTGATGGGTGGCCTGGGAGCAGCTAAACAACAGACGTTGAGAGGAAGGGAAATTTTGTGGGAATTTGTTCACTTCCCAGAGCAGGCATTGGTCGGCGCTGGGAAGTGATGCATAATTAACGCGACTTGCGCTGCAATTGGCGTAAGTGATTTTGCTGGAGGGGAAACCGAGGCGAAGAGCGGACTGGCAGAAGTGTCCGTAGAGGTCTTCCGTTCCCAGCTTGCCTAGAGTGCGGATGTGGCGTTCTTTACTCAGCTTGCCTGAGAGAGAGAGTGAGCATCTCTGCAGTTTAGGACTTGGCAAATGGTACGATTGAGCTTGGAGATAGAAAGTTTTGGTTCAGCTATGTACTGAGCAAGATAGCTAGGAGTGAATAGACGAGCGCAGCCTTACAGCACCACGAGGTCGGCCGACGTCCGCATAACGACGCCGCTCCGCCACGCTGTATTCGGTGATACTGAGCCGGCTCCGGCCACTGATTTATTTGTTGGATCAGGTCGGCAAAGTTTCCACGAGGGTTTCATGGGCTGTGTATTGTAGAAATCTTCTCGCACCTCGCATTACGCCTGGGTCAGTCAATAGGAATTACTTTTGAAGTATCGCGCTTTACTCCACGCAGACGCAGTTTATTACCACTGCCTGTTAGGTGAGTCATGCAATGTGATGATTGAAGGTCGTGAGTTAAAATAAATTTGTGCTAATCGACTGCATCTGTTTTCAATCAAGTAGCTGAAATCCCAAGTCACTTTCTTAATTAATTTTATGTTCAACATTTGCATCTGGTGTTCAATAGTTGAATATAACATCAATGTGCACCCCCTTATTAATTAAAAGGGATCAATTCTGAACCAATTAATGTCAACACTGCCACCGCAGTTCAATCAGGAGTCACAGGGCCTTATTACTTTTTTGCGTTATCCGATATTGCGGCAGTTTTGCACACTCTGTTGATCTGTTAGCCAATTACACCACACACCAAAACCAGCTAAGTGACGGGTGGGGTGTTACAACACCAACACACACACACACACACACACACACACACACACACACACACCTAGTACCACATAAAATTTAACAGTAATATCGGGTTGTTTTTATTTTAGTACCAAAACGTGCAAAATGTACCTGCCAAGCACTGTTTTGACATTTTCTTCCGTAAGAAAAGGGAAACATACGATAGAATGTTAGTCTTTTGAAAAGCGGCTGGTCCACCGGAGGTTCGAGTCCTCCCTCGGGCATGGGCGTGTGTGTTTGTCCTTGGGATAATTTAGGTTAAGTAGTGTGTAAGCTTAGGGACTGATGACCTTAGCAGTTCAGTCCCATAAGATTCCAAACACATTTGAACATTTTTTTTTTTTTTTTTTTTTTACCAGGGAGCGCTCGTATGATGCTTTCCAGTGGCGCGGAAATGCTAGTGGAATCTCAGGGTCCAAGCGAATTGAACTTTATTGAACTTTTTGTGGCATGACAGAAGTTGCGTCACTGAAAACTAGGGTTCCACACATGGAGATCCGCTACTTCAGTATGCCATTTGTAGCTTCACTGTAGTTGCATGTGTGAACGCGCCGTTAGGCTACTCGCTGGTGGTGTTCGAAACGGAAGTCCTATGTCCCAGTTTTCATGAATTAATTGGTGCTGTCGTGCGTTAAATTTCAGTGTTTTCACTTTATTACTGGAAATAATGAAAAAATCGGTAGCTATTTTTTGAACTACATGGAGTAAGTTTTACTGTATGAGATACAATAGAGCTACAGCGCGCGAATTTTATCGATGTGGGACCCCGTGTGAAGACAAGCGGCGACAAGAGAAGCAATCGCCTGCCGACGTGGAGGCGAGTTTGCCGGGATGAAGGAGCGCTGATTGGGCGCGCAGTGGGAAACACCTGTCGGGACAGAACAGAGCAGATCAGAGCCACTGTACGTCCACAGCGCTCGGTCTGACGGCCGGCGCTCAGCGTTTTTAATAAAGACAGCCAGGGGTGGGTAGAGGGGGTGAGAGGGGGTAGGGGGAGGCAGGCGGTGTCCGACTGCCGGGGGAAATTGCGAGCCCCGCTGATAGATTGGCTACTCCGAAAGCTGACAGTCACGTTGTTAATAAGGGGGAAGGGGAGGGGGGGAAGACAGTAGGGAAGAGGGGCAGGAATCACCTCTGAACCGTCATAAGGGGCAAAGCCAGCCACTGTAAGATGGCGGGACACTCAGGGGCAGGCACAACGGTAATCGCTACACTGATGAGAGAAAAGCATTCGAAACATTCATTCCACGAGGTTTCGGGCTTGCAATGGAATGACGCCCACAGTCTTGCCACGATATTTCTGCTGACAACGAGTCAGCCATCATTAGATAATTTTTTTCAGTGTGAACCCCACCTGAAGCTGGCTGAATGGTTGTCAGCAAAAATATCGTTGGAAGATGTAGGCTGCAGTCCGGGAAACATTTCAACTCCTAGCAGTTGGTGCATGTGGACATGCTTCCGAACCTCTCTTCGAAGTATCCCACACGTACTCGATGTTATATAAGTCAAGGTGAACGGCCGGGACAGTCCATTTGCCGGAAATTCTCTCGTTGCAAGTGCTCCTGCACCTGCGCTGTTCGCCGCGGGCCGGCCGCGGTGGCCGAGCGGTTCTAGGCGCTCCAGTCCGCAACCGCGCTGCTTCTACGGTCGCAGGTTCGAATCCTGCCTCGGGCATGGATGTGAGTGATGTCCTTAGGTTTAAGTAGTTCTAAGTCTAGGGGACAGATGACCTCAGATGTTGAGACTCATAGTGCTCAGAGCCTTTTTTGTTTTCCGCGGTCGCGCTTTAGCACCCATAAAAATGAAGTCACGGCTGACTACACTCCTGAAAAGGCGCGAGTACAGTGTTCCAGTAAAGTTGACTAGTGGGTGTGAGAGGTGGCATGAGCCCCCTCTCATATTTCTATCTTACGATTCTCCTCTCTAATTGCATGCGGTGGAAAGTTGCTATTCCTTCACACGCGGACTTCCCACGCAGCGTCTCTCGTCACCCGGGTGGTCCGGTGACAGGCGGGCTCTTCTGATCTGGAAAGGGTTAAGCCGACGGGTGTGAGGAAGTCGAGTGAATGCTTTGCAGACGCCGACATTGTCAAAAGACACGCCCGGAGGGGTCTGAAGTAGCGGCTGGGCTAGACGTTCCGTTACTTCGCAGAAACTTAGCGAAAACACTTTCTGGCGGGCTACCAGCGAGGCGTGGGAATAACTTGTGTACCCAGGCAGTTGTGGCGGGAACATTCCCGCGCTTTCTGCAAAATAGTAACTGTGATTGGCTAGCTCAGGGCATAGCTCCGTGACGTAGCAAAATCAGCGCAGAAATTGGCGCCAAGAATCTCCATTGGTGGAATGGTAGTGCTCTGGCAATAGAGTGGAATTTTCCGCCGGTTTTCGAGTTGCTGATTGGAACATTTAACCACGGCCACTGTCGTGGGGGTGGGAATGTTGTGTGTTCGGCCTGTACGGGTGCTCTAGGTAGTCGGCTCTCGCCTTTCGGTCGAGGACGTCGAAGCAACCAGCCATCGCCTCCAGTACGCAAAATCGTGTTCTTGCAGTCAAGAAGACAGATTGGTAATGTACATCCGCTGCACCGGCAGACATGGATTTTCCTAGGTGATAATCAGACCTCAGCAGAGCGCGCCTGTTCGTCTTTTTCTGTTCTGTCTGTCTTGGGTAGCAGCAATTAATGTTGGGTTGGCTATGTGTTTTCTCTTAAGATTTGAGTTGCAAGGAATTGGCTCCACATACCACTTCGTCATAATCCTCACTATCTAGTTTAGGGACAACTTCACATTCACAGCGTTTGTTTGAGTATCCAATTTGAGCCAATTTGATGTATTGTAAATGTTTCATGTGTTTTTGTTTATTATTTTGTGTTTAGTCTTAATAAATCATATTGTTATTTTGGACAGAACTTTCATTCTGTTAATCGGTAGAGCAACCCTATCATTCCTCACTATGCTAATGAAACCTTCGTTCATTTAACTTATTTATCAAATTAAATTATTGCAGGTGCCAAACTCTTTTCTACTCCACTGGCAGGGTTGATTACAGTCAGTTCGCGTATTTTTTTAAATCCTTGTGCAACAGCAAAAGTCGGAGTTAGAATAGGGGGGGGGGGGGGCTTAGAGCATCATTTACATATGTAGATTCTAGAAGAATTTAGTGTTAAATACACTGCTAGCCCCGGCACCTCGCAGGTGTATCCTGCTAAAACGTTCATTGGTTGGCACCCCCGCAACATTGTGTCTCGCCTCCCTGTAAACTGTGGAACAGGAAAACGATCATCATCGACAATGCCGGACATATTCTCATATGCCGAAACGTGGGAACGCGTAATGCAATCAGTAACGTTCTCGAATGTGGTAGCGTAATTATTGTCTTTGAATGAAAGTGTCATTTCTGTTCCTTGCGTGTTTATTTCAATGTTTTGTCGATGACGGAGAAGTTGTTCTCCGTGGGAAACACCACCTGGAATGCTGTTCATAATGGCAACGCGACAGGTTGAATCAGTAACTATTTCTTAGTGCTGCTATTCTTTCCCATCAGTGTATACGTAACAGAAATTTTGAGAGATTCACTGACTTTGTACCTTGCATTATTCAGGACACGAGTCACACTATGAAGCGAAGATTCGAGTACACGAAGCGTACCAGAATAATGTCCATGACGGTTTGTGGCAGCTTTCCGTAACTGCATAAGTGATCTCTGTCGGTGTAAAGGAAACAAGAATGGTCCAGACGTAAGGCAGCTGATGATGCGACGGAAACAGGATGTACACTATGTGATAAAAAGTATCTGGACACCTGGCTCAAAATGACTTACAAGTTCGTGGCGCTCTACATCGGTGTTGGTCCACCCTTAGCCTTGATGACAGCTTCCACTCTCGCAGGCACACGCTCAATCATGTCCTGGATGGTTTCTTTGGGAATGGCAGTCCATCCTTCACGGAGTGCTGCACCGAGGAGTAGTACCGACGTCTGTCGCTGAGGCCTGGCACGAAGTCGGCGTTCCGAAGCATGCCAAAGGTGTTCCATAGGATTCAGGTGAGGACTCTGTGGAGGCCAGTCCATTACGGGGATGTTATTGTCGCCAAACCAATCCGCCACAGGCCGTGCATTATGAACAGGTGCTAGATCGTGTTGGAAGATGCAATCACCATCCCCGAATTGCTGTTCAACAATGGGAAGCAAGAGTGTGCTCAAAACATCAATGTAGACCTCTGCTGTCATAGTGCCACGCAAAACAACAATGGGTGCAAGCCCCCTCCATCTAAAACACGACCACACCATAACACCACCGCCTCCGAATTTTACTGTTGGCAATACACACGCTGGCAGATGACATTCACCGGGCATTCGACATACCCACACCCCCTGCCATCGGATCGCCACATTCTGTACCGTGATTCGCCACTCCACACAACGCTTTCCACTGTTCAATCGTCCAACGTTTACGCTCCTTACTCGAAGCAAGGTGTCGTTTGGCATTTGCCGGCGTGATGTGTGGCTTATGAGCAGCCGCTGGACCATGAAATTCAAGTTTTCTCACCTCTCGCCTAAGTGCAGTGGATCCTGACGCAGTTTGGAATTCGTGTGTGATGGTCTGGATATATATCCGCCTATTACGCATTACGACCCTCTTTAACTGTCGCCGGTCTCTGTGGTCAAGAGACGAGGTCGGCCTGTACGCTTTTGAACTGTACGTGTCCCTTCACGTTCTCACTTCACTATCACATCGGAAACAGTGTACCTAGGGATTTTTAGGAGTGTGGAAATCTTGCGTACAGACGTATGACGCAAGTGACACACAAACACCTGACCACGTTCGGAGTCCGTGTCTTCCGCGGAGTGCCCCATTCTGCTCTCTCACGATGTCTAGTGACTACTGAGGTCGGTGATTTGGAGTACCTGGCAGTAGGTGGCAGCAGAATGCATCTAATATGAAAAACATATTATTTTGGGATGCCCGGATGCTTTTGATCCAACAGTGTACGTCTAAGTGTGCGGAAATGAGGGAAAAAAGGGCATATCGCCATGTTTAGCCCTCGAAAATGTTAACAACGGACCTACAATCTCGAAGACAATGTGTATTCCAGCCAACATCGCGGCTGAATATGTAGCAATAGTGACTTAAAACGTTAATAATTATTGTTGTCGATCGTATTCAATTACAGTAAACATTGTAATATTTACATTAACTTTCAATCATACAGTAATTATGTCTGCAGATATCCTCAGAAGTACTCGAGGATCTCAGGTGTGGTCTTTTATGCTGGAAGTAGTTATTGCTGTAGGTTGGTATCCTCAGGTGTATTAAGTGGGTGCATTAGTTCGTAGCATTTCTGTTTTGCATGGTTGGTATTCCGATTGCTGTGAGTTTATTTATTGGTTGTCATTCTTTACAGTTCACAGTCGGTACTTGAGTTTACATATTTGTCATCTGGAGATAGTGAGTGGAGCTATGGACGCTAGGAAATGGAGCGTCAAGTGGAGAAATTGGAACTTTAACGAGCCATTCTTATGTTCAGTAGAATGGCGATAGTTGTGGAGGCAGCCAGAAACATTTGCGCCGTGTATGCGGATAATGCCACTGCACATAGCACGGCAAGAAAATTGTTTTCTCGTTTGTAGGACTATTTTGACGTTAGTGACCCTCCACGCTCAAGAAGACCTTCGGGGTTTGATAAAGCTGCTTTAAGGGGAGATAGAGGGCAAGTGGCCTTAAAAAAAACGATTTTTAAATTTTAGCATATTTGAAATCCCTTTCTTGCGTGAAACAGTTTTCGTTTTATATAAATACGACAATTTTTTCGTGAGATGCGATGGTTTTCCTGCCGCTCTCTGGAGACGGTGACAGCAAGGCTTATGACCGGGTGTGTGCAGAACAACCCTATGGTCGTAATGTCAAAATTTCTAAATTAGAGTGCATTGGGCATGTCCAGAAGAGAATGGGGTCCAGGTTGAGAAGATTGTTGAAGGAAAAGTCAAGTATTGGAAGATGGTAAGAAGATCGGTGGTAAAGGTCGCCTGACAAACGTTGAAATAGATAGATTACGTAATTATTATGGCTTGGGCATAAGAAGAAATGTAGGGAATTTAGAAAACATGAAAAAAAGCTGTATGGGCTATCTTTTTTCTTAAGCTTTGCACAAATGAAAATCCAGTGCACGGTCTTTGCCCGAATGATCCTGACACTTGTTGCAAGTACAGGAGAAGTGCCAGATACGACCACAAACGTTCTTTACCTACATCCGTAACCCATATTTAGAGACCTTTGTAAAGATACCTTGTTGAAGAAATGTCTTCATGGGAAAACCCAAAATTTAAATGAATGTGTGAATTCTGTCATTTGGAACCGGTTACCGAAAACTGTATTTGTTCAGCTTACAACCTTCAAATTTGGTATTTATGATGCTATTTTATGCTTCACTGACGGTGTAATTAGAAAACTGGATGTTTTAGACTTATTGGGCATAAAATCTAGTGGAAATACTGCAAAACCCTTGGTGCAAATAGATAAAGAGAGAATCCGCAAAGCAGATATTGCTAATTTAAAATGCACAGACGAAGCCAGACAGAAAAGAAGAGAGCCTTTGTAAGGGACTGCAGTGACATGTCATGTGCCGAGTCTGATCAGATGGTAACATGAAAGCGTCGCGCATCACCATTTGAATGGGCAAGATACATGGGACCTTCCTTGTACGTTGTAATGTGTCACTATTAACTTACGTCACTGACATATCGGTGTCTCGGTTGCGTGTTGGCGGCCTTACCTGAAACAGAAAGAAACACTCGTCAGTTTCGAATATTTCCCTGTGCGTCTTCTATTTGATACACATTTCTCAAATAATTGGAAACTTATATGAAAGCAATAAAATCACAAAGATTTTTTCCAACAACACGTTACAGCGCAGGTTACCTCAGAACATAGAGAGCGAACGTAACATACATTTACGTTCTGAAATCTATACTGGATGACCTGGTTATTGTACAGCGCAAACTAGACGGAACTTGAGTGTCCGGTCTAAAGGAAACATCTACGCCTTCCCACACAATACATGTGACAGATGAGCATTAGCAACGCACATCGGAGATACAGGACGAAACGTTACAAACATACACAGTCAGCTGGAACTACTGTTCAAATTAAATAAACGTTATTAGCTGCACGTGTATGAGAAGCTAGAGGTATTCATACAGAACAATTAGACTGGACAAAAAATTCACAATGAAAAGTCTACATCCAACTGAGTCGCGTTTTAACAAGTTTTAGAAGTTTCTGCAGTACGTAAATGTAGTGTCAATTAATTGTATTCACTTCTAGGTGTAATCTAAGATATATATTTCTAATTAATAATTTCGACACAATAACACAAAACTTCCTGGCAGATTAAAACTGTGTGCCGGACCGACACTCGAACTCGGGACCTTTGCCTTTCGCGGGCAAGCGCTCTACCATCTGAGCTACCCAAGTGCGACTCACGCCTCGTCCTCACAACTTTACTTCTGCCATGTCTCCGCAATATCCTTTCTTTCAGGAGTGCTAGTCCTGCAAGGTTCGCAGGAGAGCTTCTGGAAAGTTTGGAAGTAGGAGACGAGGTACCGGCAGAAGTGAAGCTGTGAGGGCGGGGCGTGAGTCGTGCTTGGGTAGTTCAGTTGGTAGAGCACTTGCCCGCGAAAGGCAAAGGTCCCTAGTTCGAGTCTCGGTCCGGCACACAGTTTTAATCTGCCAGGGAGTTTTATATCAGCGCACACTCCGCTGCAGAGTGAAAATATCATTCTGGAATAATATAAAAGTTTCATCTCAGTTTTCTTTTGCTTTGAAATTAAAATAACTAATTTCATGCTACCAGCTACTACGTCTAGAATCTTTGTGGCATCTTACATCATCGCATAGCGATTTTGTTTTCAAATGTGTAGTGACCTAAACATGTGGCGCGCTACACTAGCATAGAGCAAAAGTGTATTCATCCACATATGCAGCAGGTACTGTTTCTGCATATCTGTTGGAGCTTTTTTACCAGTTCATTGCACTAGGGCAAGCGTCACTTCTTTTAATTTTGTTACACACGTAAAAAAAAAAAAAACGAAAATAAAAAAAATACTCCTGAAGATAGACGTTGACTGTGGAATTGTATCACAGACATAGTCCCTTTCACTGTTCAGAGATGTCACTAAATCCGCCCAAAGACGTAAACAACCATGCATGAGCAGCGCCTATTAGACAGAGGGGGTTCGACAGCCGATCAGTTCCAGTCATTCCACCAGGAAGGAGGTACACGGCTCGTGTTGTCTGTAGTTCAACCACGCCTAGACGGTCAATACCGCGGTTCGATTGCGTCCGCATTGCTACTTTGTGCCAGGAAGGGCTCTCAACAAGGGAAGTGTCCAGGCGTTTTGGAGTGAACCAAAGCAGTGCACGACTGCTACCTACGGATTGTGGCTCAGGGAAATCCAGACAGCAACGCCACCATGTTGAATAATGCAGACACAGGACGTCGTGTTACGACTCAAATTGTGCGCAGTCGGCTGCGTGATGCGCAACTTCACTCCCGACACCACGCAGCGCGGTACAAATGGGCCCAGCAACATGCCGAATGACCGCTCAAGTCTGGCATCACGTTCTCTTCACCGATGAATTTCGCATATGCCTTCAACCAGAGAATCGTCGGAGACGTATTTGAAGGCAACTCGGTCAGGCTGAACGCCTTAGACACACTGTCCAACGAATGCAGCAAGGTGGAGGTTCCCTGCTGTTTTGGGGTGGCATTATGTGGGGCCGACGTACGCCGGTGGTGGTAATGGAAGGCGCCGTAGCGGCTGTACGATAAGTGAATGCCATCCTCCGACTGATAGTGCAACCATATCGGCAGCATATTTACGAGGCATTCGTCTTGATGGACGACAATTCGCGTCCCCATCGTGCTCATCTTGTGAATGACTTCCTTCAGGATAACGACATTGCTCGAATAGAGTGGCCAGCATGTTCTCCAGACATGAACCCTACCGAACGTGCCTGGGATAGATTGAAAAGGGCTGTTTATGGACGACGTGACCCACCAACCACTCTGTAGGATCTACGCCGAATCGCCGTTGAGGAGTGGAGCAATCTGGACCAACAGTGCCTTGATGAACTTGTGGATAGTATGCCACGACGAATACAGGTATTCATCAATGCAAGAGGTCGGGGTACTGGGTATTAGAGGAAGCGGTGTGTACAGCAATGTGGATCACCACTTCTGAAGGTCTCGCTGTATGGTGGTACGACATGCAATGTGTGGTTTTCATGAGCAATAAAAAGGGTCGAAATGATGTTTATGTTGATCTCTATTCCAATTTTCTGTGCAGGTTCCGGAACTCTCGGAACCGAGGTAATGCAAAAGTTTATATATATATATATATATATATATATATATATATATATATATATATATATATATATATGACCTAGTGGATGGCATCATAAGTACCATGATGTTTATGGTGGATGATGCTGTTGTATAGAGAGAGGTCACAATGGTAGAAAATTTCATCGAAGTGCAAGTATACGTGCAAAAGATCGGCGCTTGGTGCAAACACATGTGACGCAATGCGTATACGTAGACAGAACGACTAGTTATTCTACGATTACACGATTGCAGAACAATCGGTGGAAACAGTTACTCTCATAAAACGTCTTGGAGTATGCGTAGACAGCGATTTGAAGTACGACGACTACATAAAATTAATCCTGGTTGGTGTAGATGCCAGACTGAGATTCATTCGAACAAACGTCAGATCGTCAGTAAACGTAGTGTGTCAATAAAGAAGGTAGGTAGCTTACGAAATACGTGTTCGAGCAATACTTACACACTGCTTGTCAGTATTGGATTCAAAATGATTCAAATGGCTCTAACAAGGGAAACTCCCCATCGCACCCCCCTCAGATTTATTGATAAGTTGGCACAGTGGATTAGCCTTGAAAAACTGAACACAGATCAATCGAGAAAACAGGAAGAAGTTGTGTGGAACTATGAAAAAAATTAGTAAAATATACAAACTGAGTAGTCCATGCGTAAAATAGGCAACATCAAGGAGAACGTGAGCTGAGGAGCGCAGTGGTCCCGTGGTTAGCGTGGGTAGTTGCAGAACGAGAGGTTCTTGGTTCAAGTCTTCCCTAGACTGAAAATTTTACTTTCTTTATTTTTGCAAAGTTATGATCTGTCCGTTCCTTCATTGACGTCTCTGTTCACTGTAATAAGTTTAGTGTCTGTTTTGCGACCGCACCGCAAAACCGTGCGATTAGTAGACGACAGAACGTGCCTCTCCAATGGGAACCGAAAACATTTGATCGCAAGGTCATAGGTCAACCGATTCCTCCACAGGAGAACACATCTGATATATTCTATACGAAACTGGTGACGGCATGTGCGTCACATGACAGGAATATGTTGTCGACCCACGTAACTTGTACACTTGCCGAATGGGTAAAAAGATTCTTCTACCTTGCCCGATTTAGGTTTTCTTGTGGATGTGATAATCACTCCCAAAAAAGTGATGTAAACATTAGAGTTTGTCATATAAACTGAAAATAAAAAATTAAACTTTTCACTCGAGGGTAGACTTGAACCTAGAACCTCTCGTTCCGTAGCTGCTCTCGCTAACCACGGGACCACGGCGCTCCTATACTCCCAGGGTCTTTGATGTTGCCTATCTTCGCATGGACTACACAGTTTGTCTATTTTACTAATTTTTTTCATAGTTCCACACAACTTCTTCCTGTTTTCTCGATTGATCTGTGTTCAGTTTTTTCTAGGCCTATCCACTGTGCCAACTTATAACTAAATCTGAGTGGGGTGCGATGGGGAGGTTCCCTTGTAAGCACTATGGGACTAAACATCTGAGGTCATCAGTCCGCTAGAACTCAGAACTACTTAAACCTAACCAACCTAAAAGGACAACAGACACATCCATGCCCGAGGCAGGATTCGAACCTGCCACCGTAGCGGTCGCGTGGTTCCACACTGAAGTACCTAGAACCGCTCGGTCACTGCGCCCGGCGTTATGTATCACACTATGATCTACTATTGAAATTCCGCTAGTGTATGGGCCTCGAAAAACCAGCCCAATACATTGCTTGCTCCTACGTATATCTTTCGAAAAGAAGATCAAGATAAAATTAGAAACATTAGAGGCCACACGAAGGCTTACCAGCGATCGTTCTTCCCGCAAACCATACGCAGCTGGGACAGAAAAAGAAGAAAGCGTCAGTAGTACACAAAATACTCTCCGCCACCCACCGCAAAGTGGCTCACGGTTTGTAGATGTAGATACAGATGTCATTCCGTGAGTTTTCTCGAAGCTTCTTTGCTAGACATGCAATTGTTGCCACTTTCATCCAGTGTTTATACACTGCAGCGCTTTGCCAGCTGGTATCCTGCAGGGTTGTAACCTTGGAGGTTATATAATGTACTGCCAAGGGGAGGCCGCCAATTGTGAAATTCAGATTCGGTTCATACTGCGCATAATAAAAGCTCATGGCCAGAGGTGTAATGTGGCAAAGCACCAAGATGCACTTCTCAGCCGTTGTTGAGAAAATCGACAGTTAAAAGAAACTGTCGCGGTGAAATACTCTCTAAGAGTAGAAATTGTCTGCAGCGTCGTGGTGCAGCGGTAAGCGCTCGGGTTCGTAATCCGAAGATCGCCGGATCGTATCCCGAACCATTCAACCAATTTTTAGTATTTGTTTTTTGTAATTCAAAAATATATATTTACACACACACACACACATATATATATATATATATATATATATATATATATATATATATATATATATATATATATATATATATATATATATACAGGGCGTTTCAAAAAGAAAGAGCAGATTTCAAACATTTATTTCTCAAAAACTACAAATGATAGAAACACAATTCAAACGTTTCTTGTCAGAGAAAGGTTCAAAGTTTTTCAATGGTCCGCGCAGAAGTTCCATGCAAATCCGCAGTGGCGCTGGCGTTTGTTTGTAGGAAAATGGCGACGACACCACAGGAACGATCATTTTGTGTGCTGCAATTTGCAAAGTTAGAGTCCATTGTTGGTGTGCAACGTGCATTCCGCCGTCAATTCAACAAACAGCCGCCTCGTCATAAGCAAATTTATGAGTGGCATCACAGATTCGTAGAAGATGGTTGCATCTGCAAGCGAAAAAGCACGGGTCGTCCACGCACATCGGATGAAAATGTCGAGCGTGTCCGTGCAGCTTACGAAAGGAGCCCTAGAAAATCCACGACACGGGCAAGTCACGAACTAAACATGTCTAAAACAACGGTATGGCGCGTTCTGAGTAACCGTCTGCACATGAAGCCGTACAAACTGCAGTTATTGCAAGCATTGCGTCCTGACGACCACAACAAAAGGTTCGAATTTTCAACTGCAATTCTACAGGACATGGAAGAGGACAATTTTGCCGAACGATTAATTTTTTCAGATGAATCAACGTTTCACATTTCTGGTAAAGTTAATCGGCATAACGTACGAATTTGGGCGAGTGAAACTCCGAGGGACGTTATTCAACATGAAAGAGACTCACCAAAGGTTAACGTCTTTTGTGCAATTTCGGTAAACAAAGTTTATGGACCTTTCTTTTTCATGGAGAAAACTATCACAGGAACCATTTACCTGGACATGTTAGAAAACTGGCTATTTCCTCAACTTCAGGAAGATTCAAATCACTTCATCTTCATGCAAGATGGCGCCCCACCACACTTCTCTGAACCTGTACGACGGTACCTAAATAACACCATTCCAGGACGGTGGATTGGAAGAGCAGGAGCACAAGATCAATGTCATCGTCTGTGGCCTCCCAGGTCACCAGACCTTACTCCCTGCGATTTTTATTTGTGGGGGTACATAAAGGACTGTGTTTATGTCCCACCTATGCCCGCTACTCTTCAAGAGGTACGACATCGAATTGTTGCGGCCGTGAATTCGGTAACTAAAGACCAGTTGCGTCGTGTGTGGCAAGAAATGAGATACCGGTTTGATATTTGTCGTGTAACAAATGGTGCTCATATTGAGGTACAGTTTTGATATTTGTTGTGTAACATTTGGTACTCATATTGAGTGAAGGACCGTTGGAATTGTGTTTCTATCATTTGTAGTTTTTGAGAAATAAATGTTTGAAATCTGCTCTTTCTTTTTGAAACGCCCTGTATATATATATATATATATATAATTCCCGCCCATCAGTTGCAACAATTATGCATATAATAAGTTGTTGAAAGTCGTTTGTCGTGGACAAACTGGCGACTTCGAACATCATTATGTTTTACGCAAACAAAGTTGTATTTCACAAATTTTATTAATTGTCTTCATAATGTTAACCACGTATAGTTAACGGAAGACGTAGAAACGATATTCCGAAACGAATACGTATAGCGTAAGTCAAACGTTCGAATTAGAATATAGAGACCCCACGAACACAAACTTGCTGTGGCAGGTATGAAATATAAACTCCGTTACTCGCTCGTTACACTTGAAGGACAGATGTTGAATGGACCGAAACGAGCCGCCGCATAACAGAGTAGTTGCGTGCTAACTTCGAAAGAAGGTAGATGTGGTCCCTAGCGCAGCTTATAACATCGTCGAAAATCAGTGCGGACGGGAGAGCTTTGGTACACCCTGTTAAACAAACGGAAAAATGGAGGCGATGCAATTGGAGAGCGATCCGCCTTCACCAACATGCATAAGCAATTCATTAATAGTTATATATATATATATATATATATATATATATATATATATATATATATATTTGAATTACAAAAAAATAATAATAAAAAAAATTGCATGGCGCGAGATTCGATCCGGCGACCTTCGGATTACGAACTCCAGCGCTTACCGCTGCACCACGACGCTGTAAAACATCATTAATCGTAGAGTATTTCACCGCAACGGTTTCTTTTAACTGTCGATTTTCTCCGGAACGGCTGAGAAGTGCATCTTGGTGCTTTGCCACATGACACCTCTGGCCATGAGCTTTTATTATGCGCAGTATGAACCGAATCTGAATTTCACAATTGGCGGCCTCCCCTTGTGAGTACAGAATTATGGGCATTGTGTTGTTCGTAGTAACAGGTGTTCTCCAACGCAAAATGTTCGGCCCACTGCAGTTCTCACTGGATGTCAAGAAGACGACAAAGTTTCTATACTGGTGTAGAGCAAGAGCTTGGAAGTAATGTTTGCGGACAGAGTCAGCTACGCAACGCGTGTCACAGCGAGTGCAGAGTGGAGATTAGATAGCGGCTCGCCATCGCGCCCTTCCTCAATGCGCGGCCGACAAGCTGACGAGACGTGCCACAGTAGAGCATGCGCGCGGGGAAAACCCTGCGTGTGGTTGGTGCGGGGAGCAGAGTCCACTGTAACGTTCACCAACACTGGTTTATCCAAATCAGAAGCTGCGATGTGGTCGCCAATGCAACAGCGATCTGAAAATGTAGAATAAATTTCTTTTATTTCACGTGTATGGTTAGAAACTTGTAGGTCCTCAGACTACAGGTTTCGGTCAGCGATGACGATCTGTTTTATAAAGAACATGTCCTAATATACTGGAGCCATAGAGACATCGTCAAATGCTGGCGTTGGTTTTGTGTTAAGCATTGTGCTCCAGTTTATTAGTACATGTTTTTTGTAAGAGAGATCTGGTCAGTGCTGACCGAAACCAGCAGTCTGAGGACCTACACGTTTATGACCAATGACGTGAAATAATTGAAATTTAGTGTTCACCGTCCAAGAGGTTGCAGTCTTAGCGTCAGACTTGGACGAATACCTTCCTCACAGTTCCGTAGAAAGCAAGATGTATATGGAAATATCAGCTTTTGACAGCTCATGCCCCCACTTTCTCAACCAGGCGCCGGCCGAAGTGGCCGTGCGGTTAAAGGCGCTGCAGTCTGGAACCGCAATACCGCTACGGTCGCAGGTTCGAATCCTGCCTCGGGCATGGATGTTTGTGTTGTCCTTAGCTTAGTTAGGTTTAACTAGTTCTAAGTTCTAGGGGACTAATGACCTCAGCAGTTGATTCCCATAGTGCTCAGAGCCATTTGAATTATTTGAATCTCAACCAGGAAAAATATGTTAGGTTGGTGTGTAAGTTCGTATCGTTCACGTTTTTCATTTTGGTTTTGCGGTTGCTTCAAATTGGTTCAAATGGCTCCAATCACTATGGGACATAACATCTGAAGTCATCGGTCCCCTAGACTTCGAACTACTTAAACCTAACTAACATAAGGACATCACACACATCCATGCCCGAGGCAGGATTCGAACCTGCGACCGTAGCAGTCCCGCGGTTCCGGACTGAAGCGCCTAGAACCGCCCGGCCACAGCGGCCGGCTGCGGTTGCTTCGGGTTTATTTCTCGATTGTCATTTTTGTTTGTAGTTCGCTGTTGCTGACTGTATTTATATAATGTCATTTTGTTATACGGAGATAGCGAATGGAGTTATGGACGCTAGAAAATGCAGTGCGAAGTGGAGAAGTCGGAACATTTCCGACATATTCTTATGTTTGAGCTAAACGGAGGGTCGACAGCAGCGGAGGTGCTCATAAACACTTGCGCCGCGTATGGGGACAATGTCACTGAACAGAACATGGCGAGAAAACGGTTTTCTCGTTTTAACGACGATCTTTTTGACACTAGTGTGTGAATTCTTAAGGAACCAAACTGCTGAGGTCATCGGTCCCTAAGCCTACACACTACTTAACCTAACTTAAACTAACTTACGCTAAGGACAACACACACATCCATGCCTCTCGGACCGTGGCAAGGCGCCTGAGACCACGCGGCTACCCCGCGCGGGTGATCAATAACTGACGTCAGTGTGCTCGAGAACTGGCAAATGTGATAAAGTGTGATCATTCTATCATCGCTGCGACGCTTACGTCAGTGGGGAAGGTTCAGAAATAAGATGTATTGGTATCGCATGCGGACCGATCGAGGTGGTTCAGTGGTTAGACACTGGACTCGCATTCGGGAGGACGACGGTTCAATCCCGCGTCCGGTCATCCTGATTTAGGTTTTCCGTGATTCCCCCAAAATCACTCCAGGCCAATGCCGGGATGGTTCCTCTGAAAGGGCACGGCCGACTTCCTTCCCTAATCCAATGAGACCGATGACCACGCTGTCTGGTCTCCTTCCTCAAAACCAACCAACAAACCAACCGTATCGCATGCTGTAAGCCAAAATCACAAGATTCAGCGGGTGCGAACATATGCGTGTCTGGCTTGTTGGTTATCAATTGGCTCGTGAACAACACGGACCATTCCTATCATGTACCGCTACTGGTGAGACGATGTGGTGTCTTCACGCTAACATAGGGAAAACAAAGAAATCGTAGAGCCCAAAGAAAGCAGCAACTCCCGTACAAAGATACGCGAGCATCCGCAGGAGGTGATGTTACGCACCTGTTGGAGTAGCGACAGTGTGCTGTACTATGAACTGCTTCCCCGAGGTGTAACAGTCACTGCTGAGAATCGTCATCAACCAGTGAGACGTCCTGCAGGCGCAATCCAAGGACAAAGACCAGGAAGACTGCGCGAAGTGATGCTAGTCCACGATAACACCAGGCCGCATTATGCTGCTCCCACAAAACCACTGTACTGCAGTTGTCTTGAGAAGTCACTCCGCTCCCACCTTATTCATCTGATCTTGGGCCCTCAGAATCTCATCTTTCCCGCTCTCTATCGAACAGCCATGAAGAAACTTCCTTTCCGGATGAAAATGCGCTCCGAACATGGCTCGAAGAGTTTTCCCCTCAAAAGCACGTGATTTCTACAATCGCCAATCGACAGGT
The DNA here is from genome assembly GCF_023864275.1 of Schistocerca cancellata. Taxonomy (NCBI): domain Eukaryota; kingdom Metazoa; phylum Arthropoda; class Insecta; order Orthoptera; family Acrididae; genus Schistocerca; species Schistocerca cancellata. The sequence continues at coordinate 38,712,293 of NC_064637.1, read as the reverse complement.
TACCCCTGCACTGGCAGACTGTCGTAAATAGTGATGGAGAATATACTCTTGATGACTAAAGTCTCTATGACGTGGATCCGTTGAGTTAATTAAAGTTATGGGGAAACGCTACCAAGTTACGCACCAACCCGTTACGAAAAGGAATTAAGAATCTGTTGGAAGAGCCAACCTACAGGGCTATTACAAATGATTGAAGCGATTTCATAAATTCACTGTAGCTCCATTCATTGACATATGGTCACGACACGCTACAGAGACGTAGAAAAACTCATAAAGTTTTGTTCGGCTGAAGCCGCACTTCAGGTTTCTGCCGCCAGAGCGCTCCAGAGCGCAGTGAGACAAAATGGCGACAGGAGCCGAGAAAGCGTATGTCGTGCTTGAAATGCACTCACATCAGTCAGTCATAACAGTGCAACGACGCTTCAGGACGAAGTTCAACAAAGATCCACCAACTGCTAACTCCATTCGGCGATGGTATGCGCAGTTTGAAGCTTCTGGATGCCTCTGTAAGGGGAAATCAACGGGTCGGCCTGCAGTGAGCGAAGAAATGGTTGAACGCGTGCGGCCAAGATTCACGCTTAGCCCGCGGAAAATTGGCCCGTGCCACAACTGGAGACCGACAGCGCCGACTTCATCTTTCAGCAGGATGGTGCTCCACCGCACTTCCATCATGATGTTCGGCATTTCTTAAACAGGAGATTGGAAAACCGATGGATCGGTCGTGGTGGAGATCATGATCAGCAATTCATGTCATGGCCTCCACGCTCTCCCGACTTAACCCCATGCGATTTCTTTCTGTGGGGTTATGTGAAAGATTCAGTGTTTAAACCTCCTCTACCAAGAAACGAGCCAGAACTGCGAGCTCGCATCAACGATGCTTTCGAACTCATTGATGGGGACATGCTGCGCCGAGTGTGGGACGAACTTGATTATCGGCTTGATGTCTGCCGAATCACTAAAGGAACACATATCGAACATTTGTGAATGCCTAAAAAAACTTTTTGAATTTTTGTATGTGTGTGCAAAGCATTGTGAAAATATCTCAAATTATAAAGTTATAGTAGAGCTGTGAAATCGCTTCAATCATTTGTAATAACCCTGTATATCCGAGCTAGGGGGCAAGGGAGAGGGGGGCGTAACTTATTTTTGTTTGGCGGTTTGATGACGCAATAGTCTTGAGATGTTACGGTACCTGGCACTGGATAAATTTTTGTTGCCAGTCTGTTACCCATTGCGTGTTTTGGCTTTCTTCGAACTCTTTCCGACACACAGTTGAATTCTAGAAGTTTGCGATGTAAATTATTATGAAATGACTTGTGGAACAAGCACAAATAATTTTTTCACGGCAGATTTCTAAGAATGGGCGTTGAATAGAGCCCCCCCCCCCCCCCCCCCCGGCCATTCTGCTTCGAAAAATGCGTTGACATTACATTTTTAATCCGGCCGCATGGCAGTGAGGCGCTGCAAAGGTTCACCGACCACTCCGTTTCCATCATAGCAAATTCCTTTCTGTCCTACTCCATCGCAGAGCCTCTTTCTCGAAGACCTTTCCCAGTAGCAGGACTCTGGAATAACTACACGTGACGGCCGCAGTGGCCGAGCGGTTTTAGGCGCTACAATCTGGAACCGCGCGACCGCTACGGTCGCAGGTTCGAATCCTGCCTCGCGCATGGGTGTGTGTGATGTCCTTAGGTTAGTCAGGTTTAAGTAGTTCTAAGATCTAGGGGACTGATGATCTCAGAAGTTCCATAGTGCTCAGAGCCATTTGAACCAAGTTCATAGTACACTGCTGGAAATGGAAAAAAGAACATATTGACAAAGGTGTGTCAGACCCACCATAGTTGCTCCGGACACTGCGAGAGGGCTGTACAAGCAATGATCACACGCACGGCACAGCGGACACACCAGGAACCGCGGTGTTGGCCGTCGAATGGCGCTAGCTGCGCAGCATTTGTGCACCGCCGCCGTCAGTGTCAGCCAGTTTGCCGTGGCATACGGAGCTCCATCGCAGTCTTTAACACTGGTAGCATGCCGCGACAGCGTGGACGTGAACCGTATGTGCAGTTGACGGACTTTGAGCGAGGGCGTATAGTGGGCATGCGGGAGGCCGGGTGGACGTACCGCCGAATTGCTCAACACGTGGGGCGTGAGGTCTCCACAGTACATCGATGTTGTCGCCAGTGGTCGGCGGAAGGTGCACGTGCCCGTCGACCTGGGACCGGACCGCAGCGACGCACGGATGCACGCCAAGACCGTAGGATCCTACGCAGTGCCGTAGGGGACCGCACCGCCACTTCCCAGCAAATTAGGGACACTGTTGCTCCTGGGGTATCGGCGAGGACCATTCGCAACCGTCTCCATGAAGCTGGGCTACGGGCCCGCACACCGTTAGGCCGTCTTCCGCTCACGCCCCAACATCGTGGAGCCCGCCTCCAGTGGTGTCGCGACAGGCGTGAATGGAGGGACGAATGGAGACGTGTCGTCTTCAGCGATGAGAATCGCTTCTGCCTTGGTGCCAATGATGGTCGTATGCGTGTTTGGCGCCGTGCAGGTGAGCGCCACAATCAGGACTGCATACGACCGAGGCACACAGGGCCAACACCCGGCATCATGGTGTGGGGAGCGATCTCCTACACTGGCCGTACACCACTGGTGATCGTCGAGGGGACACTGAATAGTGCACGGTACATCCAAACCGTCATCGAACCCATCGTTCTACCATTCCTAGACCGGCAAGGGAACTTGCTGTTCCAACAGGACAATGCACGTCCGCATGTATCCCGTGCCACCCAACGTGCTCTAGAAGGTGTAAGTCAACTACCCTGGCCAGCAAGATCTCCGGATCTGTCCCCCAGTGAGCATGTTTGGGACTGGATGAAGCGTCGTCTCACGCGGTCTGCACGTCCAGCACGAACGCTGGTGCAACTGAGGCGCCAGGTGGAAATGGCATGGCAAGCCGTTCCACAGGACTAAATCCAGCATCTCTACGAATGTCTCCATGGGAGAATAGCAGCCTGCATTGCTGCGAAAGGTGGATATACACTGTACTAGTGCCGACATTGTGCATGCTCTGTTGGCTGTGTCTATGTGCCTGTGGTTCTGTCAGTGTGATCATGTGATGTATCTGACCCCAGGAATGTGTCAATAAAGTTTCCCCTTCCTGGGACAATGAATTCACGGTGTTCTTATTTCAGTTTCCAGGAGTGTATTATCTACTCACATTGTATCTATAGACAAAGTAAACAAAAGCTATTGTATGTGTGAAACCCTGCTGCGTTAAATAACTGTGAACGTTATAGCGTACGCTCTCGCTTTCAGAATCATAAAAAAATTAAGAAAATATTCTGCTCGTGAGCCAGTGTTCGCAGCTGGGACGACATTATGTTACAGGCCCACTGCTAGACAAGTCGTAAGAAGTATTTTACAAATACACACAGTCCAGACAGGAACAACTGAAGAGGAAACAGGGAAGGTAAGACAATATTATTTGGAAATGTGTGGGACCAAACTGCTAAGGTCATCGGTGCCTAGGTTTACACACTACTTCATCTAACTTAAAGTAACTTGCGCTAAGGACAACGCACATACCAATGCCCCAGGGAGGGCTCGAACATCCGACGGGGGGAGCCGCACTAACCGTAGCAAGGCGCCCGAGACCTCACGGTTAGCTTGCGCGGCGAATATTATTTATAACAGCCCGCTATATGTTATTACTTCTGTTTAAAGGAAGGGCTACTGTTGAAAAACAAGATTGTCATCTACAAATTCTTCCGCTACCAGTTGCATAGGATCCACCAACTCGGCCAACAGAACAACTGCCGACACCTGTTATAAATTTGAACAAGTGCTTAGGTTTAAGAGAAAAGAATGTAATGGGCATACGTGATTCAGCCTTCGCGGGATTTATTAATCAGAATATAATATTTATTGGAAATGGAAACGAGCGTTTGGCGTCATTGGCCGGGAGGTCCCTTACGGGGCAGGTCCGGCCGCCTCGGTGCAGCTCTTACTACATTCGACGCCACATTGGGAGACCTGCGCGCCGGATGGGGATGAAATGGTGATGAAGACAACACACCAGCCAGTCCCTGAGCGGAGAAAATCCCCGACCCAGCCGGGAATCGAACCCGGGCCCCTTAGAGCGGCAGTCCGTCACGCTGACTTTTTATTGGCTCTTTGTTGATCGTTGTGTTTGTCTGTTGCGGACGTCACGTGACATCAGTTGAAGTTCGTTTTGTAGATCCTTCCACTCAGTTTTTTTTTTTTTTTTATTAGAGAGGCCAACCAGCTCTCTTACCGAACACGCTGAGCTACCATGCGGCACCATTCCGCTATAGAAGTGGACATACTTTACTTTACTTTACTTTACTTTACATGTGGCAAGGGCCTTATTGACCCTCGGCTGCTCTATGAGTCTCTTCCACTTATGCCTGTCCAATGCGCTGTTTGCCCAGTTGCTGTTCATCCTAGTTGTGTCCTCCCGAATGTTATCCCGCCACCTGATTCTGGGTCTCCCTCTTCCCCTCGTTCCGTCTATTGTTCTGCTGAATGCTATTATAGGTAGTCTATTCTCTGTCATTCTTGCTGTATGGCCTGTCCAATTCAAACTTCTCCTCTTGAGCACTTCGACGATGTTACAGCGTGTGTACAGCCCTCTTAATTCTTCATTTCTTCTTATTCTCCATTCCATGTTATTTTCGTCGTATAGAGGTCCAAAAATTTTCGTTAACTCTTTTCTTTAGAACATTAACAGTTTTTCTTGATCTTCCTTTCTAAATATTAATGTTTCACATCCATATGACGCCATATGTATAATGGTCGATTGATGTAAGTGAATTTTGAAGTTACTGCTAAATGATCTTTTTCTTACAATTTTGATGAAACCAAAAAGTGTCTTGTTTGGCCGGCCGGAGTGGCCGAGTGGTTCTAGTCGCTACAGTCTGGAACCGCGCGACCGTTACCGTCGCAGGTTCGAATCCTGCCTCGGGCATGGATGTGTGTGATGTCCTTAGGTTAGTTGGGTTTAAGTAGTTCTAAGTTCGAGGCGACTAATGACCTCAGATGCTCAGTCCCATAGTGCTCAGAGCCATTTGCACCATTTTTTGTCTTGTTTGCTGTTGATAAACGGCCACCTATTTCTATATCTGTTCTGTTGTTATTACTAAAAAGACGGAGATAATATGTATTATTTCTTCTTTAATGAAGTATTCATTTAGCCTACTCTGAGGTGACAGGAGTTATGTGACGGCGATGTGCACACATACAGGTGGGGACAGTGTCGCATGCGCAAGGTATGAAACCGCAGTGAATTTGTGGAGCTGTCATTTTTACTCAGGTGATCACGTGAAAAGCTTTCCGACGCGATTATGACCGCACGACTGAAATTGACAGACTTTGAACGCGGAATGGTAGTTGGAACTAGAAGCCCGAGACATTCCATATGGGAAATCGTTAGGAAGTTTAGTATTCTGGGACGCACAGTGTCGAGAGCGTGAAGAGAACACCAAATTTCAGGCATCACCTCTCACCACGGACAACGCAGTGGCCGACGGCCTTCACTTAACGACCCAGAGCAACGACGTTTGAATAGAGTTGTAAGTGCTAACAGACAAGAAACATCGCGTGAAATAATGTGGGACGTACGACTAACGTTTCCGTTAGGACAGTGGCGTCAATGGGCTGTGGCAGCAGACGACCGACGCGAGTGCCTTTGCTAACAGCACGACATGGCCTGCAGCGCCTCTCCTGGGCTGGTGACCGTATCGGTTGGATCCTAGACGATTGGAAAAAAGTGGTCTGCTCAAATGAGCCCGGATTTACAGGGTGTTTCAAAAATGACCGGTATATTTGAAACGGCAATAAAAACTAAACGAGCAGCGATAGAAATACACCGTTTGTTGCAATATGCTTGGGACAACAGTACATTTTCAGGCGGACAAACTTTCGAAATTACAGTAGTTGCAATTTTCAACAACAGATGGCGCTGCGGTCTGGGAAACTCTATAGTACGATATTTTCCACATATCCACCATACGTAGCAATAATATGGCGTAGTCTCTGAATGAAATTACCCGAAACCTTTGACAACGTGTCTGGCGGAATGGCTTCACATGCAGATGAGATGTACTGCTTCATCTGTTCAATTGTTTCTGGATTCTGGCGGTACACCTGGTCTTTCAAGTGTCCCCACAGAAAGAAGTCACAGGGGTTCATGTCTGGCGAATAGGGAGGCCAATCGACGCCGCCTCCTGTATGTTTCGGGTAGCCCAAAGCAATCACACGATCATCGAAATATTCATTCAGGAAATTAAAGACGTCGGCCGTGCGATGTGGCCGGGCACCATCTTGCATAAACCACGAGGTGTTCGCAGTGTCGTCTAAGACAGTTTGTACCGCCACAAATTCACGAAGAATGTCCAGATAGCGTGATGCAGTAATCGTTTCGGATCTGAAAAATGGGCCAATGAGTCCTTTGGAAGAAATGGCGGCCCAGACCAGTACTTTTTGAGGATGCAGGGACGATGGGACTGCAACATGGGGCTTTTCGGTTCCCCATATGCGCCAGTTCTGTTTATTGACGAAGCCGTCCAGGTAAAAATAAGCTTCGTCAGTAAACCAAATGCTGCCCACATGCATATCGCCATCATCAATCCTGTGCACTATATCGTTAGCGAATGTCTCTCGTGCAGCAATGGTAGCGGCGCTGAGGGGTTGCCGCGTTTGAATTTTGTATGGATAGACGTGTAAACTCTGGCGCACGAGACGATACGTGGACGTTGGCGTCATTTGGACCGCAGCTGCAACACGGCGAACGGAAACCCGAGGCCGCTGTTGGATCACCTGCTGCACTAACTGCGCGTTGCCCTCTGTGGTTGCCGTACGCAGTCGCCCTACCTTTCCAGCACGTTCATCCGTCACGTTCCCAGTCCGTTGAAATTCTTCAAACAGATCCTTTATTGTATCGCTTTTCGGTCCTTTGGTTACATTAAACCTCCGTTGAAAACTTCGTCTTGTTGCAACAACACTGTGTTCTAGGCGGTGGAATTCCAACACCAGAAAAATCCTCTGTTCTAAGGAATAAACCATGTTGTCTACAGCACAGTTGCACGTTGTGAACAGCACACGCTTACAGCAGAAAGACGACGTACAGAATGGCGCACCCACAGACTGCGTTGTCTTCTATATCTTTCACATCACTTGCAGCGCCATCTGTTGTTGAAAATTGTAACTACTGTAATTTCGAAAGTTTGTCCGCCTGAAAATGTACTGTTGTCCCAAGCATATTGCAACAAACGGTGTATTTCTATCGCTGCTCGTTTAGTTTTTATTGCCGTTTCAAATATACCGGTCATTTTTGAAACACCCTGTAAGACGGTTAGAGGTGATGGCAGGGATGTAGCGTGGCGTAGACCCCACCACGCCATGGATTCAAATTGTCAACAAGATACTGTGTGAACTGCTGGTAGCTCCATAATTGTGTGGGTTGTGTTTACATGGAACGGACTGGGTACTACGGTCCAATTGAATCGATCATTGACTAGAAACAGTTATGTTGGCCTAGTTGGAGGCAATTTTCAGATGTAATTTTTATGAACGACAATGCGCATGTCACCAGGCACGAACTGTCGGTGACTGGGTAGAGCCGGCCGGGGTGGCCGAGCGGTTCTAGGCGCTACAGTCTGGAATCTCGCGACCGCTACGGTCGCAGGTTCGAATCCTGCCTCGGGCATGCATGTGTGTGATGTCCTTAGGCTAGTTAGGTTTAAGTACCAAGTTCTACGGAACTGATGACCTCAGAAGTTAAGTACCATAGTGCTCAGAGCCATTTGAACCATCTGATTGTTTTGAAGAACACTGTGGGCAGTTCGAGCAAATGATTTGGTCACCCAGATATTCCGGCATGAATCTCAACTAACACGTGTGTGACATAAGCGGGAGATCAATTGGTGCACAAAATCCTGTCACTGGTAACACTTTTGCAATTACGGACGCCTATAGAGCGTAAGACCTATCAGTAGTGGCAGGTGAATCACCGTTGGGTTGATATGACGTGTTTCTTACAGTGTTCTTAAGGGGCTCCGGAAAGGCTCAAAATCAAGAAAAGTTCAATTTTTACTTTTTTGCGTTTTCTGAATCTGCAGACTATTACCTTTTAATAGATATATAATTTATTCAATTCCGAAGACTACAACTACTTTTAAATTTTTTTTGAAATGTGTTCTACATGGGCGTGACCCACTGTGGCGCTGTTAAACTGATGTCAAATGGTGTTATTATTAACGTCCGTGTTCATCAGGTACATTTTAGTGATGTGAGATAAAGCATGTGTTGTGGCTAAACCTATTTTCAGAGACTTAGCAGCACCTGAACTGTTGAAATAGTGTATTCACGGAAAAACTCAAAACCCCAATGAAAGTGTAAAACACGCGCTATGGCGTGCAATATAATAACAGAACACTCTGAAATGGCTGATGGTTCTTGTAATCTTCCTTGAGAAGGCTGCTTTGATTCAGCTCTAATCTAGTCTGTCGTCTGCAATAATCATCATTCCTGCTTAACCCCTGCAGCCTATATCGTTTTGGATCTCAATACTCAGTTCGAGTCTTAGTGTCCCTCTACCAGTTTTTGCCTCACTCTTCCCAGTATTAACAAACCGGCGATTCCTTGATGCCTCAAGGAGCGTTCCATCAACCGGTACTTTTTTTCGAGAAGTTCTGCAATACATTCCTTTTCTTCCAGATTCCTCTCTTAGAGGTGGTACTTGAAACTTTCCTGCGGGAAGGCCGATGTACCCGTGTTGACACAAGGCTACCTGGCAGATTTTTTCTTCCTCAGTGCTCTTTAGCAGAAGCGTTCCCCCGTGATGTACCTGGTGTCTGGAGGCTCCTCAGTATTTTTAGCGGGCACGCGCAGTACCGGGGCGCTCGCTTGGTGCTCGGGACGCTACTGCCCGGCGTCCATCTCGCTTTTATTTTCGTCGCCCTTTGATCCGCGTCCCACGCCTCTTCCATGTTCTCTGCTTTCCTCCCGTCATCCCCGCCAAAAAGATGGACACGACTTGGCAGAACTCGAAGCTTGCAATATTCGTCTGTCCCCGAATACTCTGAACGATGTTAATTAACTACTCTCTTTTCAAATTATTGACTTTGCACGCGTTCCGAGTCGTTAATCTCTTGCGAAGACATTCTCTATCCAGGATATCGATTGCTAAACGTACCACAGTCTGCGGCCAGTAAAGTGAACGTAGTCATGGGTGTCCACCCGGCGCCCATGGGCAGCATGCGGTCCGAAGGAAGTACCAACCTGGTCAAAGAAGTGAGCAAAGTGAGTGCCTATCACATGATCATAAAACAACTGCTTAAAATTCCGTTTATGTAAGGTTATGATAACCTGAGTATTTTAAATTTGAACCTCCCGCCTCACGATGCTGTATTCTCACAAGGGAACCTCCCCATCGCACCCCCCTCAGATTTAGTAATAAGTTGGCACAGTGGATAGGCCTTGACAAACTGACCACAGATCAATCGAGAAAACAGGAAGAAGTTGTGTGGAACTATGAAAAAATAAGCAAAATATATAAACTGAGTAGTCCATGCGGAAGATAAGCAACATCAAGGATAGCGTCAGCTCGGAAGCGCCGTGGTCCCGTGGTTAGCGTGAGCAGCTGCGGAACGAGAGGTCCTTTGTTCAAGTCCTCCCTCGAGTGAAAAGTTTACTTTCTTCTTTTCCGCAAAATTATGATCTGTCCGTTCGTTCATTGACGTCTCTGTTCACTGTAAAATGTTTAGTGTCTGTGTTTTGCGACCGCACCGCAAAACCATGCGATTAGTAGACGAAAGGACGTGCCTCTCCAATGGGAACCGAAAACAAGGTCATAGGTCAACCGATTCCTCCACAGGAAAACCCGTCTGATATATTCTATACGACACTGGTGACGGCATGTGCGTCACATGACAGGAATATGTTGTCGACCCACCTAACTCGTACACTTGGCGAATGGGTAAAAAGATTCTTCTACCTTGCCCAATTTAGGTTTCCTTGTGGATGTGATAATCACTCGCGAAAAAGTGATGAAAACGTAAGAGTTTGTCACATAAACTGCAACAAATGAATGCAAGTTTCACAGTAGCATAGTTTTCCCTGGGCTCTGTCAAAACGTACGTTTTTAACATTTTCAAAGTTTTCCGTGTGTAGACCGTCAAATCCTGCATACGTCCAAGCAAATCTGAACATGTGCTGAAAGTAAAAAATTAAATTTATCACACGAGGGAAAACTTGAACCAAAGACCTCTCGTTCCGCAGATGCTCACGCTAACCACGGGACCACGGCACTCCTGAGTTCTCACTCTCCTTGATGTTGCCTATCTTGCATATGAACTACTCAGTTTGTATATTTTGCTTATTTTTTCATAGTTCCACACAACTTCTTCCTGTTTTCTCGATTGATCTCTGGTCAGTTTTTCAAGGCCTATCCACTGTGCCAACTTATAACTAAATCTGAGGCGGGTGCGATGGGGAGGTTCCCTTCTCAGTGGTGCATCGCGTTCTTAACACTGCCGGCCGAGCTGTATTTCAACCCCTGGAGTCTCGTTGCTATAACAGGCCAACCAGCCAGCCACGCTTGACGATGCAAACTGCGAGATAGATTTAACATTTTAGGTGGCTTAAACTGGCGTTTTAAAGCTAGAAACCTACAAATCTGTACAATATTTCAAACATTAAATACGTTCTAGATGAAACGATCTATGGCACGCACAATTTTTTTTCGTTTCAGCACTTTGACCAAACATAATCCCAAACACGATATGAAATATGCAGCCATGCTCTTCTACATGATGCAAGAAATTCAACATCCATTTCAGGATTTTCGAAAAAGTAATCATAATTTTTGTATTTACGCGAAACCTTTTAAAAACAATGCTGATACGTAGTATGAAGGCTTTCACGACCGGATGACATATCTTCTGGTAAACCTTCCGGGATGTAAGGTCGTGGTCCATGAAACTCTTCAGTTCCAGAAAAGTCCGGGATGTAAGGTCGTGGTCCATGAAACTCTTCAGTTCCTGAAAAGTTTCATGGACCACGACCTTACATCCCAGAAGGTTTACCAGAATGCTGATACGTCCCCTGAAGATTTTCAGATGGAATGCATAGAATAGCATTCTGGCGCAAAAAAAACGAAAAGAAAGAAAGAAATTTGCTTTTGTGTCTTTTACAAATCATACATGCCTACAGACAAATATCCGTTGTTGAACGGTCATGCGTTATATGTGTCATATTTGTGTGGAAGGACGTACGTTGCTGAACACTGGCTTTCAAAAGTAAAGCACACAAAGAGTAAAAATGAAACCTAAATCTCTGATGAACATCTTGAGAACACACTGAGAATTGCAACCACTTAGATCGAACCAGATATTGATACATTAGTTTCCGAAATTCAGGATCAAACGTCACTTTAAGTCTATGATTCGCATGGGTCCACCTTGATCGAAAACACTTTTGTTGTTTATTCATTCATTCCCAAACAAGTTTGATCGACAAATATCGCCATTATTACATGTGTACTGTTAGAGTCCAATAATGTTTTTCAGTGTTTCATAAGTATGCTATTTCTGCATGTTTTAGAATCAAACTGCACCCCGAAGATCGCGATATTTATCGCTGAAACTAGTTTGGGAATAAACAAATAATAGAAGTGTTTTGCATCAAAGCGGACACACAATCCCATTTCGTTGTTTTTGTATGCAAACACGGACCAATTGAACAGTTTCAAGATAAAATTATTACAAAATTATTGATCACATGTCAGCTATAAACTGTCAAAATAATTCCATTTTTCTTTATTAGAATAATCGATCATAAATTAACAAATTCTAAATCACTTAAATATGTCAATTGATATCTCCAAGATTTTCGTTTATTTATTTATTTATTTATTTTGTTATGTGCGACGTAAAAATACTTGTTTTTTTCCAATGTGGCCCCGCTAAGTTAAAGATTGGACACCCCTGTTCTAGATGATATTTTGGAGCTGAGCTTGTCAATGGTAGTAGGCCTGTGTATCCCGTTGTCCAGAAGAGAGAGCATTAGTCATTTTTGTTTCTGTTTCCGCCTTGCTACGGACAAGTTGTGTTTCCTCCTCCTCCTCGACACTTGGTGGAGCTGGCTTGTGGGTGAGGACATGTTTCGATAGCCGTCCTCGTGCGACAGTCAACGATGATTGCGGCAAGACGGCGCCATACTCGAGCCGCTTGGCGTAATATTCTGTTTGAAACAGTTTCAACTCTACAGGTGTACCTGAAGTCGTGTTCAGACTTAACGTCTGTTATTCAAAGAGAGAGATCCTCGTTGCTCGTGGTGCAGTATCCATATTTCGCCTGTCCATCTCTAACTTTGCGTACTGGCTTTGTTACATTCCCGTACATTTAATGTCGCTAAAAAGTTTTATGGTGTATATGAAGTTTTCTTTTGTTCTGATTGCGATATGGCGTGAACTTGTACACCACATTATCCATAATGGAACAAGTGTAAGTTGATTCTTTGTCATTGGTCATTGATTTGCTGAGTAATAAGCTGGAATTTCTCAAACCTTCGCTCTACTTTTCTAGACTACTCGATTATGAAATCTGAACAGCATCTGAATGGTATATCTGCTCTTACATTCACTATTGCGACTCTGCTCGATCTGAGAACAAACTTGACAATGAATTCTGCCTAGAACCACTCGGCCACAGCGGCCGGCTGCTCGAGGTCTAGCTTAGGTGGGTGGTTGTTGTTTGCTTGTGAGTTGACGAAACCAACAGATATAAAAGCAAAAAACTATATGAAGTGTCTTGGGCTTCGCAGAAATTTCAAGACATTCCATATACACGGAAGTGTCATTCTGTAGAAGTGCCATTCCGTAGAATTGTGATAAACTCGCTCGTTAGAGGTCATTGAGTGTGACGTGTGGTCTTTTAGTAATGTAACTCCTTTCAGAAGTCCGCTGTTGAGCATGAACCGAAAGCTTTCGCCGCAACTAGATCTGGAATGCATCGGCGCAGTATCTTGCTGCTCGCTGACACGAATAATCGCCGTGATTCACGGAGCGCTGGACAAACCGAGCGTGCGGACAGGCATTAGCCAGTCGCAGCGCGCAGTTGGGAAGTGATTCATCCCCGTGCCAGGCTATCCGATAAGAGTTCAAATTGCGACCCGCTCGATAGCGGATTACACGCAGAGCAGCTTGCGACTGGAAACATGACAATCTAGTTCCAGCGTTGCAAAATTTGCGAGTGGTGATGATCCACCACCCAAGCTAGAGCGCTCCTAGAAGAAACGTGGTGTTTTATCCGAACATACTTCCACACAAGAATGTGGACAATCCCCGTGGAAAGGTACGCAAAAATAAACAGTCCAAGTCGTTACATTTATTTTTAAGCAGTCTCCTCGAAAACAGAACAAATTTATATTTCAGGTAAAAACAACTCGCCACTTTTCAAATTGTTCCACAGCTCTAAAGAGCGACTTATAAAAGAACGAGATAGCAAGAATGTTACCAAAGCATAAGACGAGAATCTGTTTGTCACCTTGATGCCATAATCGTGTGAGGTGGGGCAGAATTTGACTCAGTTGATCGGTAATCACGAAGGGTAAGATTTCAAACTACATTCCCTGTCATGTGATTGGCCCACAGAACTCACCAATGTTACTTATAAACCGTCTTGATTGCAAAATTTTTATTCATATCACCGGTTTCGGTTTCTCTAGAACCATCTTCAGATCTGATATTTCGGTTACAGGAGTAACCCTTCCAAACACAGCAACTTTCACATGCTGTGACACATGTGAAAGCTGCTGTGTTTGGACGGGTTACTCCTGTAACCGAAATATCAGATCTGAAGATGGTTCTAGAGGAACCGAAACCGGTGATATCAATAAACATTTTGCAGTCAAGACGGTTTATAAGTACGATTGTAAAATCACTGATTGCGGCTATGCTATCAGACTGTGTCTGTTTTTACGAACTCACAAATGTCGCATTACGTGTTTCTGACGCTAAACAGCCGAAGTTGGTAGTTTCCGGAGGTAAACTTGCCTGCTAGGAAAATCTTGTGTTTCTGCATCTACATCATCACTCGGCAAACATCGTGAAGCGCATGTCAGGAGGTACTTTCGATTATGGTATCGTACGTTAGTCGTTAGTGTGTCCCCGCTTCTGCTTGAATCTATGTTCAAGAGTCTGCCGATTCAGATTCGTCAACAGTGCTGTGGCAGACTTTCGCAGATGAAACAAAACTGTGACCATTCGCGCCGCCCTTCTTTGTAAACGGCCAGGGTCCGGTTTCAGTCCTATTAGGTAGGCCCTACATACAGGCCCTGCGTACTTTAGCAATATTGTAGGATGGGTAGCACGGGTTTTACGTAAGCACTCTCCTTCGCAAACTCGTTTTCCCACTATCTGCAAAATGCTTTGCCTACGACTGATCTATGTGATCATATTCGCAGAAAATTTTACACCTAGCTTTATGTATGCATTGACACATTCCAGTTGCGACTCACTGAGACTGTAACTTTACATTTATTCATGTTGTTTCGAATTGGCTGCGGTTATCTACTACACTATAAATATCTTCATAGATTACATGCAATGGACTAGAGGAACCAAATGGACTAATATAATGGAACTGTACATGGTAACAGGCTCTAAATGGTAAGTTAGAAAGTAAAAATCTGAAATTCTTCAAAAATTTCTGCAGTGTGGATTGCCTGGAATAAAGGCTTAACGGAAATTCTACTGAATAAATCAGTAACAGCAAAATAACAAAAAATATAATACGTGTCGTGATATAAGTATACTTATACAAGAAACGTTGTATTTTCATTCCTTGTACTATCTCAGCAGTTGAAATAAGTCTTAGCCCTGGAATGTAAACATCTGAATGTGAAAGTCGTAAGTGATGATGGTTTGTTTATTTTTGTCCTTGATGTGCCAGCGAAATAGGTTTCCAGGAAGTATATACGTAAATACATTAACGAAATGGTTTTAACGTACGGCGCACTTAAGGCATACACTAGAATAAATAAATATTTCTATATAGGAAAAAAAATTCGGTACATAATCTCAGTACGACAATCAGTAAATAATCCTCTTCTTACATAAAATTAATGTGAATGTAACAGTAATACACCTGACCATGCCCCCATCCTGCCGAAACCGCCCGTTGTAATAAATGTTATTAGAAAGTGAGCGAAGCAGTAAAAATTATCTCATAAACTGATATTATAGTCATGGGTTACTACGTTAACTCCGACCACAGGCCCTGGAGGGACAAACGGCACCGACCGGCCGCCGTGTCATCCGCTGCCCAACTGGCGTCACTGGATGATAATACGGAGGGGCCTGTGGTCAGCACACCGCTCTCCCGGCCGTACGTCAGTTTACGAGACAGGAGCCGCTACTTCTCAGTCAAGCAGCTCCTCAGTTTGCCTCACATGGGCTGAGTGCACCCCACTTGCCAACGGCGCTCGGCAGACCGGTTGGTCACCCATCCAACTGCTAGCCCAGCCAGACAGTGGTTAACTTCTGGCGCGAACCGGTGTAACCACTGCGGCAAGGCCGTTCGACCATAGGTTGCTATGCGATTTCGTTTTACAGACTGCACAATTTTATATTTCTGAACATTTGAAGGAAGGTGGCATTGTTTGCACCACTTCGAAATCTTACCACGATCTGACTGAATGTGTGTGTGCGCGACTTTTCTAACAGGACAGTTTCGCTGATCCAGTGTATCAAAAATCTCTGAGGAACGCGTCGTATTTGGTACGATTTTTGCTGCAAAACTGCCAGAAAACGACACGCTCGTGCACTGTAGTGACCTATATACCGCCGCGACTCTAAAAATACGATACCGAGTAAGGCTAGAGCTTAAACTTGAAAGAATCCATGTTGCATGGAATTCGTTTAGGTTAGCCATTGTATTATAAATGTAAGAAATAATTTTAACTTCTTCATTCACTTCTTACCAATAATGTATTTATTAAGACGAAGAGTTTCGGCACCGTGCTGCTATCATCAGGTGCATTACACCTCCCGTCAGATTGAAACTGTGTGTCGGACCGACAATCGAACTAGGGACCTTTGCCTGTCGCGGGCGAGTGCTCTACCACCTGAGCTACCCAAGCACGACTCGCGATCCGTTCTCACAGCTTTAATTCCTCCAGTACCTCGTCTACTGCCTTCCAAATTTCACATAAGATCTGCTGCAGACCTTGCAGAACTAGTACTCCTGGAAGAAAGGATATTGCGCTGGCATGGCTTAGACAGAGCCTGGGGTCGTGCTTGAGTAGCTCAGATGGTATAGCACTTGCCCGCGAAAGGCGAAAGTCTCGTGTTCGAGTCTCGGTCCGGTACACAGTTTTAATCTGCCAGGAAGTTTCAAATGGCTTTGAGCACTATGGGATTTAACTTCTAAGGTCATCAGTCCCCTAGAACTTAGAACTACTTAAACCTAACTAACCTAAGGACAGCACACACATCCATGCCCGAGGCAGGATTCGACCCTGCGACCGTAGCGGTCGCGCGGTTCCGGACTGTAGCGCCTAGAACCGCTCTGCCACGCCGGCCGGCGCCAGGAAATTTCATCGCACACTCCGCTGCAGAGTGGAAATTTCATTCAGGTGCAAGTTCATTAATCTTACCTCTGACAAATAAATTTGCTGCAACTATGTTTAAATTTTGGTGCGTAACCCCACTGGCACACCCAGCAAACAATCCTCATGACAGTTTATATCAGTGTACATTTAACTGTGATGGATCTGATGACGGCAACATGCTATCGAAACGCACTGTGCTGATAAATATTAGTAACAAGTGACTGAGGTAGTAAAAATTATTTGACAAGGTTTCGTATTTATTTGTGCACTGTTTCTGATGGAAAATTAATACAGCTTTCGAATGGTCGTGGTGTATAGGCCTAGTAGCTGTATAAATGGGTTAGAGGCGGCCGTAATGGCCCCAGACACGGCGGCGTGTAGAAGCAGAGTGTAGGTGTGGTGGGACGTGTCCGTCAGCGCGCCGGGGCAATGCCTGCCTACCTGCCCGCTAATGGCCCCAGGGGGCGTCTGCTCTGCGTCAGGCGGGCCCGGAGTATATTGGGCGGTGTATAAGCCTGGCAGGTATAATACGGCGGCCGCGATAGCACGTGACGATGGCCAGACGCCGCGGCTCTGCTCTGCTCTGCCGAGGTATTTATACCTGCCTGCGAGGGCGACGGGGGCCCACACCTTCTCGGCGAACTTGCACTCTGCCGTGGCCAGAACGCTGGAAATCCGGCGTGAAAACGTCTCCACGGCGGAAACGGCATTCTGTGCATTCCCTCGTTACTAGTACGTCCAAACAGATGTAGAGCACAAGTATACACTACGGCGACAAAAGTCATGAGGTATCTCCGAACACCCTGTCGGGCCTCATTTTGATATAGCAGCTCGTTGTGGCAGGGATTCAACACGTCACTGAAAGTCCCCTGCTGAAATGCTGATCCACGCTCCCTCTATAGCCGTCCATAGTTGCGGAAGTGCTGACAGTGCAGAAATTTTGTGCGCGAACTGACCTCTCGATTATGTCCGTGGTCTCGCGGTCGCGTTCTCGCTTCCCAAGCACGGGGTCCGATTCCCGGCGAGGTCAGGGATTTTCACCTGCCTCGAGATGACTTGCTGTTTGCGTTGCCCTCATCATCATTCATGAAAGTGAAGAGACTGCACTAAGCAAAGGTTGGGACTTTTTACGGGCACTGATAACCGCGCATTTGAGCGCCCCACAAACCAAACATCATCGTCATCATCATCACCACCACCTCTCGATTATGTCCCACGTATGTTCGATGGGATTCATGTCCAGCTATGTGAGCGGCCAACTCATTCGCTGGAACTTCTTCAAATAGTTGTTGTTGGCCGGCCGCTGCGGCCAAGCGGTTCTAGTCGCTTCAGTCCGGAACCGCGCTACCGCTACGGTCGCAGGTTCGAATCCTGCCTTGGGCATGGATGTGTGTGATGTCCTTAGGTTAGTTAGGTTTAAGTAGTTCTAAGTTCTAGCGGACTCATGACCTCAGATGTTAAGTCCCATAGTACTCAGAGCCATTTGAACCATGTTTTCTGAAGATTCATCACAAACGTCAGTCTCGGTGCGATGTGCTACAGTTACGTATCAGTTAACGAAACACTGTTGTTAAAACCGTTTAGGAGATTTCAGGATAAATCATACTACTGCTCACAGAGTTTTAACTGATGGGAGTTGTGTTGTTGTCATACTCATGCGGTTGTAGAGGCAACGGAAGTAGGTTCGTGTCGCGCCACATGCAAATAAATTTTTCCGTATGCTCGTTTGTAGCGGAGTGCTGTTTTTTTCTGATTCATGCTAGATACGTTCGTTGTGCAATATTCGACGTTAGTTACATATAGACCAAAATAGCGTGCGTGCGCTCTCAGGAACAAGTTTCTTCGATTTTGTGACCTCGGTCTCAGTCCAGCTAGTTAAACAACCAACAGTGATATTTGCATTTGTGAAGATCACAAATATTTTGCTGTTTTTCCGAATATGGTGCCCTTTCTGAGGGTGTGGTTAGACAGTGAACTAAGTTCACAGCTTCAGTCAGTGGCGGTGGCGGTGGCAAGGGGCAGTGGCTATTATCCAGGCTGATTCAAAAAGAATACCACAACTTTAGGAATTTAAAACTCTGCAACGACAAAAGGCAGAGCTAAGCACTATCTGTCGGCGAATTAAGGGAGCTATAAAGTTTCATTTAGTTGTACATTTGTTCGCTTGAGGCGCTGCTGACTAGGCGTCAGCGCCAGTTGATGCTAAGATGGCGACCGCTCAACAGAAAGCTTTTTGTGTTATTGAGTACGGCAGAAGTGAATCGACGACAGTTGTTCAGAGTGCATTTCGAACGAAGTATGGTGTTAAACCTCCTGATAGGAGGTGTATTAAACGTTGGTATAAACAGTTTACAGAGAATGGGTGTTTGTGCAAAGGGAAAAGTTCTGGACGGCCGAGAGCACTTCATCGCTGGCCTCCAAGAAGCCCTGATCTTACCCCCTGCGATTTTTTCTTATGGGGGTATGTTAAGGATATGGTGTTTCGGCCACCTCTCCCAGCCACCATTGATGATTTGAAACGAGAAATAACAGCAGCTATCCAAACTGTTACGCCTGATATGCTACAGAGAGTGTGGGACGAGTTGGAGTATCGGGTTGATATTGCTTGGGTGTCTGGAGGGGGACATATTGAACATCTCTGAACTTGTTTTTGAGTGAAAAAAATCCTTTTTAAATACTCTTTGTAATGATGTATAACAGAAGGTTATATTATGTTTCTTTCATTAAATACACATTTTTAAAGTTGTGGTATTCTTTTTGAATCAGCCTGTATTACACTGGATAAAATTACTTCAGAAATCAGCGAGTATATTACTTCAACAGATTCCATTACTTTTTTATAATTATGTAGCAATATAGGCTGCAATGTATTTCAAACACATTTTAACGAAAGAATATGAGCGGTAAATAGCTTACTATCTAAACCAATAAAATCTTTTAACTTAAAATGGGCCTCTTATTATTTATTAATATACACAGGATGTACAGTAATGTACGAATACCACATACAATAATCAAGAAAGCTAAATATACCGGGTATGCGTACCAACACTTGAATTGCTGACCCCAGACAAAAATTTCGAAGTCGCCGGACATCTGGATCATATCATATTATTTCCCTGGGCACACACATTCTGTAGACATGTTTTTACCCTGAACGCCAAAGCAGTTACCGAAAACTACATTAAGCAACACCAAACTTTACCAATTTATCGGAGGAGTACCCCAACTCTGCTCTCCTTTTGTTAGACGATATTCTATTCCCCCCCCCCCCCCCCCCTTGACCGACTTCTAGAACCGCCCCTGGCTTCAGTTGTTGCGACTGAAACATGCAGTAATGACATTTATGTTCTTGCATGTCATATATGTAAATACGGCCATCAAGGGAAAGACCGTACAACAGCCACAACTAAGAGAGAGACGTCACGTAATCCAAACGCCAGCCAAACTCCCTGTTGTAGCCTCGGAATTTTAGTCACTCATGGTAGAGAAAGCATTGTATACGCTAGCATTTGTCTGTTCTGAAATGAGTGTGTGAAGAGGTTCTGTGGCAAGTTTCGCAAGACACTACCAATATACAGTAGCGGAGTAAAGTGGTATACGAGACTAGAAGGGGATGGATTTACGAGCACTACTAGCAGCCTAGGGACGTTTTGTTACCTTTATACAGATGTATGAAGTGAAAAAGCCAACGACCTTGCCGTCAGCTCACCGAAGTGCCGTCGGGCTTGGCTAACACTTGGATGGGTGACCGTCCGGCTCTGCCGAGCGCTCTTGGCAATCGTGGTGCTTCAGCTGTTGTGAGGCCAACTGAGGAGCTACTTGACTAAGAAGTAGCGGTTCCGGTTACGAAAACTATCAACTGCTGGGAGAGCGGTGTGCTGGTGACCTGCCCCTCCATAACAGCATCTAGTGACGCCTATCGGTTGAGGACGACATGGCGGTCGGTCGGTTTCGTTGGGCCTTCCGAAGTGATGAAGTTGCGATTTCAAGCTCCAGTTTGACAGTTGGTCTCAAACGAGTTGTACATGGATGATACAGGGTGTTTCAAAAATGACCGGTATATTTGAAACGGTAATAAAAACTAAACGAGCAGCGATAGAAATACACCGTTTGTTGCAATATGCTTGGGACAACAGTACATTTTCAGGCAGACAAACTTTCGAAATTACAGTAGTTACAATTGTCAGCAACAGATGGCGCTGCGGTCTGGGAAACTCTATAGTACGATATTTTCCACATATCCACCATGCGTAGCAATAATATGGCGTAGTCTCTGAATGAAATTACCCGAAACCTTTGACAACGTGTCTGGCGGAATGGCTTCACACGCAGATGAGATGTACTGCTTCAGCTGTTCAATTGTTTCTGGATTCTGCCGGTACACCTGGTCTTTCAAGTTTCCCCACAGAAAGAAGTCACAGGGGTTCGTGTCTGGCGAATAGGGAGGCCAATCCACGCCGCCTCCTGTATGTTTCGGATAGCCCAAAGCAATCACACGATCATCGAAATATTCATTCAGGAAATTAAAGACGTCGGCCGTGCGATGTGGCCGGGCACCATCTTGCATAAACCACGAGGTGTTCGCAGTGTCGTCTAAGGCAGTTTGTACCGCCACAAATTCACGAAGAATGTCCGGATAGCGTGATGCAGTAATCGTTTCGGATCTGAAAAATGGGCCAATGATTCCTTTGGAAGAAATGGCGGCCCAGACCAGTACTTTTTGAGGATGCAGGGACGATGGGACTGCAAAATGGGGCTTTTCGGTTCCCCATATGCGCCAGTTCTGTTTATTGACGAAGCCGTCCAGGTAAAAATAAGCTTCGTCAGTAAACCAAATGCTGCCCACATGCATATCGCCGTCATCAATCCTGTGCACTATATCGTTAGCGAATGTCTCTCGTGCAGCAATGGTAGCGGCGCTGAGGGGTTGCCGCGTTTCAATTTTGTACGGATAGAGGTGTAAACTCTGGCGCACGAGACGATACGTGGACGTTGGCGTCATTTGGACCGCAGCTGCAACACGGCGAACGGAAACCCGAGGCCACTGTCGGATCACCTGCTGCACTAGCTGCGCGTTGCCCTCTGCGGTTGCCGTACGCGGTCGCCCTACCTTTCCGGCACGTTCATCTGTCACGTTCCCAGTCCGTTGAAATTTTTCAAACAGATTCTTTATTGTATCGCTTTTCGGTCCTTTGGTTACATTAAACCTCCGTTGAAAACTTCGTCTTGTTGCAACAACACTGTGTTCTAGGCGGTGGAATTCCAACACCAGAAAAATCCTCTGTTCTAAGGAATAAACCATGTTGTCCACAGCACACTTGCACGTTGTGAACAGCACACGCTTACAGCAGAAAGACGACGTACAGAATGGCGCACCCACAGACTGCGTTGTCTTCTATATCTTTCACATCACTTGCAGCGCCATCTGTTGTTGAAAATTGTAACTACTGTAATTTCGAAAGTTTGTCCGCCTGAAAATGTACTGTTGTCCCAAGCATATTGCAACAAACGGTGTATTTCTATCGCTGCTCGTTTAGTTGTTATTGCCGTTTCAAATATACCGGTCATTTTTGAAACACCCTGTAAATAACAGACACACAACGGACGTGTAGCACAAGCCGAATTACACCTCTGACTGAGCAGTTTCTGATGACATCGACGGCAACAGGACACGGTTCGCTGCCTTCCGTGCCTGCAGCTGGTGGTAGTGCTCTCTTCGCTAGAAATCTGGTCGCCCCATCGCATCTGCAGAGGGCTGCGCTCCGTGCCACTGGGACACTCCGGGTGTTAACAGCGGCGCTAAATAGTTTATCAGCTGACCACGAGGCGGCGCCAACAGCGCTGTCGTCGCTTAATAATGCACGCCGGCCGCGTGGCGGCGCGTTAAAACCTGCGGGAGAGCGGATGGGGGCCGCAGTGATTGCGGGTCCGTGTTCCTGCCGGGACCGGGTCTAAGTGGCGACCGTGACAGGACAGCACAGCACAACTGTGGAGGGCCAACACAAGCAAGTGATTGGATGCTGTAAGCTACTACACTCGTCATCAGTACTGCTGATCGGCTGTGTAATGGGCTACAGATTCAATGTAACGTTAGTTTCTTGTTACAGAGCCGGCCGGTGTGGCCGTGCGGTTAAAGGCGCTACAGTCTGGAACCGCGCGACCGCTACGGTCGCAGGTTCGAATCCTGCCTCGAGCATGGATGTGTGTGATGTCCTTAGGTTAGTTAGGTTTAATTAGTTCTAAGTTCTAGGCGACTGATGACCTTAGAAGTTAAGTCGCATAGTGCTCAGAGCCATTTGAACCATTTTTTTCTTGCTACAGACTGCTTTTCTGCTTCTTTTTTTGTAGCTCTTGTGGTCGTGTGAGTGATATTTCTCTGCGAACACAACTTCCACTGTTGTAGCGGGTAACTACATAATAACGCAAAGCAGATGCACTGGAGTACATTAAAATCATACAGCAAGAGCCACAAATCCGATGAAGTCATTTACACTTCAGACGACCAATAAACCCTACCTCCCTCTCCAACATTCTCCAAAGAATCAAACTCCCATATAATTACAACTTGAAACGTCTGATTACTTTAGAAGTGTATTAAGGTATTATACTAGAATTAAGCATGTACACGAAAAAACTACTAAAGAAAATGTTTGAAATTACGTTTAAAATTTTGTGGAAGGTGCTAAATACTCTCATTGTGAAACACTGTATAAGTACATTCTGGGTAATCTACCGTCCTTTTTAATCAGAAGCTAGTTTTTCATCCATTTTAATGTTTTTTATCATCAGTCTTCTGACTGGTTTGATGCGGCCCGCCACGAATTCCTTTCCTGTGCTAACCTCTTCATCTCAGAGTAGCACTTGCTACCTACGTCCTCAATTATCTGCTGGATTTATTCCAGTCTCTGTCTTCCTCTACAGTTTTTGCCCTCTATAGCTCCCTCTAGCACCATGGAACTCAGTCCCGATGTCTTAACAGATATCCTATTATCCTGTCCCTTCTCCCTGTCAGTGTTTTTTCACATATTCCTTTCCTCTCAGATTGTGTGCAGAACTTTCTCCTTCCTTACCTTATCAGTCCATCTGATGTTCAACGTCCGCCTGTAGCACCACATCTCACCGAGCGAGGTGGCGCAGCGGCTAGCACACTGGACTCGCAATCGGGAGGACGACAGTTCAATCCCGCGTCCGGCCATCCTGATTTAGGTTTTCCGTGATTTCCCTAAATCGCTCCAGGCAAATGCCGGAATGGTTCCTTCGAAAGGGCGCGGCCGGCTTCCTTCCCCGTCCTTCTCCAATCTGATGGGACCGATGACCTCGCTGTCTGCTCTCCCGCAAACAATCCAATCCAAACCACATCTCAAATGCTTCGATCCTCTTCTGTTCCGGTTTTCCCACAGTTCATGTTTCACTACCATACAACGTTGTGGTCCAAACATATATTCTCAGAAATTACTTCCTCTTAGCGGTTATGATGTCGCATCTCCTGTAGTGTGTGTCATACAATGATATTTTGCAGGTACAGTCAGTGGTTTATGTGAATACAACCTGCTAAATGTGTTGCGAATAGATTTATCATTCAAGAAGTAGTAAGTTAAAACGTCATGTCTGATGCTGTAGCTAGGATCCATGAACACCGAAAATGTTCCATAAAGTTCCTTTCTTGGCCGGTGTCGGCGAGAAAAAGTTTCGAAACCGTGTGTTAAGTTAGCTTGAAATACGGAAGTGCTATCATTCTCAGGTATTGGATGAGTACAGTGTGTGTAATTTGCGTGCTGGGAGTTTCACTGCCTCAAGACGTATACACAGCTTAATACTTGTCTTGGTGTGTGAACCTTGAACATAAAGTTGGACCTCATTACCTCATAATGAGTAGATTTTGACAGAATCTGTAGCTTTTAATTCGGTCAATAATTATATGAAATATTGCAAACCAAATCACTGTTGTCGTTAGTTAGCGAGCCTGCAACTGGGACCGTTAACCACAAATAGGATAATCCCTTTAGTGATACACGATATGTGTGAATGCCAACGAAGCTACAACAAACTCTTGTTCCTTTCATCACACTCTTCTCTCTTTCCCTATACCGCAGACTACGTGCTTTTCATCGTTCAAAGCAATGCAGTAGGTCATCCATTACCACCCTCTTCTACAACTCTGCCGTTTTTGCTTCTACCTCTTCAACAGACTGAAATTATCTTCCCTTGAGTCCAACCTGTCGTGTTTGCGATAGATATGTCACATGTAGTGCATACGGCGAGCATTCTAGCACAGCAATGGGCTTGTCCGCTAAAGACAGTTTCACAGACACGACATTGTGGGCTGGCGCGCTGCACTGATGCAGAATCCGTGCCCCTTTCTTCCACAAATCCGGTCTTTTCTTCTTTACTCTTTCTCTCAGCTTGGTTAGAACTTCTCTGTAGCATTCCTGATTAATGAATTGACCTTCAGCCATGATAATACCCCTGGTACCGAAAAAAAAGCGATCGGCAGTGGCGTCAGTTTTGACTTACCCATTCGTGCTTTTTTTCATTCTTGGTGATGTGGGAATCTTCCAGTGCTTCGATTGACCCTTATCTCCTGAGTCGTGCTCGAAGATCCACGTTTCATCACAAGTGATGACGCGTGTGAGCTACTCCGTTTCTTCGCTGACACCTTTCAGAACAAATGGTCTTCCGAAGGTCTTTTTGTTCCACAGAGGTTTTACGGAACCACTTTTGCACAAACTTCTGTCATGTTCAATTCCTCATGCAAAATTTGGATTGTTGCCCCTTCGTTCATGTTCATCGGAATGCTCAGACGTCCGTCGTTCGCACAATTCCATTAACTTTCTGAACATATGGTTCAGTTGTTGAACGCAGAGATCGTCCTGGACTTCCTCCATCTTCAGCCTCTTCCCGACCTTCTGGACACCTTTTGTGCCACCAAACACTCGTCGACGGGGCGTAGTGCTATCATAAAAAACGCCCTTCACCAAATTAAAACAATCCCTTGGCGACTTTTTTTTTTATTCCACAAGGACTTTTGAGGTTTATGCGCTGTTCTATTTCTGAGTTCGACATGCTCGCATACTACTACAGAACAACGTCAGATACAACGGAATGCAAACTAAAGCAGACAGAGAGACGAAACGGACGGTGGCTGCTTATGACGGTTCAAGCTCAACTGCGTTCCAGTCCCAACCTCCCCCATCGCGATGTGCACAGTCTCGTTATTTACACGACACACCTCGTAGATTTCTTAAGAAACCTGTGGTACTTCCTGGATTGGTATGAAGGCTTTCACGACCGGACGACATATCTTCTGGTAAACCTTCCGGGATGTAAGGTCGTGGTCCATGAAACTCTTCAGCTCCTAACGTTTCGTCCAGAGCTGCGCTGGACATCTTCAGAGGGGTGTTTGTCCTCCGGTGAGTCTTGCCGACTGACGGGTCTGACGTCTGAGAGCGACTTATATATCGCAGAAAGTGGGCGTGGCCAGAGTTACACGTGATATGCAGAGATAATCTTTGTCAGAGATAAAACTTGACTATCGATCGTAATATCGTCACGGATAAAACTGTCTAGCAATTCTGTAGTACTACTGTCGAAATATCACTAAGTTTCATGGTCTCTTCTTTCCGATTAAAATTATCCCTATGTTTATATATTTCAATTGCTTCTCTACAAAGCCGTGGGTAATAGTTCGTCGTCGTAGAAAAAATTTTTGTTTCGGAAAACTTCGCTTGATGATTTCCTGACTGAAAAGCGTGTTCTGCTACAGCCGATTTATCTGTTTTTCCTAATCGGCAAAGACTTCTGTGTTCTTTTAACCGTGTATTTACGCTTCTTTTCGTTGTTCCAATATAAACTTTTCCACGTGTACACGGAATTTTATATACGCCACTGGCTGATGGAGGAGCGCGTTTATCTTTTACAGACCGGAGAACATGACAGATTTTCTTCGTTGGTCTAAAAACAGGTCTAATATCATGTTTACTTAAAATCTTTCCAATCTGATGCGTTACTTTCTTTATAAAAGGGAGAGAGACTGTATTTTTCCATCGTTTTTCGGGCTTGTCCTTAGGCTTTTTGTTGTTTGGGTGCAGATTTCTGCTTACTTCTTTCTTTGAGTAGCCATTTTTCTCAAAAGCGTGCTTCAGATGTTTTAATTCGGCGTCTAGATACTCCGGCGTGCAAATCCGTCTTGCTCTATCAACGAGACTTTTAATCGCACCTCTCTTTTGTTGTGGATGGTGGTTAGAGTTTTTATGTAAGTATCTGTCTGTGTGTGTGATTTTTCTAAAAATCTGTTGTTTCAATCTTCCATCTGTCTGTGTCATAACTAAAACATCCAAAAACGGTATTTTGTTGTCATTTTCTCTCTCCCTGGTAAACTGGATTCTTGCATTTATATTATTAAGGTAATCAAAAGGTAAGGTATCAAAGAAAGAAGTAAGCAGAATTCTACACCCAAACAACAAAAAGCCTAAGGACAACCCCGAGAAACGATGAAAGAATACAGTCTCTCTCCCTTTTATAAAGAAAGTAACGCATCAGATTGGAAAGATTTTAAGTAAACATGATATTAGACCTGTTTTTAGACCAACGAAGAAAATCTGTCATGTTCTCCGGTCTGTAAAAGATAAACGCGCTCCTTTATCAGCCAGTGGGGTATATAAAATTCCGTGTACTTGTGGAAAAGTTTATATTGGAACAACAAAAAGAAGCGTAAATACACGGTTAAAAGAACACAGAAGTCTTTGCCGATTAGGAAAATCAGATAAATCGGCTGTAGCAGAACACGCTTTTCAGTCAGGAAATCATCAAGTGAAGTTTTCCGACACAAAAATTTTATCTACGACGACGAACTATTACCCACGGCTTTGTAGAGAAGCAATTGAAATATATAAACATAGGGATAATTTTAATCGGAAAGAAGAGACCATGAAACTTAGTGATATTTGGACAGTAGCACTACAGAATTGCTAGACAGTTTTATCCGTGACGAGATTACGATCGATAGTCAAGTTTTATCTCTGACAAAGATTATCTCTGCATATCACGTGTAACTCTGGCCACGCCCACTTTCTACGATATCTAAGTCGCTCTCAGACTTCCGACCCGTCAGTCGGCAAGACTCACCGTAGGAGAAACACCCCTCTGAAGATGTCCAGCGCAGCTCTGGACGAAACGTTAGGAGCTGAAGAGTTTCATGGACCACGACCTTACATCCCGGAGGGTTTACCAGAAGATACTTCCTGGATACTCTGAAATTTTATTGTACTGTATTACATGGAACTGGGAGCCTAGAAACGACGGAAAAGCTTCGTCCCGCCGTAGCCCTCAGTGGTTCACAACCCCACAGCAGTCCACCCACCCCACCGCCGCCCCACACCGAACCCAGGGTTATTGTGCAGTTCGGCGCCCAGTGGACACCCCCCACCCCCACCTGGCAACGCCTCACACCAGACGAGTGCAACCCCAATGTCTGCGTGGTAGAGGAATTATGGCGTACGCGTACGTGGAGGAAATGTTTACGCAGCAATCGCCTACATAGTGTATCTGAGGAGGAAAAACTACCTTTAAAACCATCAAAAACCATCCAAAGACGGGCCGGCACACCGAACCACGGGGCTAATCCGTCGGGCGGATTCGTGCCGGGGACCGGCATGCCTTCCCGCCCAGAAAGCTGTGCGTTAGACCGCACGGCTAACCAGTGCTGGTTTATCCCGCGCGACTTCCCAGAGTGGAATCGTACAGACAGCTTGAAGGTGGTTCATTGAACCCTCTGCCAGGCACTTAACTGTGAATAGCATAGTAATCACGTAGATGTAGCTGCGAACCACCTGCACCGCTTCATGCCTGATGTCTTCCTCGACGGCGATGTCATCTTTCAGCAGCGGGGAGCTCGCTCGTTCAAAGATGGTTCAAATGGCTCTGAGCACTATGGGACTCAACTGCTGAGGTCATTAGTCCCCTAGAATTTAGAACTAGTTAAACCTAACTAACCTAAGGACATCACAAACATCCATGCCCGAGGCAGGATTCGAACCTGCGACCGTAGCGGTCTTGCGGTTCCAGACTGCAGCGCCTTTAACCGCACGACCACTTCGACTCGCTCGTTATTTAGTGGTATCAGAAGTAGCCTCCGTCACACACCGTTACATTGATTGTGGAGTATGATGTAGAACTACTTTCTTTTTTTTGTGTTTCATTGTTATTTACACAATGTATTAAATCATTATTTTTCTTTCTTTTCTTTTGTTGTATATATAAGCCACATGTAAACTGGAATAGCTATAAACCAAAGACACCGCCAAAAGTAAATTAACTAGTTGTTTTCTGGCAACGATAATATTTTGATACATCGTTAAATATCTGTATGAAACAAAGTAAGAAATACACTTTTCATTTTATTACTTCATGTATCTTCACTTTTTTGTTTCGCGAAGTGGTAGCATACGGAAGTATACTTGGATCCGTCGTACCAGCATTGTTAAAAATGTGTATTTTAACCGCTGATTAAAATTAATATAAAAAGTTATTACAAATGGAATATTTATTCTTACGGTTATAAGTTCAACTCCTATCTGTTCATCATTTCACTCGCCGCCGAGATCCTGCATCAAGAGGTTCGTTGCAGACAAGTATAATTAACGCCGCATCTGGAGAAGCGTTCTTGCATCAACATTGTCACACTCAAGACTAAACAACATGGAAGTAATGTGAAGGTAATGACTCAGACTTGATAGGCACCTACTTTGAACGTGGTTTAATTATAGTAAAAATATTGTGTTTCGTGTGTTTAAGAATTTAGACAGATCGACAGTTTCAATGGCTGCGGTGATTACTTGGTACCGCACACTGCTGGAAGCAGCAGTACGTAAGGCAAATTACGTTTATTGACCCGGAATGTAATAATATTCAAGGTCTGTTGACATTGCTATCAGTCAAAGTTCACCCAAGATTATGAAGAGATTCATAAATTACCTTCAAAGTTTTCTCAACTATTCTTTCCGATCAATTTTCCCAATTATTCACTCAATTATTAAAATCTGCCAGGTTAGCCAAGGGCGCTAATGCAGTGCTTCCTGGATTTAGATAGGTGCGCTGGCCCCGGATCGAATCCTCCTGGCGGATTAACGACGAGGTCCGGTATGCCGGCCAGCCTGGATGTAGTTTTTAGGCGGTTTTCCACATCCCACTAGGTGAATACCAGACTGGTCCCCCAGTCCCAGCTCAGTTACATGACTCGCAAACATTTGAAACACGTTCGCACTATTTCATGGCTTACACTAGACGCAGACACTCGGCTGCACTCCTTCCGTCCCAGTGGGGTACGGGGTGGCGACAAGAAGGGCATCCGACCGCCGTCTGACACCAACATTGCCAAATCCATAGTAACAGGGCCGACCCCGCGCTGTAGTGGGACAAAGTCCCAAAGCAAATGATTCAATCAGACTACTGGCCATTAAAATTCCTACACCAAGAAGAAATGCAGACGATAAACGGGTATTCGTTGGACAAATATATTACACTAGAACTGACATGTGATTACATTTTCACGCAATTTGGGTGCATAGATCCTGTGAAATCAATACCAGAACAAGCACCTCTGACCGTAATAACGGCCTTGATACGCCTGTGCATTGAGTCAAACAGAGCTTGGATGGCGCGTACAGGTACAGCTGCCCATGCAGCTTCAACACGATACCACAGTTCATCAAGAGTAGTGACTGGCATATTGTGACGAGCCAGTTGCTCGGCCACCACTGACCAGACGTTTTCAATTGAACTGGAGAATGTGCTGGCCAGGGCATCAGTCGAACATTTTCTGTATCCACAAAGGCCCGTATAGGACCTGCGACATTCGGTCGTGCATTATCCTGCTGAAATGTAAGGTTTCGCAGGGATCGAATGAACGGTAGAGCCACGGGTCGTAACACATCTGAAACGTAACGTCCACTGTTCAACGTGCCGTCAATGAGAACAAGAGGTGTAACCAATGGCAGCCCATACCATCACGCCGGGTGATACGACAGTATGGCGATGACGAATACAGGCTTCCAACGTGCGTTCACTGCGATGTCGCCAAACAGGCATGCGACCATCGTGATGCTGTAAACAGAACCTGGATTCATCCGAAAAAAATGACGTTTTACCATTCGTGCACCCAGGTTAGTCGTCGAGTACACCATCGCAGGCGCTTCTGTGTTGCAGCATCGAGGGTAACCGCAGCCACGGTCTCCGAGCTGATAGTCCATCCTGCTGCAAACGTCGTCGAACTGTTCGTGCAGGTGGTTGTTGTCTTGCAAACGTCCCCATCTGTTGACTCGGGGATCGAGACGTGGCTGCACGATCCGTTACAGCCGTGCGGATAAGATGCCTGTCATCTCGACTGCTAGTGATACGACGCCGTTGGGATCCAACACTGCGTTCCATATTACCCTCTTAAACCCGCCGATTCCATATTCAGCTAACAGTCACTGGATCTCAACCAAGACGAGCAGCAATGTCGCGATACGATAAACCGCAATCGCGATAGGCTACAATCCGACCTTTACCAAAGTCGGAAACGTGATGGTACGCATTTCTCCTCCATAGACGAGGCATCACAACAACGTTTCAGCAGGCAACGCCTGTCAACTGCTGTTTGTGTATAAGAAATCGGTTGGAAACTTTCCTCATGTCAGCACGTTGAAGGTGTCGGCACCGGCGCCAACCTTGTGTGAAAGGTCTGGAAAGCTAATCATTTGCGTATCACAGCATCTTCTTCCTGTCGGTGAAATTTCGCGCCTGCAGCACGTCATCTTCGTGGTGTAGCGATTTTAATGGCCAGTAGTTTATTAATCGATTACTAAATCCGCACCCCTATACAACGATCAGTCCGCTGCTCGTGGTCTCGCGGTAGCGTTCTCGCTTCCCGAGCACGGGGTCCCGGGTTCGATTCCCGGCGGGGTCAGGAATTTTTCCTGCCTCGAGATGACTGGGTGTTGTTGTGTCGTCTTCATCATCATCATTCATTCCCACTACGGTCGGAGGAAGGCAACGGCAAACCACCTCCACTAGGACCTTGCCCAGTAAAGCGGTGCGGGTCTCCCGCATCGTTCCCGTACGCTCTGCAAAGAAGCATGGGACTTC
This sequence comes from Schistocerca cancellata, assembly GCF_023864275.1. Classification (NCBI taxonomy): domain Eukaryota; kingdom Metazoa; phylum Arthropoda; class Insecta; order Orthoptera; family Acrididae; genus Schistocerca; species Schistocerca cancellata. The sequence goes on along the minus strand of NC_064637.1, from coordinate 38,680,532 downwards.
ATTTCATTTCATTTCATACAACGAGCAAAGTGGCCAACCATGTTACGCAATATCTGGACGTCGCTTTTCTTCCAATTCTTTTAGTGCGATACGGTGCGGGTGTGCTACTGCAGAGGACTGGGTCTCCACAGTACACCTCCGTGCCCGGCCCTGCGGAGCACTTGCACTTGCCAGCAACCGCCGCGGCGCTGGCTGTTGGCCACTGCAGTGGATCGGCGACGCCTCACAGGGAGGCGACAGCCCACCTCAGCACGCAGCCAGCAGAGCGACCTCTGCATTATTAACCGACGCAGGGCCGTAACTCCATCAGCCCTGTGGCCCTCCCCTCCCCCCACCCACTTCTACCCCCTCCCCCTACACTCCAAAGTCAGCCCCTCCCAGTCTTACGCGGTCCTTCCCTCCCCACTGGTTCCTTTTCTTTTGAAGCCCCTTCTGCCTCTTTCCTCGGCGCCAGCAGTCCTAATTTCATTGGTACTAATCAGTGTGCATTAGCAGACATAATGCCATCGACGGCGAGGAGTCAAAGGGACCACTTCCCTAACTGCGATCCGCCTCTCCTGCTGGGTGCAGAGTTTCCTAAAGTAAACGCCCCGCATCGAAACCGCTAATCCCGCCCTAATGCAAAACACTTCGCTGACTATTTGGTTAGGCCGGTACTACACTATCAAATTTCTTTGTCAAGGATTTGATCAAATATGTGACCAAATATTCGTCAAATTTATTTGACAAAGATATTTGACGTGGCGCTAAAAACGTGTATTACACTGTCATCATATTTTTTCGTCAAAGTTCAAGATGGCTAACAGCAACAGTTTATTAACCGCAGCAGTTTCATGTACCACAACTGCACTGTGTGCACATATGGGAGAGAAGTGGGGCAAAAAAAAAGGAAACGTACCTCGGTGAAGACGTGTTTTCTATAACGAGACGATAAAAGCATTCAACAAAAACTCGTTACGTGAGCTTGTAGTGGAGGACGTCAAGTCGTACGCATGAGCACACATTTCAGTACGTGCTCAGTGAAGTGTATCTTCGAATCATAAAGCACAATACTCACTTAATAACTGCTATATCTGCAGAAGACAGGGTCACTGTAACACTCCGATTCCTTGCTACAGGAGGGAGTTAGGTTAGGTAACATTAGGTTAGGTAGGTTGAAAGGTGGCTACACTGAGTCACAGCGCCAGAGATTGCGCCAAAGAGTATTATTCAGCCGCCTCCACTGGCAGTTCAAAAATGGTTCAAGTGGCTCTGAGCACTATGGGACTTAACAGCTGTGGTCATCAGTCCCCTAGAACTTAGAACTACTTAAACCTAACTAACCTAAGGACATCACACACATCCATGCCCGAGGCAGGATTCGAACCTGCGACCGTAGCAGTCGCACGGTTCCGGACTGCGCGCCTAGAATCGCGAGACCACCGCGGCCGGCCCACTGGCAGTGCTTGTTGAGAAGTCGTCGTGGAGAGAGCTTTTGGAGAAGTGGGCAGTAGGAGTTCTGATGTAGCCGTGGCTAGTTGTGAGCATGTCGTGTGCAGTTGTTCTGATGGGCTAGACAGCCGATGCTGTTCGATTGCGGATGTTGTAATGATCAGAGTGTATGTTTCGTCAATACATATGAAGGTAAAGAAAATTTTTTTATTTCAAATGTCCTAACTAACAACAGTCAACACAGCATCTGGCTTGTGTTCATGTATTAGAGTGTAATTCTGGTTTATATGTGCAATTATAGTATTTTTGGATTTTTTTAAATTACTTCATTGTAGATGGCGTTTAAAGCATCTTGTCCTATTGAGGAAGAACCGTGCCAGATGTGTACGTTGAATCACACTTCCACACACAGAACACCTACACTTGTGGTTTGTTGTTTCGTAGCTTTTATAGTTGCTGGGGACTTAATTAATTAATTGTGTTAACGGAAGTTATCTTTCACTCTTTGTTGTTATTCTATGCAGTCAGATTGCGTACTAATACCAGTCAGGGCCAACCGGTTACGAGACTGCGTAACCGGACAGACAGCGACTAAGAACTAAAAATATTTGCATTATATTTAATTAAGCCCCCATGCAAGGTCTCCAATCTTTAAAAAAAAAGTGTTCAAATGTGTGTGAAATGTTATGGGACTTATCTGCTAACGTCATCAGTCCCTAAGCTTACACACTACTTAACCTAAATTATCCCAAGGACAAACAGACACACCCATGCCCGAAGGAGGACTCGAATCTCCGATACTATACAGTGTCAGAGAAAGATAGCAATACCTAAAACTGCATCGACAGCACAGGAAAAAAATTATAATCGTCGTTGGCGCCGAAATTTTCGGCATCGGCTTCCGGAATACTAATCAATATTTACAGCCGAACTCTTTGTCAAAAAAATGGCTCTGAGCACTATGGGACTCAACATCTTAGGTCATAAGTCCCCTAGAACTTGGAACTACTTAAACCTAACTAACCTAAGGACATCACACACGCCCATGCCCGTGGCAGGATTCGAACCTGCGATCGTAGCAGTCCCGCGGTTCCGGACTGCAGCGCCAGAACCGCTAGACCACCGCGGCCGGTCGAACTCTTTGTCCTGTATCAGGCCATACAGTACATCCGGCGACACAGGCTTTTCAATTGTCATCTCCTCAGACTCTCTCAGTGCCCTCCATAGCGTCTGTCTGCTGTAGACTTCCATCCCTTAGTGCAACAGGTCCAGGAAAGCTGTCACTTGCTCACACTTCGTGGAGCCACTGTAATGTTCATGTGGATTTCTGGTGACGTCCATCTGACAGAGAACGAGTCTGCCGACGCTGCAGTCCTCGCACTTCAGAACGCTTGGCTCTTGCATTCCCTCCGATGATCTCTGCGTCGCCGTCTGTCAGCAGGTGGTGTCAGTTTGGCATTACCTCTGGACATCCGCTCATGGGAACAATCTCCGGTTTATTAAGCCTCTCCCAGCGGATTGCACGACCTCGTCTCGGCCCTCCCGCCGGGAAGAGGTCATTTTAATTAGGTTGCGTATTGGGCACTGCCTTTTTAGCCATCGCCATTTGTTAAGTGGCGCTCCCCTACCACTTTGTACCCAGCTGCGCTCAACCATTGACGGTCCGCCTTTTCCTCACGGAATGCCCTTGCTTAAGCCCTTACGTTCTCGTTTGTGTTTACCGTACGAGATATCGGCCGCTCTAGCCAACGACGCACGGGCTGCCGACCGCAGTTAACTTTTTATCCGACTTCGCAAAATGGCGATGGCCATTTAATTTTTAGTTCTGGACGTCCGTCAGTTAGGTTTAAGTAGTTCTAAGTTCTAGGCGACTGATGACCTCAGATGTTAAGTCCCATAGTGAAAGGTCTCTGTTGGATTCCTTTCATGTTAATTTCTTAAATCTGTTGTCATTTACGGCATAAATTCCTCTTCTAAATTTACTGTGGCGTTTCTGACTATCTGGGAGGAGACTGAGTAGTGGAACGTGTTACTTTTACACATAAACAAGAACGATCGTCACACTACTACACTTTAAAACACAGTTTATATGTAATTCATGTCACACAGTCTCATACGGAACCTACATCCGCTTTCTTTTATATATTGTATATGATAAGATACTGTCATTCCCCTTCCCTTCTGTGTGAGAGGATGAATGAGCAAATGTATTTCTAGTTGCATGCTTGAGGGTAGCAGACAAGCCTGTCTGCTAGAGAACAGTAGGACCAACGTCGGAACAGGTAGCTACGCTTTCTAAAAGCAGAGAGGTTTCTATCCTTAGTATGGTCCTGTCCGTCCCTTGTCATGTTGGTATAGGAAGCTGCCTCTCTGGCCACTTCCGTTTGTATTTGTGAGCCACCCTCAGGAAGGGACCACGGCAGTCTGTCCGTGGCGAGCGTCTGAAGTGGTAAGATCTCCGGCTAAGCGCGTGTCTGCTAAGTCCGTAGGACAATGGATTTATTAAGTTCAGCCTAACTGAAAATTTAATCACCTTTATTTCAGGTTTAGCTCTAAAATATCTAATGTTGTCTTAAATTGCAGCGCAGTGTAATTCTCGTGTGAAGTTCAGAATATATTCCGGTAGTTGCTTTGTCACTACTTTATGAGTAAAGTGGAACCACGTGTTGATCAGTAACTCTAACTAAGATCATCAATCTTAAATGCCAATGTGCGTGAGATTATAACTTCTCGTCTTGACGATATTTTTCAAAATAGCAACTTTTCTTTATGTTCAACCACGTGGGGTGTACTTTGTGAGACCATTACCACGTGCTTATACAATTGTTTGACCCATCAGGGTAATAGTAAGACGATAGTAACCAGTTCGAGGTTTTTCTTTTGTAAATTGCTTTTCGATCTAATTTATTTTAATTATCAAAATTATTGTGGAGTTACACTCTTTGTGTAAAGCAAGTTCACCACGTGAAGCATGTGGTGCAATCATCAAAGTAGCCCTCAGCTATTCTTTTCGGGAAGATTTCACAGAGAGTTAGTATGAATTTAGTATACCAGTGTGTGGTAATTACATGACGGACAGGATTGCGCTACGAATGTAACTTCTTTGGGTGAAAATTGAATCGGTTGGTTGTGGTTAATTTCCTCTTGCATATGTTTCAACGTTCTTCGTGTCTTATTTTATGAATGCAGTCTCCCAAACTTGGCTCGATATTTGATGTGTTCCGTAAGATTACAAACTCACATTTTCACAGTCCTAAAGAAGGTACCAGTTTAGTTATGACTCACGCTTAATATGCTGAAATTTCGATGATCAATGTTAAAATAAATTTCCAAATATAAACTGAATTATTTCTTTTTATTTAAATTCTCTTTTATATATATCACCGGTTGTCGTATGCCTATTAAAAGATTATAGTTCATGTTAGTCTGGGTGGGAATTTGGTAAGCTAAACTGGATACCTGGTGAAACAGTTGCTCAGTAATGCAACGGTAACTTCCCCAGACAGCTCACAGCTTTTAAACCGCTTTTATTGGCTAGCAGTACCGCTTACAAAGAAAATTAAAGCAACAACGTTTCAATAGTCCTCAGAGCCATTTGAACTATTTGACAGCAAGACACAAAGCTGTACGCGTCGCCTGCGCCCATGGACACCGACACTGGAGTGCTGATAGTTGTTGCCTGGTCGGGCGAATCTCGTTACAAATTGTATCGAGTCGATGGTCGTTTACGGGTATTGGAGACAACCGCGCGAATCCACGGACCCTGCATTTCACCGGGTGACTGTTCAAGCTGGTGGAGGCTCTGTAAATGAATGATATGGGACCCCTGATACGTCTAAAGACGACTCTGACAGTTAACACGTATGTAAACATCCTGTCTGATCACTTGTATCCATTCATATCCATCGTCTGTCCGCCGCTCGTGGTCTCGCGGTAGCGTTCTCGCTTCCCGAGCACGGGGTCCCGGGTTCGATTCCCGGCGGGGACAGGGATTTTCACCTGCCTCGAGATGACTGGGTGTTTGTGTTGTCCTCATCATTTCATCATCATCCAGGAAAGTGGCGCAATTGGACTGAGCAAAGATTGGGCAATTGTACGGGCGCTGATAACCACGCTGTTGAGCGCCCCACAAACCAAACATCATCATCATCATCATATCCATCGTGTATTCCGAAGGAGTGGGGCAATTCCAGCACGGCAATGCGACACCCCACACGTTCAGAATTGCTACAGAGTGGCTCCAGTAACACTCTTCTGACTTTAAGCGCTTGCTCTGGCCGCCAATCTCCCCACACATGAACATTATTCCGCATATCTGGGATGCCTTGCAACGCGCTGTTCAGAAGAGATCTCCACCGTCTCGTTCTCTTACGGATTTATGGACAGCTCTGAAGGATTCACTGTGTCAATTCCCTCCAGACGTTAGTCCGGTCCACGCCACGCCGTGCTGCGCTACCTCTGACAGTTGACACGCATGTAAACATCCTGTCTGATCACTTGTATCCACTCATATCCATCGTGTATTCCGAAGGAGTGGGACAATTCCAGCACGGCAATGCGACACCCCACACGTTCAAAATTGCTACAGAGTGGCTCCAGTAACACTCTTCTGACTTTAAGCGCTTGCTCTGGCCGCCAAACTCCCCACACATGAACATTATTCAGCATATCTGGGATGCCTTGCAACGTGCTGTTCAGAAGACATCTCCACCGTCTCGTTCTCTTACGGATTGATGGACAGCTCTGCAGGATTCACTGTGTCAATTCCCTCCAGACATTAGTCCGGTCCACGCCACGCCGTGCTGCGGCACCTCTGCGTACTCGCGGGGGCGCTACACGATATTAGGCAGGTGCAGTTTCTTTGGCTCTTCAGTGCATTTGTCATCCTAATGAAATAAGCGGGACGAACACAGAAAAACTTTGGTCGCGATATTGAAATAAATATTTGTGATCTGTCATTGTATAGAATTCTCGCAGGCGTTTTTAGATGACACAATATATATTAGCGAACGACTTGGCAATTGTTACATGATTGATGATTGCATATCACAACTAAAGAGGTAACCAAATTGCTGTATAAGTTAGAATGTGGTGTTCGCGTAAGCTGCATTGTACGTAAGAGCTGTCCACATCGAGGTATATCAACAACACCTGTCGGCAGCTGAGGTTGTAAGTCAGTCATCATTTATAATGTTCTGTGTTTTGTAACATTAAGGATCCAACTGTTTGCTGTAAAGCTGTTTCACAGTTGTTCTGCCTGTGTGTGTGGAACTGATGTGTTTTGCCCCTTTTGTCATCACAACGCTAACACGAACAAGCAAGTCAGGTTTTGAAGTGTCCTGAATTAATTAAGCCGAATGCTTAGTTGCTTTGTAAATATGACGGACGTTTCTCATCGAGCCATATACGTTATCTCTCATTTCTAGCTGCTTCTCTCGCACAAATAATGATAAAAATTCAGAAATTCAGGGTCGCCACCAGCCCAAGCCCTTCCTAACCATTTGGAAAAAAAACGGAGCTGCAAAATTATTAGTTTAATTACATTAATCATTTAATTACAAGTATGCAAATTTCTTTAAGTAGCCAGATAAATAGCACTCCATGTGCATGAAGCAACTTGATTAACACAGGATTGGAAATCGGAGTAAGTGGGTGAGATCAACACCACAGAATTTATCTTTCACGTAGATTATTTATTGTATCTAAGTATTTGGTTGCACATCCTAACTACACATAACGGGTGCCTGACTAGAAATATTTAAGTAAGAATTACGTGAGAATGTAACAGAGTACAATTTAATTACAGCAAGGAGAACCACAGAAAACGGGGGTGGGAGACGATGATACTATCATCTCCTTTGCATTCATACCATAAAAATGTCTCAATGAGATTTGCATTACGATTCTACGCATGCACTATTCTGGACAGAGGTTTAACCAAGGCAGGAGGTTGTGCGATAATTATTTAACATACTGACTGCGTCTGCTGCTTGCAAACGGCCGAACTAGAGCACGTGGTGCATTCTGACCCAAACTGTTGTGCTGCTTTGCAGAAAGCGCACGAAACATTATAGCTCACTAAACAAGCAAACTGTTAAAATAAAGCCTATTGCGGTGCCGTGGTGGACCAGAAAGGTCATTGATTACCAAACATGTGACACAAAATCGACACACAAAAACGAAAGCAACTTCCACAAAATATAAGATTAAAAATCATACTCGCATCTACACATTATTACACTCACGTACGGTTGAAGTGATCCTAACCAGCTTCTCCTTATAAGATTTACCGTTTGAAATTCTGCTTCATCGTTGTTCAAAATGAACTAAGTAACTTCCACACTTAACTCAAACACCCAAAATCGCCTATTTAAAGCAATATAATTATGGCAAACTCGGAAAAATAACTCGATTCACACGCTTCAGTTAATCTGAAGTTCTTAAGTATTTCGACAGTTAAACGTAAGGAAGTCCTAACTCAGCCTGCTTCCTATCACCTGAAACCCCCCTTAAGAGCTACGATGCGTACTCACCAAGCGTTCACCGAAGAGTTCCCCTTTCTCCTTCGAGGTTACCTAGCTCCCCGTGCAGCGGAAGCTACCAGAGGGGTCTGCTCCCAGCAGACGATGACCAACTCAGCGTTTCCCACAAAACAAAACCGAAACCCCACACTAAAACACACATATAATATTCAATAGGCCTTATTTGAGTGCTCAGTCTTTTTGGAAGAGTTCATGAATTGAGCTAAAGTCAGGTAGTAAAGTAAGTAAGTTGTACCGAATTCGACAAGCGTCTTATGAAAGGACTTCACAGAGACGTTTCACAGTCCTTGTGAAAGCTAAGCTTTTCAGTCTGCCTCTATAGACCACGTTGGACCCTAGTCTTCCTGTCGAAATTCTGGCCTGCGTTTCTGGCGTCTTCCTTCCGTTACAGACATTTACGTCTCTCGGCAGCGTAAGCGAATTATAAGTAATAACGATAATAATAAAAAGGGCACGGCATTCCAGCTTTGATTTGCTCCTCCGCCAACAACCAGACCCGGAGAGGCCTTCAATTGGGCGTGCAGCTTTTTTTCTTCTTCCCGTTTCCCTTTCCGCGGATTTCCCACAAAAGACGCGCGGACAGAGCGGCTAGGTGGAGCACAGGCCGTGTCTCGCGCGGCAGAACATTAATTTGCGGGGGCGGCGGCGGCGGCGGCGGCGGCCCCGTTTGATGTGCCGCTCGGGGGTTGCGAAGGCGAAGGCGCAGGGGTTAAAATCAAAAGGCAAATTGCGCGGCTTCTGCTGTAGTCCGTCTCTCCGCCGCCAGATTGCTCGCTTGCCGCCACCGTCCCCCCCCCCCCCCCCCCCCCACCACCAGCACCTTAGCCGCGTCAGATTGAGCATTGCCTGATTCCTCAAAGGAAAATTACCCCCCCTCCCCTCCTTGCCCTCACTCACCCCCTCATTATCCATCTCCGTCTGTTCCGCCGCTACACCCCACCTTTTCAGCGACGCGGGCCGGCGAGATGTTGTGCGGGTTGCCGCTACGCCTGTTCTCTGGTCCCAGTGTCAACCGCTCCAATTCTCCCTCTCAACCCCTCACTCTCCTTTTTTCCACTCTATTCAGCTTCCCCACAACTCTGCTCTGCTGCGCGCACACACACACACACACACACACACACACACACACACACACGCGCGCGCGCGCGTACTACTCAGTCTCTTAACCGAACAAGTTGTCTCTTTCAGCACCCCGACGTTTTCGAGAAAGACAGAATGTTGTTCACGAAAGAGCTGGAGACTACCGACCCCCTCCAACTCCTCGAGAGAGTCTCTGCTGCTCTCGTCTCCTTCCCTCGCCAGCCGCCCCACCCCTCCTCCCACTGGGAAAAGGAAACCTGCCCACGACTTTTTCCTCTGGTCACACAATCAAATTATTCATTTAATCAGCGGCGCCGTCCTACCAATCCGGTGGCTGCGTCTCGGGAAGCGAGCAGAGCTTTCTGACAGTCCTGCCTCTTTACATCTGGCTGCGTTTTCTCTGCCAGAGACGTCTTTCTTGAGCTTCCAGCTAACATCTGCAGCTGTCTTCCTTCTTCCTCATTTACCTTATTCCATTCCTTTTTTTTACTTTCCATACAACAACATTATCTCTACTAGAGAATGGAGTACTGGAGCATGAAATGTGATCAGGAGAAGATGCACGATGCAAGACGTTCGAGTCTTAAAATAGTTGCAGAGAACATAATCAGAACTACCAATCTCCGTAGTGGATTTTCACTCTACAGCGGATTCTGCACTAATTTTAAACTTACTGGCAGATTAAAACTATGCGACGGACCAGGGCCTAAAACCGTAACCTTTGCCTTTCGCTGGCAGGTCAAGGTGACCACCTAACTGAGCTATGCAGACACGATTGAAGTAAACCTGTGAGGGCAGGTCGTAAATCATTGCTGGACAGTTTAGTCAGTACAGCACTTGTCATTGACAGGAAAGTGTCCCCAGACAACGTCCCATCACACAGCTGTAATGTGCTAGGAAGTTTCAAAGTTAGACCCATCTCAATCATGCACATAGTTGCAGAATTATGAAACATTTTGTGGTCGCGTGTGATGGGTACTGACAGAAGACCAGGTGTTAGTGGCTGATTCCAAAGGACCTCTTGGACCAACGATAATGCTGGAATTGAGTATGGTTTTGGCCCACCCTCAGCCTACATGACAGCTTCTACTCACGCAGGCATACGTTCAGTCAGGTGCTGGAAGATTTCTTGGGGAATGGCATCCCGCTCTTCACGGAGTGCTGCACTGAGGAGAGGTATCGATGGTCGGTCGATGAGGCCTGGTACGAAGTCGGTGTTCCCAAAAAATCCCAAACGTGTTGTGTAGGATTCAGGTCAGGACTCGGCGCAGGCTAGTGCATTACAGGGATGTTATTGTCGTGTAACCACTCTGCCACAGGCCGGGCATTATGAACAGGTGCTCTATCGTGCTGAAAGATGCAATCGCCATCACCGAAATGCTCTTCAACAGTGTGGAGAAAGAAAGTGCTTAAAACATCAATGGAGGCCTGTGCTGTGATAGTGTCACGCAAAACAACAAGGGGTGCAACCCCCTCCACGAAAAACGCGACCACACCCTAACATCACTGCCTCCGAATTTTACGTTCACCGGGCATTCGCCATACCCACAACCTGTTACCAGATCGCCACATTGTGTACCTTGATTCGTCACTCCACACAACGTTTTTGCACTGTTCAATCGTCCAATGTTTACACACCTTATACCAAGCGAGGCGTCGTTTGGCATTTACCGGCGTGATGTGTGGCTTATGAGCAGCCGCTCGACCATGAGTTCCAAGTTTTCTCACCTCGCGCCTGTGATAGTTCTTGCAGAGGATCGTGATGCAGTTTGGAATTCCTGTGTGATGGTCTGGATAGATGCCTGCCTATTACACATTACGACCCTCTTCAGCTGTCGGCGGTCTCTGTCACTCAGACGAGGTCGGCTTGTACGCTTTGGTGCTGTACGTGTCCCTTCAAGTTTCCTTCTTCATTATCACATCGGAAAGAGAGAACCTCTGGATGATTAGACGTATGACACAAGTGACACCTGACCACGTTCGAAATCCGTGAGCCGGCCGCTGTGACAGAGCGGTTCTAGGCGCTTCAGTCCGGGACCGCGCCGCTGCTACGGTCGCAAGTTCGAATCGGCATGGATGTGTTATGTCCCTAGGTTACTTAGGTTTAAGTAGTTCTATGTTCTAGGGGACTGATGACCTCAGATGTTATTTCCCATAGTGCTTAGAGCCACTTTAACCATTTTTGAAGTCCTCGACTTCCGCGGAGTGTCCCATTCTGCTCTCTCACGACGTGTAATGACTACTGAGGTCGCTGATATGGAGTACCTGGCAGCACAATCCACCTGATATTTTTGGAGGTGTCCGAATTCTTTTATATATATATGTGTGTGTGTGTGTGTGTGTGTGTGTGTGTGTTTGTGTGTGTGATGTTGAAGTGACCTGCTCAGATTTGATGCATTCCAATACTGTATTCGGCGAGTAAGTCATCTATTGTAACCTCACGGCTTATTTTATTTTCCTTCCTTTAAGATGATGTGATCTGCAAGCATGCCGTATTAAAATGTAGCAGAGTATGTTGAATAAATAATCTTTAACTGCTTCATTATTTCTCATGAACATAAAACTGACGGAGGACAGCTGGAATGTGATGAGGAAGAGCAGAGCTGTGCCCTTTCCAGGTCGGCGGGTGCGGCGCGCTCGCTCTTCTGATAATTGCGAAGGCCTGTTCGTGCGCCGAAAGGCCGTAGGTCAGGGGGCGCGATAGCCGCGGCCATCTGGAAAAACACCGGAGGGCCCGCCGCTACCGTCATTCCGTTGTTTGCGTCGATCAGTGCGAAAACAGGCTCGTGCTATCGCCGTGGGCCTTCGGCTCACGTAGATAACGCGCGAGGCTACACTTGACGCCGTCCGACGCCAGAGATGTGCTACACGAATAGAGCTCCGCAAGGTTCCATCTTAGGTCCACAATTTTCGACCGCGTGTACAATGTACATCTACGTCGACAGTGATGACGATCAAAATTGCTACACCGTCAAAGCCCCTGCTGTCCAGTTTACGAGCGTGTGTTTCTTGGCCCAATGAAGACGCACAGAAAGTTTCTAATTAGCTAGAGGAATACAAAATGTTTGGATACGCAAATGACCAGCATAGCGAGAGTGTAGTTTATCACTCCTCAGTACCGTTGCTCGCGTTGTGTAGATCTGTCTTGTGAATATGTAATCGACAGGTTTAGGAGGCCCATATCCAACGCTATGGTGGATCTTTAGTGTCCCACGGGACTAGCGCTCGAGAGGAGGGATATACCGTCCACTCGATGACGCAGCATCCTACAGCAATGTCATGTGCCTATAGTGAGGAAATGTGTGTTTGCAGCTAGACAAGTATCAATATGGCGCAGTGGAACAACTGTAGCAGCCAGGATTGTCAGCACGGCGACCGAAGTTGTGGATTCCCTTGGCATCAGAGCAGAGTGTGGCCATTAACAACACTGGACACTTTTCAAACGTGACCTGGTTGTGCATATCAGCGTCATGAATGACGCACCGGTGTGTTATGCTCTGAGGAGAGCGAACGGTGTCAGACCTCATTCGTCGTCCTCATAGAGACCCAGTACCGGATGTGATGGTATGGGCTGCCATTGGGTATACGACACAAGTCACCTCTCTTTCGCATAGTCGGTGATATGTCTGGCCGGCGTTACATTTCTGACGTGTTAAGGTCACTGGTTGTGTCTTTTGATCGAGATGCACATGGCGTTACCTTCCAACAAGATAACACACGACAGCATGCGGCCAGTGCAGAACTGACCTACCTCGATACAGAGGTGTTCGGTTACTTGCTCTAGTCGACACATACTGCAATCTCCGCATCCACTGCAAATGTCTGGTCTTAAGTTGTTCACAGCCGGCCGCTGTGACCGAGCGGCTCTAGGCGCTTCAGTCTGGAACCGCGCTGCTGATACGGTCGCAGGTTCGAATCCTGCCTCGGGCATGGATGTGTGTGATGTCCTTAGGTTAGTTAGGTTTAAATAGTTTTAAGTTCTAAGGGACTGATGACCTCAGACGTTAAGTCCCATAGTGCTCAGAGCCATTTGAACCATCTGAATTCCTGTCGTGCGGCCATAATTACGTCGGAAACGTTTTCACATGAATCACTTGAGTACAAATGACAACTCCGCCAATGCACTGCTCTTTTATTCCTTGTGGAAGCGATACTACCGCCATCTGTATGCGTGCATATCGCTACGCCAGAACTTATGGTCTGTGTGTAAACTTGAGACATGTAATCTTAAGACTCCTTGCCATGTAAATGTGTGCTCTCATATAATCATTCTTTCCTCTCTCTCTCTCTCTCTCTCTCTCTCTCTCTCTCTCTCTCTCTCTTCACCGTCTGCCTCCAGCCCCTCACATCTGTTTATTAATCCCAATCAAATGTTATCTATGTATGATTTTACTGCTGTAGCGAATATGATCATTGTAATTCAATTCTGTAACATTTCACCTAATTGTTATTAACAAGTATGAAGATTAAGCCATTTTAACATTTCACCTGATTATATAAACGAGTACGTATGTTTAGCTGTTTTAACTTGTCAAAATTGGATTTACATACCACCTGAAGTACACACACATATATTCGACACTCCAAAACAAACATCTCCAAATGCTTTAAAGAATTATTCTGTAATAATGTTGTTACGATGTACATTCTTTGCACTTTGGGATTATTTCTCTTCTGCTATATGAACTTTGCACCCAGCTGATTCCAGACGCCATATTTGTTTACAAATGTGGCAGTACACATGTGATGTGTTACGACAGCAAAAGCAACCTGTGACCACTGGAGGTACTCTAGTTTACCTATTTAATGTTTACCGTTAGATATCAGTTTAAATTTTTTTGTCAAAAGTAATCCTAAACAATATTCTGAAATAGTGTCTTGTTTCTCCACTAGACAGTGCCACAAGTTCCTCCAAAAATCGTAACACAACACACACACACACAAATACTTTTTTTTTCTTTTTTGTCATCAGTCTACTGACTGGTTTGATGCGGCCCGCCACGAATTCCTTTCCTGTGCTAACCTCTTCATCTCAGAGTAGCACTTGCAACCTACGTCCTCAATTATTTGCTTGACGTATTCCAATCTCTGTCTTCCTCTACAGTTTTTGCCCTCTACAGCTCCCTCTAGTACCATGGAAGTCATTCCCTCATGTCTTAGCAGATGACCTATCATCCTGTCCCTTCTCCTTTTCAGTGTTTTCCACATATTCCTTACCTCTCCGATTCTGCGTAGAACCTCCTCATTCCTTGCCTTATCAGTCCACCTAATTTTCAACATTCGTCTATAGCATCACATCTCAAATGCTTCGATTCTCCTCTGTTCCGGTTTTCCCACAGTCCATGTTTCACTACCATACAATGCTGTACTCCAGACGTACATCCTCAGAAATTTCTTCCTCAAATTAAGGCCGGTATTTGATATTAGTAGACTTCTCTTGGCCAGAAATGCGTTTTTTGCCATAGCGAGTCTGCTTTTGATGTCCCCATTGCTCCGTCCGTCATTGGTTATTTTACTGCCTAGGTAGCAGAATTCCTGAACTTCTTTGACTTCGTGGCCATCAATCCTGATGTTTAGTTTCTCGCTGTTCTCATTTCTACTACTTCTCATTACCTTCGGCTTTCTCAGATTTACTCTCAAACCATACTGTGTAATACTAACTAATGTAAATCCACCCGATGATGGAGGTTTAAACCTTCGAAACGCGTCGTGGAAATAAATAAAACGGTGACTGGTAACAGTAAACTTGTTGTTTCATTTAACTTGAGACGTGGTTTGTGTGCTGAGTCTCATCAGAATATATTTATAACGTTATTAACATTGTTGCGTGGCAGCGCCAGTACTTTGTGTTGGAAACGCTCGGGCAGATTGTTTGCGGATAGTGACGGCCCCAGAACGCATCCCTGAGGTAGGCCGGTTTCATCACGGTACTCGCCGAGAGGACAGGAGCGGTGTGAGAGAAAAAGCGGGTGAGGCAGAGGGGAGGAGGGAGTGGAGGGGATGCAGCACGTGAGTAAGGAGCGCGCCGCCTTGATGACGCGGGGGCCGTGGGGGAGTCGGCTAATCGAATCAGGCCGCCCCCGCTGCCGCCCCCGCCTGTCGCCATCTGAGGGGCAAGAAGCGGGCACGCCGCGCCCCAGGCCGGCCCCGGGGGCCGTGCATTTTTAATGACCGCCCCCGCGTCGCACCTCCGGGGCGTCCGCCGCCTGCCGGCGAGAACAAAAAGGTGTGCAGAGCCTGCGGGGGCGGGTTTACAGCGCCGGGCCGGGCGGGGGCCAGGGAGGCGGCGCCGCTGTAAAAGAGGCGCGGCGTAAGCGGCCACCTGAAGTGAAGGGCCTTGTTAGCAATTTTCATTCTCTTCCGGGCCCCGCCGGGACCCTGCCCGCGGCTGAGTGACTCAGTGTGCGTAATAGGTAGCGGCGTGCGCGTCACGCACTCTGCCGTAGCGAAGAAGGGAAGCCGCCTCCACGCCGGGAATCCTTGTGGCGTTTAACGCCGAGCGCTGCTCCGTGCACAGAAGGTGTCAGCACATTGTGGCACGAATCTGTTCGTCTGTCTGTCCGTTATGTCGATGTACGATCGATTGTAAACATAAAGGTTGGTTGGTTGGTTTTTGGGGAAGGAGACCAGACAGCGAGGTCATCGGTCTCATCG
The DNA here is from genome assembly GCF_023864275.1 of Schistocerca cancellata. Lineage (NCBI taxonomy): Eukaryota > Metazoa > Arthropoda > Insecta > Orthoptera > Acrididae > Schistocerca > Schistocerca cancellata. Next base: position 38,664,825 of record NC_064637.1, on the reverse strand, counting down.
GATTAGGGAAGGAAGTCGGCCGTGCCCTTTCGAAGGAACCATCCCGGCATTTGCCTGGAGCGAATTAGGGAAATCGCGGAAAACCTGAATCAGGATGGCCGAACGCGGGATTGAACCGTCGTCCTCCCGAATGCGAGTCCAGTGTCTAACCACTGCGTCACCTCGCTCGGTGTAAACATAAAGGCCACACCACAAAGGGACCAGCACTATAAAAAATTTAATGTTTCAATAAATAGCGGTCCAGATCGCAATAATTTTTGTGTTAAATTCTGGTTACCGGTTTTGGTTTTTAAGACCAAGTCTGAGAAACGTGCATTGTAAACGTTACACATTTCATAGCTTGGGTGCGAGGATGAAGTTAAAGAGCGAAATTGGTAATCAGAATTTAAGAAAAAATAATTACTACGATTTGCCCTGATCTTTGTTAAATGAAATATTGATTAACACCGACACGCTTTAGTATCGCCATGTTAACCGCCCCCCCTCCCGCCTACCCTCCTCCTCCGCCTCCTCTTCTTCCTCCTTCGGGATATACTTCGCAGTATCATTAATTAACTACTTATTCACACCGTTATATTCTTCATATTGCAGTGCTAATTGTCACGAAACTTCTATCTTTGCACCAGGTTAGATTTTGATGTACCTTTTTTTTGTATGACAGCCACATTTCTCTCTTCAGTATAACCTCTAAGATAATAAAGCTCTGAGCACTATGGGACTTAACACCTGAGGTCATCAGTCCCCTACAACTTAGAACTACTTAAACCTAACTAACCTAAGGACAGCACACAACACCCAGCCATCACGAGGCAGAGAAAATCCCTGACCCCGCCGGGAATCAAACCCGGGAACCCGGGCGTGAGAAGCGAGAACGCTACCGCACGACCACGAGATGCGGACACAAAATTAGTGCTTGACAAGAGTACTGAAAAATAGCTTCAAGAGGTATCAGACATGGAAGGTGATACAGAAACAGAGTGAAGATTGAACTGACAAATGCAAAACTGGAGTATGTGGAGTGCACAGGCAGCCACAATGAAACACACAAACACAGGAAAAGTGAAGGAATAGAATGGAACAGGTAGTGTGGAAAGCACTGGAAAGCTGTGAGGATTAAGTGCAGCTTACAAGAGGGATATCGTTAGTCGAAATGTGATGGTGGTCTTGTAAGCTAAAAACTGGTTAACAGCCGGCCGGTGTGGCCGAGCGGTTCTAGGCGCTACAGTTTCGAACCGCGCGACCTCTACGGTCGCAGGTTCGAATCCTGCCTCGGGCATGGATCTGGTGATGTCCTTAGGTTAGTTAGTTTTAAGTAGTTCTAAGTTGTAGGGGACTGATGACTTCAGCAGTTGAGTCCTATAGTGCTCAGAGCCATTTGAACTGTGTAACAAAATAAATTAATACTGTAGACCGTAGAGCGTGAACAATATTGCGCTCTTCATGTGGAATTACGAAGCGACTCACGACAGTGATTTCCAGACACACACGTGTGCAGTAGGCCTGCAAGCCAACACGTGACCCTGAAAGACGCACCGTTACGTTTTTTGCCGCCCGCATCGTGCCGCGACCAGACACCGAATGACGTCACGCCGCTTGTCTGAGCGATCGTGACGTCACGTGCTACTGTGCGTAGGCGGAACTCGGCCGTAGTGGGTGCCTCAGCAGGCGTGTGGGACAACTGGTGGGCAGTAACCGCATCTCACGAGTCCTAGAACACGCCCGTGTACTGCAGTGGGGTGTAGCCGTGTTGCTGACGCATACCAGCGCCACACCTCGTGGAACAAATGCTACTGGAAGAAAGTATATCACCGCAGTTATTTCACCGGAAAGAGAAAATTGAAACGTCCCCTTAGAACAAATTATACAAGACTGTGCTTAAACTGGCACACAATATTTTTAGCGCAACGCAATCTGACTTTCAAAAATCCCTACAGAAGAATGGCCCTGACTAACATTAACCTATACCTTTCACAAATCACTTACCTCGCCAAAAATCTTCGTTACACGAACTACTGCAATACAGCGAGCGCCACTACTGCCAGCTAAATAAAAGATTCAAACTACAGAAGGCACTAACTACTGATAGGCATAGTTAGCAAATGAAAGATTTTAACAGAGAACAAACAATGTATTTACCTTAATAATCATAATATATATATAGCAGTTCATGCCATCCAGTATTACAAATTTCAAAACTCCTGAGAAAATTTTAGCTTTTGACCAACATTGTATTAATAAGTGTGTGCATTTGATTTCTTTGTAATTGTAATTATAAAAAATTTTTCAAATCTGTATTGGCCACTGCCCAAAACAATTTGTAAAATTTTTTGTGGGGCGCATGGGGGCTATGTAAGTAGGCTGTTTATGTTTCCTTTGTGTAAGTAGGCTGTTTACGTTTTCTTGTTGGCAACGTTACGTAGCGCTGTGTACGAAACTCACTGGCTGTGCTGTGTGCAGTCTGTGGCTAGTTTGCATTGTTGTCTGCCATTGTAGTGTTTGGCAGCGGCAGCTGGATGTGAACAGCGGGTAGCGTTGCGCAGTTGGAGGTGAGCCGCCAGCAGTGGTGGATGTGGGGAGAGAGATGGAGGAGTTTTGAAATTTGTAATACTGGATGGCATGAACTGCTATATATATTATGACTATTAAGGTAAATACATTGTTTGTTCTCTATTAACATCTTTCATTTGCTAACTATGCCTATCAGTAGTTAGTGCCTTCAGTAGTTTGAATCTTTTATTTAGCTGGCAGTAGTGGCGCTCGCTGTATTGCAGTAGTTCGTGTAACGAAGATTTTTGGTGAGGTAAGTGATTTGTGAAAGGTATAGGTTAATGTTAGTCAGGGCCATTCTTCTGTAGGGATTTTTGAAAGTCAGATTGCGTTGCGCTAAAAATATTGTGTGCCAGTTTAAGCACAGTCTTGTATAATTTGTTCTAAGGGGACGTTTCAAAATGAGTTGGTGGCGTAGAGTTCCTGGTCCCCAGACCTTGCCCACAGTGTTCTGGATTAAGTTCCAAACTTCTCCGTAGTGTTTCACGATGATGATTCAGTGTACGCATTGCGAAATGGTTGGGAAAAAAAAATCTAGAGGCCTACCCACTCAGCGAAATGCAGAGGCACCTTAGGGTCAATCCATGGTTACAAGAGTAACATTAGTACACTTAACATGAAGTGTCAGCCTGAAAATAAAAAACAGATCAATACTAAAAACCCTAAGAAGTTTTTGTCTTTAGTAAAATAAGTAAGCGTTTCGAAATCATTTTATCTTGCGAAACACAGCTCGTTGTGTTCCTCCGTGAGATCCATAGCCTTCACTTCAGGAAGGCTTGTGACACCGTCCCGCACTGCCACCTAGCGGAATACAAGACTTCCCGGTATCTCAAGCCGGCCGGCGTGGCCGTGCGGTTCTAGGCGCTTCAGTCTGGAAACGCGTGACCGCTACGGTCGCAGGTTCGAATCCTGCTTCGGGCATGGATGTGTGTGACGTCCTTATGTTAGCTAGGTTTAAGTAGTTCTAAGTTCTAGGGGACTGATGACCGCAGATGTTAAGTCCCATAGTGCTCAGAGCCATTTGAACCATTTGAGGAGGAGGAGGAGGTTAGTGTTTAACGTCCCGTCGACAACGAGGCCATTAGAGACGGAGCGAAAGCTCGGGTGAGGGAAGAATGGGGAAGGAAATCGGCCGTGCCCTTTCAAAGGAACCATCCCGGCATTTGCCTGAAGCGATTTAGGGAAATCACGGAAAACCTAAATCAGCATGGCCGGAGACGGGATTGAACCGTCGTCCTCCCGAATGCGAGTCCAGTGTGCTAACCACTGCGCCACCTCGCTCGGTGAACCATTTGAACCCGGTATCTGACCACGACAGGATTCAAGACTTCCCTACAGATAGAACTCAAAGCGTCATCCTTAACTGAACGACATTGACAGATGTAAAGTAATGACAATTAAATCGATACCCATAGCTGCGACAAGGGTTGTTGATATACATCAATGGGGACAGCTGAAAATGTGTGCCCCGACAAATATCTATTAAGAACACTACGAATGTGGGTTGTGAACAGTTGGGAATATGGGCCCCACGGGAGGCGTGTAAGATATAAGTCCCTGCAGTCGCACTATCCACTGTGGCCTCGGTGGCTCAGATGGATAGAGCGTCTGCCATGTAAGCAGGAGATGCCGGGTTCGAGTCCAGGTCGGGGCACACATTTTCAGCTGTCCCCAGTAATGTACAGCAACAACACCTGTCGGCAGCTGAGAGTTTCGATTTAATTACCATTTCACTCTAGAGAAGCAGCAACGGTATCTGTTCTTTCGGGAGCAGATACCATCTTCATATAGATGTAAAGGAAATTACCGGAGCACTATAAGGAAGTGTGATAGGGCCGTTACATTGTATAAAATGATCTATTAGAAAGAGTCGGAAGCTCTTTAAAACTGTCACAGATGATGCGACTGTCTGTAAGAAAGTAGCAAGGTCAGAGGACAATATAGATTTGCAAAATAATCTATAGGAAACTCATGATGAATAGGGTAGTTTCCCGCAGTTGACCCTGAACGTAAACAAATGTAATATATGGTTCATACATACGCAAAGAAAGGCACTACTCTACAACTACACTATTGATAAACAACCGCTGGAAACAGTATCTATTGCACAATACCTAGAAGTAACTATCCAGAACGTACGTTAAGTGGCATGGCCACATAAAGCGAATAGTACGCCAGACTGAGATCTATAGGAAGAATCTTAAGGAAAAGGCACTGCCTTACAAGGTGCTTGTTCGACCGATTCTTGATTATTGTGCATCAATCTGGTATCCTTACCAGGTGGCACCGATAGAAGAGATAGAGAAGATCCAACGAAGAGCGGCGCGTTTCGTCACGGCATCGCTTAACAGGCGTGAGAACGCCACAGAGATGCCCAACAAACTTCAGCGGCGGACGTTACAGGAGAAGCGTTGTGTATCATGGAGAGGTTTACCATTGAAATTTCGAAAGAGTGCTTTCCAGACAGAGTCGGACAACATATTACTTGATGAAGAACATATAACCATCGATGACCATGCAGCTCTCTTAGAGTGAAATGATAAATAAACCAAGACCGTAAGCTGTCGACAGGCGTTGATATACATCAACGGGGACATTTGAAAATGTGTGCCCCGACCGGAAGTCGAACCCGGGATCTCCTGCTTACATGGCAGACGCTCTATCCATCTGAGCCACCGCGGACACAGAGGATAGTGCGCCTGCAATGATTTATCTCTGGCACGCTCCTCGTGAGACCCACATTCCCAACTTAATGTCCACACACCACATTCGTATTTTTCAGTACTCTTGTCAAGCACTAATTTTGTTTTATTGGGATTGTTAATTTGGTTTAAATTTTTGCATAGACACTATTTTTCCAAATTTATGCTAATGTTTTTTATTTGTTCCCTTTATATTTACTAACTGTTTAACGTCAATATTTTTGACTGTATTACCACTTCACTGACAACGGTGACATTTACCTCACTCACGCTGTACACGAATATTTAACCACCTTTCATGACGATAGTTAAAGTTTGATGAAGACCTTGTAAGCCGTAAATAGGTTAAAAAGTAAATTAATAATGTGGAACTTGATCAGCATTGTGCTTTTCAATTGAAACTAATCAGACTAAGTATTTCATATCACGCTCTGGACTCATTACAGGATGAAACGTCCTGGCAGATTAAAACTGTGTGCCCGACCGAGACTCGAACTCGGGACCTTTGCCTTTCGCGGGCAAGTAGAGCACTTGCCCGCGAAAGGCAAAGGTCCCGAGTTCGAGTCTCGGTCGGGCACACAGTTTTAATCTGCCAGGAAGTTTCATATCAGCGCACACTCCGCTGCAGAGTGAAAATCTCATTCATTACAGGATGTTTGTCAAGGGCCGGCCTTGGTGACCGAGCGGTTCAAGGGGCTACATCCTGCCTCGGGCATGGATGTGTGTGATGTCCTTAGGTTAGTTAGGTTTAAGTAGTTGTAAGTTGTAGGAGACTGATGATCTCAGTCGTTAAGTCCCATAGTGCGCAGAGCTTTACTATCTTATAGGGGCCCTGCCATTATACCTATTACTCGCGGCACACAATCTGACCGATTCCCGTAAGAGTTCTGGCAATGCGTGTGCATCCAGCACGGAAGAAGGTCGATGGCCGGTTAGCCTTAACTATATATCCCCGCAGTCGCACTATCTTCTGTGCCGTCGATGGCTCAGATAGAGCGTCTACCATGTAAGCAGGAGATCCCGGGTTCGAGTCCCAGTCGCGGCACACATATTCAACTGTCCCCGTCGATCTATATCAACGCTTATCGACAGCTTAGGGTCTTGATTTAATTATCATTTCACATGTTACTTCCTCCCATGTACATCTCGTGAAATGACCACGATGAAAAAAAATTCAGGGAACAGGGCTAATACACAGGCTCGCCAACAATCATTCTTCCCAAGCGCCATTCGCGACTGGAATAGGCATTGGTAGATTGGTTAACGAAGGTTTGATGATGCGAGCTGTGTTCGTTTGCCAAAAAACAAATGAACAGGAAGTGTTATAACCTTTACAAAACCTTTGCCCTCCATGGAACCCCCCCCCCCCTCAGCTACCCTGAAAATGAGAGCGAGAGAGAGAGAGAAATACTTATTTACTGACAATACGAGATGCAATTGTTCGTCTCTTCAGGAGCGTAAGAGAACAAGAAAACTAACTGCCCTTAAAGTTCACGGCTTCTCATTGGGATAGAAAGACGTACAACGCCAGAGCGCCACGTGGGAGGGAGGATGCTAAGTTCACCGGACTTGGATACGATGTGACGTCATTATGACGTATACACGCTACATCGAAAACGGTAGAAACCGTATATCGACTATTCGACTTTTGTGAACTTTCGAGAGGTTGTGACAGGGTAGCGCTGTGCTCTGCGCCATTCGATTGTGAACAGTAGACTCCAAAGCTGAACTGAGTATATGATGACCAAACACATTGGTTCTCCGAGTAAGAGACCTTTACTGGTGCCGTCTTCTGCAAGCTGCATCCAGCAAAAGTAACGAGACTTCTGCATAGTTTAAGCTATCCGCTCATGTTGTGATGCAATTCGTATTTTGCATAATCTTGTCTTAGCAAATTATACTGCTGACATAAACCACATTGACATGGCCAGGTACATGCTAAAACTATTGTGGTTGTATACATGATATAATATACAGTACGTCTGGTTTATCATACCACCATGGAATGCTTTGACACAGCATTCAATCATTTCATACGTCAACCAGTACTAGACACTAACCTTTGGTTAAGATTACATTGAGAAATCCACTTCCCCTCGTATTTCATCTCCGGTCGACGATTTTTCTTCAGCAATGCCTCATATTTTTCTTTTTAAGTTCGAAATCCAATCATTCTACACACGTCATTACTGGACACTAAGGTACCTGTCTCTGCGGTCCGAGTGTAAAATTACTTGGAACTATGGTTGATAAAAGACTATCTTGGGATGGACATATAAATTACTTAGCTAACGAACTTGCACGAGTTCTCTTTCAGCAATATAAATTAAGAAAAAAAAAGTCAGCAAGAGTACGCTACTACAATCTAATATGTACTGACAAGACCAATTGTATGAAACCATACTAAAATGTTGATAATAAATATTATTTTCGGCGTAAGCATTCAATACAACAATCACACAATCTAATGTGGTCGGGACATAAGAAGACTTCACTTTTTTACGAAACGTGTAGTCCGTGGTGTTTTCAAGGCCACGGTCAGGAATATTTCTATTAACATCCAGCTCTTTTACTTTTATTTTGGAGAAATACATATACGCTGCCATACTGAGCTATTTTCAGAATCGCACGTGTCAAAACAAACAACTAGCTGACGACAGTTTAGAATCTCGAACGTTCGTAAAAGTCGATAGGTGTGTTAATCGACTAAAGCGTATATACGTCATAATGACGTCATATCATATCCGGGTTGGATGAACTTAGCATCCTCCCACGTGGGAGGGTGGGAAGGGGGCAGCGAGGGCTTCTGCCCTTTTGCCCCATGTCGGGGATCGCAGCCGGCGAACTGTGCCAAAAATCGCAGCCTCCTCCCCCTCTAACCCCTCCCCCTTCCCCTTCCCCCCATCCCCACCCCCACTCCACCTTCGAGATCGCCACAACCTTCCGAACTAGCGCCGGGCGCCAAGATAGCACTAAATATTATAAGCCCTGAGCGCCGCATTTGCATTTTAATCTCCGCTAATTAAGAACGTGCTCCCAAAACGCCAGAAGCCTTCGCCGCTACCCCCCTCCCCCACCTTCCTGCTTCCTGCCTGCGCTACAAGACGCCGGAAAACTTAAGGAAAACAATGTAATCAATTCCCTCCCCTGCAGCAGCGGCGCAAAATCCGGGCGCTACGCGCAGCTTAATCTCCCGTATTTTCTAGAATAACGGAAAAGTACTTGGCCGCAGACGCGCAAGAAATTTCGTACACCGCCGAGGGTAAACAGCCTTGCGGAGGAGGCGCAAGTATTTGTGCAAACAATGGAAGAGAGAATCACCTAATCTCAACAGCTGCTCGCGATAGACAACGACAGAAACAAAGAATGCGGTCACAATAAGTCGCTTACTGCCCTGCATTTTAGAGAGAGAAATGACACGCGCGTTTTGTAGCCACTAGCAGGCAGGTCGCGACAGCAGCGATATTTGCTGAACCATCAGCCTAATACCTCATACGCTGGTGCGCAGAACTTTCGCATGATACGTCAGTGCTAAATGACGTAGACCGATGGAACTTTGAGCATACGTAAGAAAATTCCTACAGTAGAGTACAGAAACACGCAGTGAGACGAACAGAAACGACACTATTGTTCGAAGACAGTAATTACGCTGACAGTGCAGTCAACGACGGAAATTAAAATTCGCGTAATCGCAAATTTTGTACACTGGTAGGGAAGGGAGGGGAGAGGGCAATGCGGTGAAAAACATACTAAAAATCTCGATCAGTGGGGTATCAGCGTTTATGTTCTTCTTCAATAACTCGAAAACTGCGACTTCTAGCGACAATATTTCTTAGTGCGGAATTAAACTACATTGAATTTCTGACTAAAAAGTCCCGTTCATTTTTTGTCTAGGACTAAAAGTTTCCCCGCTGCAGGAGATGGAAAAATTGCGGATTATTATAAATACTGTTTTAACAGTGCAAATTAATATTTATCTTCAAGAAGTGGATTAAAGACAAATATTAAATGTGTGTACCGCGCAGAAGTGCTGAGAGCCGTATTAATGGGATAAATTGTGTTCCTGGATGTAGTAGAGGGGGGGGGGGGGGAGTAGAACGGCGAGGGAAGGTAGGCCGGAGGATTGTGTTCATTGGTCAGCAAACTGGAGGTTTAGGAAGATATTTCCGCGCTATTTCTGATCTACTACGTCACAAGAAGCAGGTGGAAGGTGTTACAAAGAGTTGTATCGATCCTCTACATCGTGAGTTTTGAACCGCTAACGGCAGGGTACACACACACGCATGAGGGGTGCTTATTTTGCGTTGACACTACACGATTTACAGGTATGAGTTACTAATAATAGTAACGCAAGAAACGCATATGAACAGTAATTAGGTACATGTCTGCACAATGCTCTGCATAGCTAGGGAGGAAATTGATTCCTGTCAGTCTGTTAGGCAGTTGTTGTATTCTCCCGGGAAATACAACTTCCCCCACCACAAGCCCTGCTCAGTTCTCAGTTTACAGACAGAATATACCTCCCCAGAATTTGGTATCTAGTTTTCTTATTCGAGTAGACAAAATAACTTTACTGAGCTCGTATCTACATGCATATTTTCAGATCCATTCTCCGCATAGAAGTAAAAAAGCACTTCTGGTTATGATGACCTTTTCGTTACTGAAGCAGAACAAGAAGCGAGTGACTTGACTTTAGTCTTGTCGCGATTGTAAAAATGCACTTTTACTGCTGAGGATCACACATTTGCCTATGACACAGTCCATTTGATTACGAAAATGAGGCGATCAACGTAACAAGGGTATATTACAATAAATGAAAGTTCTAGTATATCACACTGGTACATTTAATCCACCTCATACATATTTTCATTTTCGACCGCGATATCATATGCATCGTTAATTTTTTTAACACAAAATGTCCTGTATTAGACGTAATTCGAAAGGAAAAAAAGAAGCTATTCCTTATTTTATTTTTATTATTACCAGAAATTAAATTCCGTTCGATGTAGCCCAGTATTTGCTAAAATGAATCTTACTGTCGTCAGAGCTTAGGTGGTGGAGGTCTGTTTCGCGAAAGACAACGTTCGAGGTTCGAAACCCGACTCGATGCTTTTAATTTCTTACGGAGGCTAATTCGAAGAACTCTCATTACTTTGAAAGAATAATGGATTGGTAGGTTACGCAGATCTGAAGAAAGCACACGGTAAAAAGAGTCGTCTGTGTCAAGATCATAAGAGATGGGCCACTTGTTCAGACTGGATAAGCATGAGAAGCCACGAGAAAAGCTGGTTGTGTATGGAAGGAACCATCCAAGCGTTGTCCTCGATGGGTTTCTTTCGTGTTGCTGTGTGAACGATTCTCGCATGCGACAGGCGTTTATTTGGCTGTATTTATTTAAAGCTTGGACGTTAGATGGCTCAAATGGCTTCCGCAAGCCACACAACGGTGTGTGGCGGAGGGCACTTTACGTGCCACTGTCATTACCTCCATTTCCTGTTCCAGTCGCGTATGGTTCGCGGGAAGAACGACTGTCGGAAAGCCTCCGTGCGCGCTCTAATCTCTCTAATTTTACATTCGTGATCTCCTCGGGAGGTATAAGTAGGGGGGAGCAACATATTCGATACCTCATCCAGAAACGCACCCTCTCGAAACCTGGCGAGCAAGCTACACCGCGATGCAGAGCGCCTCTCTTGCAGAGTCTGCCACTCGAGTTTGCTAAACATCTCCGTAACGCTATCACGCTTACCAAATAACCCTGTGACGAAACGCGCCACTCTTCTTTGGATCTTCTCTATCTCCTCTGTCACCCCGACCTGGTACGGATCCCACACCGATGAGCAATACTCAAGTATAGGTCGAACGAGTGTTTTGTAAGCCACCTCCTTTGTTGATGGACTACATTTTCTAAGGACTCTCCCAATGAATCTCAACCTGGCACCCGCCTTACCAACAATTAATTTTATATGATCATTCCACTTAAAATCGTTCCGCACGCATACTCCCAGATATTTTACAGAAGTAACTGCTACCAGTGTTTGTTCCGCTATCATATAATCATACAATAAAGGATCCTTATATCTATGTATTCGCAGTACATCACATTTTGTAATGTTGTTGCTTTAATTTGAGGTGTAAGCGGTGCTGATATTCAAGACCATAAAAGTGTGTTAAAAGTTGTGAGCTGTCTGGGGAAGTTAACCTTGCATTACTGAGCAACTGTTTCACCAGGTATCCAGTCTAGCTTACCAAATTCCCAACCAGACTAACATTAATTATAATCTTGTAATAGTCATCTGACAACCGGTGATTATATATATATAAAAGACAATTTAAATAAAAAGAAATAAATCAGTTTATATTTGGAAATTTATTTTAACATTGATCATTGAAATTACAGCATATTAAACATGAGTCATAACTAAGCTGGTGCCTTATTTAGGATTGTGTAAATGTGAGTTTGTGATCTTACGGAACTCATCAAATAAGGAGCCAAGATTGGGAGACTGCGTACAACACTGCATTCATAAAATAACACACGAAGAACGTTGAAACATATGCAAGAGGAAATTAACCACAACCAACCGATTCAATTTTCACCCAAAGAAGTTACGTTCGTAGCACAATCCTGTCCGTCATGAAAGTACCACACACTGGTATACTAAATTCATACTAACTCTCTGTGAAATCTTCCCGAAAAGAATAGGTGAGGGCTATTTGATGCTTACACCACATGCTTCACTTAGTCAACTTGGTTTACACAAAGAGTGTAACTCCACAATAATTTTGATAATTAAAATAAAATACGCAATTTACTAAAGGAAAACCTCGAACTGGTTACTATCGTCTTACTATTAACCTGATGGGTCAAACAACTGTATAAGCACGTGGTACTCGTCTCACAAAGTACACCCCACGTGGGTTGAACATAAAGAAAAGTTGCTATATTGAAAAATATTGTCAAGACGAGACGTTATAATCTCACGCACATTCGCATTTAAGATTGATGATCTTAGTTAGAGTTACTGATCAACACGTGGTTCCACTTTACTCAGAAAGTAGTGACAAAGCAACTACCGGAAGATATTCTGAACTTCACACGAGAATTACACTGCGCTGCAATTTAAGATAACATTAGATATTTTAGAGCTAAACCTGAAATAAAGGTGATTAAATTTTCAGTTAGGCTGAACTTAAGAAATCCATTGTCCTACGGACTTAGCAGACACGCGCTTAGCCGGAGATCTTACCACTTCAGACGCTCGCCACGGACAGACTGACGTGGTCCCTTCCTGAGGGTGACTCACAAATACAAACGGAAGTGGCCAGAGGGGCAGCTTCCTATACCAACATGACAAGAGGCGGACAGGACCATACTAAGGATAGAAACCTCTCTGCTTTTAGAAAGCGTAGCTACCTGTTCCGACGTTGGTCCTACTGTTCTCTAGCAGACAGACTTGTCTGCTACCCTCAAGCATGGAACTAGAAATACATTTGCTCATTCATCCTCTCACACAGAAGGGAAGGGGGATGACAGTATCTTATTATATACAGTATATAAAAGAAAGCGGATGTAGGATCTGTATGAGACTGTGTGACATGAATTACATATAAACTGTGTTTTAAAGTGTAGTGGTGTGACAGATCGTTCTCGTTTATGTGTAAAAGTAGCACGTTCCACTACTCAGTCTCCTCCCAGATAGTCAGAAACGCCACAGTAAATTTAGAAGAGGAATTTATGCCGTAATTGACAACAGATTTAAGAAATTAACATGAAATGGATCCAACAGAGACCTTTCAATTTGTCTATGTTAAGGGTCAGTTGGCACTCCCTGCACCATGTGCCTATCCGCTGCAGATCTTCCTGCATTTCGCTGCAGTTTTTTAATGCTGCAACTTGTCTGTATACTACAGCATTATCCGCGAAAAGCCGCATGGAACTTCCGACACTATCTACTAAGTCATTTATATATATTGTGAAAAGCAGTGGTCCCATAATACTCCCCTGTGGCACGCCAGAGGTTACTTTAACGTCTGTAGACGTCTCTCCATTGAGAACAACATGCTGTGTTCTGTTTGCTAAAAACTCTTCAAGCCAGCCACACAGCTGGTCTGATATTCCGTAGGCTGTTACTTAGTTTATCAGGCGACAGTGCGGAACTGTATCGAACGCCTTCCGGAAGTCAAGGAAAATGGCATCTACCTGGGAGCCTGTATCTAATATTTTCTGGGTCTCATGAACAAATAAAGCGAGTTGGGTCTCACACGAACTTAGAACTACTTAAACCTAACTAACCTAAGGACACGACAAACATCCATGCCCGAGGCAGGATTCGAACCTGCGACCGTAGCAGCAGCGCGGTTCCGGAATGAAGCGCCTAGAACCGCTCGGCCACAGCGGCCGGACTGGTCGTTACAAATGATGTCACCTATAGTGAGTGTTGCGTAATACATCTGTAATTTGCATAGGGGCACCTGAAAATGAAGTTAGATAATACGAAACCGCTCGTGATGTACGGAGTGGGGACAGACGGACGGCAGAAGTGTGTTTCAGGAAGCGGCTCTTCTCCCCATCGAGTGACTCGACCGCTGACTAGACACTGAAGCGGCGCCGATGTCGGCCCAAGTTTTAATTAGCCGAGGAACGCGCGGATCCGCCGCACTTTCTACCTCGTTTTTCACCTCATCTGTCTATTTTTAGGCTTCGGAACGCCAAGCATTTCCCGCTATTTCTATCTACACCTCCTAATCGTTGACCCAATTTTGTCGTCATGGGGACTTAATACTTAGAATATCAATTTATTTAATGCTCTATTGGTACATAGCCAAAATATTACATAGGTATATTTCCTATTTTCCTGTACAATATTTCATATATGAAACATTCTCGGTATTTTTGCAGCGTCAGTTCTGGATAAAATCTCCAGCTTCCGACGATTACCTCCATTGTCATCGTCAGGAGCTCCTGCACTAGCTCCTGACGATGACGATGGAGGTAATCGTCGGAAGCTGGAGATTTTATCCAGAACTGACGCTGCAAAAATTCCGAGAATGTTTCATATATAATTGCTGTCGCGAAAAACTTCGTTCCCAATACAATATTTCAATTAATCCTCCAAGCACTAAAAGCACAAAGAAATTTAAAATTTTTCAACAAATTGACGGAAACAAGAAGAAATTGACAAAGAGTATTGCTTTAAAGTTGTGGTTTCACTTTGGAAGCACTGGGACATACAGTTTTCAATGGCCCATCATTTCATGAGATGAGATGTGTGTCAAAGTTATTTTGCATTATTCCGACGCAATTCCACATCTGGAGAAACTTCCGTGAATTCACGATGCCTAAAAAAATTATAAGCTTAAATAAAAAGGAAAAACAGGTTTAAAATTTTTTAAATTTATATCAAACATGCGTACTGCTGCAGTGGCTTCATTTCGAAACCAATCATAGCAGGAGTATTACAAACTCAAATTTACGTTACAGTAACTTCATATGCTTACTTTCACCATCTATAATTTCCTGGTTGGTTGGTTGGTTTGGGGAAGGAGACCAGACAGCGTGGTCATCGGTCTCATCGGTTTTTAGGGAAGGATTGGGAAGGAAGTCGGCCGTGCCCTTACAGAGGAGCCATCCCGGCCTGGAGTGATTTAGGGAAATCACGGAAAACCTAAATCAGGATGGCCGGACGCGGGATTGAACCGTCGTCCTTCCGAATGCGAGTCCAGAGTCTAACCACTGCGCCACCTCGCTCTTTCCTGAATATGATCACTATACCTAAGTATGTGTCATTTGTGCGCATTTTTATATATATTTCTAAAATTTTAAATCCTCTTTTGCTTGTTATTCAAGATTATAATTTTTTTTAGGCATTACTAGTTTATGGAAGTTTCTCGATATGTGGAACTGTCTCTAGGATTAATGCAAAATAACATCGACATCCATCTCATGAAATGATGGGTCGTTGAAAACTGTGTGTCCCAGGGCTTCCAAAGTGAAACCACAACTTTAAAACAATACTTTGACACTTTCTTCCTATATTCTTCAGTTTTGTGAAACATTTTAATTTTTAAGTTGTACTTTCGGTATTCAGAGGGTTAGTTAGAATATTGCATTGGAAAATTGAAAAACAGATGCTTACGTACCAATGTGGCTATATACCAATATTAAGAGCTTTAAGTAAACAAATATTTTAGCTACTACGCCGCCATGGCAACAAAATTGGGACAACGAATAGGAGCTGTTGATAGAGATAGTGGAAAATATATGTCTGCGGGCCGACTGTTGCTTTGAACGCTGTTGAGTGTCTGCTACAATGCACTACATTCGTAGAACTACCTGATCTCTGTCTTGCATTAACACCGGTGGTCTCATGCGAAAGGCACTCGTACCTACAAAAAGATTATAAAAGACGGTGTTAGGCAGAAACCAGGGGTACTCAAAGCGTCAATTCGGAATTTCTTTGCTAATTAGCGAATGCTGCTGCCTCGTAACAGTGTCTTTTTCGTGCGATAAATCGCACATTTGTTTGGTACATGCACACAAGTTCGATGCCAAGCGCTAGACAAGGCAATAACGACGTCCAATGAAACCTATTGTGTCCACTGTATTGCAGATATTCCGTGACCTTGTTTTTAACAGGTCTTTCCACTCTGCAGCATACGGCATACCGTAAGGTGAACACCGAATCCCATCGAGAAAATTCCGTAGGTTGTTCTGGAAAATTCCCGTGTACTGTTTTATCAGATTTTGTATCCCTCCTGGAAGGCGGTGCGTGGATCTGCTCATATAAACTGAAGGGTAGGCCGAATGTAGGAAGTGAGTAGGAGCAGGGAAAGGTGAAATGCTTCGGTATTGCGTTAAGGTTAAAATACTTTTACAGGGGTATGAACATATGCAACGGATACATAATAACGTAAATACCTAACTTTGCACTGGGGAGCACGTAGGTGCTAAGCCCGGATGTATCAGAGCTCACAAAAGCTACACAGGCAAAACCTGTAGTGGCGCGTCCACTATGAAATAGAAATTAAGTTCCAGAATGAGATTTTCACTCTGCAGCGGAGTGTGCGCTGATATGAAACTTCCTGGCAGATTAAAACTGTGTGCCCGACCGAGACTCGAACTCGGGACCTTTGCCTTTCGCGTGCAACTGCTTCACCATCTGAGCTACCGAAGCACGACTCACGCCCGGTACTCACAGCTTTACTTCTGCCAGTATCTCGTCTCCTACCTTCCAAACTTTAGAGCACTTGCCCGCGAAAGGCAAAGGTCCCGAGTTCGAGTCTCGGTCGGGCACACAGTTTTAATCTGCCAGGAAGTTTCATATCAGCGCACACTCCGCTGCAGAGTGAAAATCTCATTCTGGAAACATCCCCCAGGCTGTGGCTAAGCCATGTCTCCGCAATATCCTTTCTTTCAGGAGTGCTAGTTCTGCAAGGTTCGCAGGAGAGCTTCTGTAAAGTTTGGAAGGTAGGAGACGAGGTACTGGCAGAAGTAAAGCTGTGAGTACCGGGCGTGAGTCGTGCTTCGGTAGCTCAGTTGGTAGAGCACTTGACCGCGAAAGGCAAAGGTCCCGAGTTCGAGTCTCGGTCGGGCACACAATTTTAATCTGCCAGGAAGTTTCAGAAATTAAGTTGCTTGGTCGTCTGCTCGGAATGAAATGGGCTGAACCCGGAGCGGCACCCATAGAGCTGAACAGCGTTGGCTGGAGGGCGCTGTCGCCGGTACCGGTGTCGTAGTGCCAACCTAAGAACTTGTACCTACTCCGTGGCATCGTAGCTATCGATACCACATTAGACACCTGTACTCATTACAGAGTGAAAACGCAATTGCGGTTGGCCTGTTTTGTTATATCAGTCGCGTTTGTTAGTGTGTAAATACCTTCATTACGAGGTGCATTCAAGTTCTAAGGCCACCGATCTTTTTTTCTAATTAACTACTCACCCGAAATCGATGAAACTGGCATTACTTCTCGACGTAATCGCCCTGCAGACGTACACATTTTTCACAACGCTGACGCCATGATTCCATGGCAGCAGCGAAGGCTTCTTTAGGAGTCTGTTTTGACCACAGCACGGCTGGTGCATGTGCGGCCACGGAGAGTGTCTTTCATTGTTGGAAAAAGCCAAAAGTCACTAGGAGCCAGGTCAGGTGAGTAGGGAGCATGAGGAATCACTTCAAAGTTGTTATCACGAAGAAACTGTTGCGTAACGTTAGCTCGATGTGCGGGTGCGTTGTCTTGGTGAAACAGCACACGCGCAGCCCTTCCCGGACGTTTTTGTTGCAGTGCAGGAAGGAATTTGTTCTTCAAAACATTTTCGTAGGATTCACCTGTTGCCGTAGTGCCCTTTGGAACGCAATGGGTAAGGATTACGCCCTCGCTGTCCCAGAACATGGACACCATTTTTTCAGCACTGGCGGTTACCCGAAATTTTTTTGGTGGCGGTGAATCTGTGTGCTTCCATTGAGCTGACTGGCGCTTTGTTTCTGGATTGAAAAATGGCATCCACGTCTCATCCATTGTCACAACCGATGAAAAGAAAGTCCCATTCATGTTGTCATTGCGCGTCAACATTGCTCGGCAACATGCCACACGGGCAGCTATGTGGTCGTCCGTCAGCATTCGTGGCACCCACCTGGATGACACTTTTCGCATTTTCAGGTTGTCGTGCAGGATTGTGTGCACAAAACCCACAGAAATGCCAACTCTGGAGGCGATCTGTTCAACAGTCATTCGGCGATCCCCCAAAACAATTCTCTCCACTTTCTCAATCGTGTCGTCAGACCGGCTTGTGCGAGCCCGAGGTTGTTTCGGTTTGTTGTCACACGATGTTCTGCCTTCATGAAACTGTCGCACCCACGAACGCACTTTCCACACAGGCATAACTCCATCACCACATGTCTCCTTCAACTGTCGATGAATTTCAATTGGTTTCACACCACGCAAATTCAGAAAACGAATGATTGCACGCTGTTCAAGTAAGGAAAACGTCGCCATTTTAAGTATTTAAAACAGTTCTCATTCTCGCCGCTGGCGGTAAAATTCCATCTGCAGTACGGTGCTGCCATCTCTGGGACGTATTGACAATGAACGCGGCCTCATTTTAAAACAATGCGCATGTTTCTATCTCTTTCCAGTCCGGAGAAAAAAAAAATCGGAGGCCTTAGAACTTGAATGCTCCTCGTACAGTGCAAAAGTCTGTAATAGCAACAAACAAAACGCGCGACATAGAACTCAGGATAATTCAACAGGCCTCAGACACATGAAAAATTACTGTCATGTTTTTACCGTCGATGCGGGAACAATTAAGCACAACGCCGCTGCGCCAATATTCCAGAACATTCAGTAAAGCTGTAAGAGAGGTGGACACGGGTCAACTCTTCATTTGTCGCCACTACTCCAGTGTCACAATTTTAAGTACAACTAACACTGTCGCATAACCTACACACTTAACCCTAGGTCAGTAACTTTGTGTTCTGCCTTACGGCAGGTGGTGTCATGGGGGAACTCTCGTCAGATAGGTCCGCTGCATGAGCGTCTGGGGAAGTTATTCCAGTGGTGGTTCCCCGTTCCACTGATGATGATGAAATGATAATGAGGACAGCGCAACACCCAGTCCCATAGAGGAGATTATCTCCGACCCAGCTGGGAATCGAACCCGGGCCTCTTGGCGTGACAGACCGCCGCGCTGACCACTCAGCTGTCGGGACGAACCTAGGTCAGTAAACCCTCGTAAAATTTACTATTGCAGTTGGTAGTAATTCGCGGTTCCCACCACTCTGGTACTGTCAATATAGGGCGTAATATAGGACATTTGGTATTTGTTTTGTACTATCTTAGCGTCCGCTGCTTCGCTCGCGTAGACTGTATGGCGTGCAGAGATTTTTGTTTTTATTTAATCGAAGTTTTACGTTGTCCACAAAATGGAATACCTTCTAAGCTTTTCATGCTAATTAAGGTCATATAAGGATGGCCTCTTCCAAAAAGCGTTTCTGATAGGCTGTTGTTCATCATGCCCTTTGGGTTCTTGTGGAGATATTTCGATAACAACTTTCATCCCCTAACAAATATTTCTTCATATCTAACCGAGAACTGAAATACCAAGCAGAGGAACAACTGATCAAATATTTGTGATAAGACAAATGATGGAAAATTTCTATGAATATGATATACATCTGCATTTCCTATTCATCGACTTCAAACAAGCCTCTGACAGCATAAATCGGCAAGAATTATACAGAGTACTGAAAGAAGTTGGTATATGTGCTAAACTAATAAGACTAATCAGAATGACAATGACAGAGCCAAGAGCAAAAGTAAAGGTCCTTAGCAGAACAAGTGGAAGCTCTGACTTTAATAAAGATGTGAAGCAAGGTGATAGTCTCTACACTGTCCTATTCAATATAGCCCTGCATAGTGTAGAAAATAGAATCAACAAAAGAGGCACCATATTTATGAAAACTCGCCAGATATGTGCATACGCTGATGACACTGCTATAGTAGGAAGAGATACCAATACACTCCTAGAAACATATCGGGCAATGGAAACAGAAGCCTTAAAAATTGAAAATCAACCAAAATACATGTTAATGTCACATTCTGAGGCCAGAAAAACCCCTAAAAACCTAAACATTAATGGGAAATGCTTCAATGGAGTGTCCTCTTTACTTGGGAGCCCTAATAACAAATGATAACAATATTGGAAAGGCTACAAGGGAAAGAATACAAGCAGGAAACAGAGCTTACTTTGCAAATATGCAACTGTTCGAAAACAGCCACGTTACAAGGAAAACTAAACTGATAATATGTAATTCCCTACTCCGCCCAGTTATCACATACGGGTCAGAGGTATAGATGTTGACAGAACAGGATAAAAATGCACTAAGAACCATTGAGCGGAAAATGCTACGCAAAATCTATGGGCCAATAAGGGAGGGAAAAGGCTTGAGAATACGCTACAATGCCGAACTACAAGAGTTAATACAAGACGTAGTAGAATTTGTGATAGCATAGCGAATACGATGGCTATGACACTTGGAGAGAATGGCAGAAGATAGAACTCCAAAGAAAATGATGAAAGGTGTGATCCACTCAGTGAGGCGAAAAGGGAGACGTAGAAGAAGATGGATCGACGAGGTAATAATGGACATCACCAGTATGGGAGTCCGGGGGTCGAAAGGAGCAGCGAATAACCGAGAAGTGTGGAGGAAGAGTGTTGAAGAAGCCAAGGTTCACGAAGGGCTGCAGCGCTACTGAAGAAGAACAGAAATATCAACTTTCATACATTTAGCTTTAAAGCTTTTTTAATGCATTGAAATATTTTCTTAAAAATTTTCATCCCCTATTGCACTATCATAGGGTCTGAATTTCCAGAAACATTGAAACACTTTTTTTTTTTTATTTGTAACCGAGAAATCAAATGCCAATTGTCATAGATCCGACCTTAAAAATCCTTGAGCACTCCTTCAGTAACTATTTATTTTCGAAAAAACTTTCACCCACTTTTATACCCCCTTAGTGGTTTAATTTCCAAAAATGCCGAAACACGTGTTTCTTTATTTGTGACCTTGAAACCAAATACCGGTTTTCGTAGTTATAGCTTCAAAATTCCCTTAATAGTGACGTTTTTCATAAAAATTCCTACATCCCCTATTTCACCCTCTTAGAGCTGGAATTTCGGACAATCCCTTTTTAAACGATACCTACAGTATAAGGTCCACACCATCTCCAAGCTTCAAGTTTCTATCCGTAGTGGTCTGGCCTGGGCGATGATGATTGAGTTAGCCAGGAAATTTGTTTGATATACAGGGTGGAAAGTATTCAAACCGACAAACTCTGGGTGGTTGTAGGGGACATCAAAACAAATATTTTTCCCTAATGTCATTTTTTCCTATGAGGAATATTTAAACCGGTAGAGGAAGATTTCTCTGGCGGCAAATTAATTAAACCAACGAACACTTTTCCATTCTTTATGACCAAGAGACAACACACTAACACAACCCAATTTAAATTACAGTAGATTTTCAAAAATGCCTCCACTGACAGGTAAACAAAGGTTATTGGTCGGATCATGTTCTGTCTCACACGGGCAAAAACCGCAGGAGTATCCTGAATTGTTCCTGCTGCTGCTGCTACTACCCGGGAAACCAGATCCTCTTCTGATGCAACAGGGGTTGCGTAAACAAGGCTGCGCATCTCTCCCCACACAAAAAAGTCCAGAGGGGACATATCTGGGGATCGTGCAGGCCACGGTACAGGACCACCTCTGCCAATCCACGTTTCTGGGAACCGTCGGTCCAGGAATCGACGCACACGACGACTGAAAGTTGCCGGCGCCCCGTCATGCTGGAACCACATGCGTTGTCTTGTAGGGAGCGGGACGTCTTCCAGAAATTCTGGCAATGCTCTGGCGAGAAAATTGTAATAGTGGCCTAGGTAGCAGATACGGCCCAATTAAACAGTCCCCAACAACACCGACCCACACATTAACGAAGAACCGCACTTGATGAGCGCTAGTAACTGTGGCATGTGGGTTATCCTCACTCCAAACATGCGAATTGTGCATGTTCAAGACTCCATCACGCCCGAACGTTGCTTCATCGGTAAACAACACAGAGGATGGAAATGTAGGCTGCATTTCACACTGTTCCAGGTACCACTGCGAAAACTGTGCTCTGGGTGGATAATCAACTGGTTCCAGGTTGGGGACACGCTGTAAGAGAAATGGAAGTAACAATTACTCTCGAAGGACTGTTCTTGCACTTGTCTTATTCGTCCCAATTTTACGTGCAATTGCACGATTGCTGATTGAAGGATCCCGCTCCACGTGCTGCAAGACAATTTCCTCAAATTGCAGTGCTCTTACCGTGCGACGGCGTCCCTGTCCAGGTAATCTGCTAAATGACCCGGTCTCACGCAGACGTCAGTACACAGCAGCAAAGGTCGTATGGTGCGGGATACGGCGATTTGGATATTGCTGTTGATAAACCCGCTGTGCAGCTCGTCCGTTGTGGTGCGCTACGTAGTACGCACCAACCATATCAGTGTACTCACTCCAGGTGTATCGCTCCATTAGTAAAAAATGGTTCAAATGGCTCTGAGCACTATGGGACTTAACATCTGAGGTCATCAGTCCCCTAGAACTTAGAACTACTTAAACCTAATTAACCTAAGTACATCACAGACATCCATGCCCGAGGCAGGATTCGAACCTGCGACCGTAGCAGTCCCGCGGTTCCGGACTGCAGCGCCTAGAACCGCACGGCCACCGCGGCCGGCTGCTCCATTAGTAAACAAAGACACTGCACTACTACACTGGTGGACAGCAGTTGCCTACAACTGAAGAGCGTAATACGGCCTCCACTGGATTAAATAATCCTCATAGGGAAAACTGACATTAGTCGAAAATATTTGTTTTGATGTACCCTACAACCTCCCAGAGTTCGTCGGTTTAAACACTTTTCACCCCGTATAAAGATGTGACATACCACTCGGGACCTTATAGTTTATGCACTGTTTATTACGATTATAACTTGTGGATTACTTTGAAGGAAATTGGAATTTCACGATGGTTTAGTAACAACGTAACATATTCCTCTCTTTAGTGTTACGTGGTTAATGGCATACTCCTGGGTGTTAAGATGAGTCGTTGTTTCCATTTTATCCAGACAGCGAGCAGCGGCCTAACGCAAAACCAAAATTCGCAGCAGCTAAAGAAGATGACTCGGTTGCTCGTCAAAAATTCGGCGCGAAATGGGGAATAATACGGTGTATTGGAATCCTGGATAAAACCAACGTGCCTGCATTACTTAGTGAAGCCCTCTCGTACTTTGGACTCGCATTCGGGAGAACGTCGATTGAAACCCCGCCCGGCCACACAAATTCTGCATGATTTACCTAAAATCGCTGAAGGTGGTTGTTAAGGGGAGAGATCCGTCATTATTCGATTGCACGAAAGACCAATACTCACTGAAAGGAGTTACATCCATTAAATATCTGAGGGTATGCGTGTGGAGCGATTAAAAACGGGACATACAATAAATCGCAGGACATGCAGACTAACAAGGGAACCTCCCCATCGCACCCCCCCCCCCCCCCCCAGATTTAGTTATAAGTTGGCACAGTGGATAGGCCTCGAAAAACTGAACACAGATCAATCGAGAAAACAGGAAGAAGTTGTGTGGAACTATGAAAAAAAATAGTAAAATATACAAACTGAGTAGTCCATGCCAACATATGCAACATCAAGGACACTGGGCGTCAAGGAGCGCCGTGGTCCCGTGGTTAGCGTGGTCCTAGGTTCAAGTCTTCCCTCGAGTGAAAAGTTTAATTTTTCATTTTCTGTTTATGTGACAAACTCTTATGTTTTCATAACTTTTTTGGAAGTGATTATCACATCCACAAGAAAACCTAAATCGGGCAAGGTAGAAGAATCTTTTTACCCATTCGCCAAGTGTACAAGTTAGGTGGGTTGACAACATATTCCTGTCATGTGACGCACATGCCGTCACCAGTGTCGTATAGAATATATCAGACGTGTTTTCCCGTGGAGGACCTTGCGATCAAGTTTTCGGTTCCCATTGGAGAGGCACATCCTTTCGTCTACTAATCGCACGGTTTTGCGGTGCGGTCGGAAAACACAGACACTAAACTCATTACAGTGAACAGAGACGTCAATGAACGAACGGACAAATCATAACTTTGCGAAAATAAAGAAAGTAAAGTTTTCAGCCGCGGGAAGACATGAAGTAAGGACCTCTCGTTCCGCAGCTACCCACGCTAACCACGGGACCACGGCGCTCCTGAGCTCATATGGTCCTTGATGTTGCCTATCTTGCGCATGGACTACTCAGTTTGTATATTTTACTAATTTTTTTCATAGTTCCACACAACTTCTTCCTTTTTCCTCGATTGATCTGTGTTCAGTTTTTCAAGGCATATCCACTGTGCCAACTTATAAATAAATCTGAGGGGGTGCGATGGGGAGGTTCCCTTGTAAGAAAATGCAGTCCACCCGGGATTATGGTTGCTTGCTGAACCCTCGTTTGACCGATATTTTAGTATTGCACCATATACCGGAACTCTGTTCCAGACAGCACGGACAGAGGAAACACAAGATACCCAACTGAGTGTCATTCTCGTGCCTCCGCTCTGCACAGACCTGGAACAGCGGCGGTGGAGACGTGGGACGGGGTCCGCAGCGGGAAGCACGCAGCGCGAGCGACGGGGCGATGTCTGGGCGGCCGCGCCGAGAGATGGCTCTGGCGTCGAGCGGCCGGCAGATTATCTGCGCCGGCGGTAGGCAGCGCTGACGTCGCCAAACAGCGGTCCGGCGCACACGTGGGCCGCCCACGTGGCAACGGCACGCGAGACCCGCCCACAGCGCACGTGTCACTGCTTGTCCGTGACAGGCACGCGCGTGCTACTGCGCTCCTGCCGTGCTTTCTATGCATTACCAAAGACAATCTACTGTTTATAAAGTACCTTCTTCTGCTGTCGCTCATTCCAGGCAGTGGAAGACACCACACTTATCCACAACAGCAATTGTAACAGCTCACTACCTATCCCACAACACAACATCAGGCTTCCATATTCGCTCTCCATTTCACCTGATCCCTTATATTCTTAACGTGACGGATCCGACGAGCCATTCTTACCCACACTCTGTCTTCTTTCCATGCACCTATCTTCATCGTGCAAGTTATACCCAATAAATGTAACATGCGGCGCATTTTGGGTCTACAGGAAAACAAATCCTCGGTGTTACTTTTACTTACATCATGGACAAGTGGATGTAGGACGACTCATCAAAGCCATGTCCAGCCCTCCAGATGTAGGTTACCCGAGATTTTACTGAATCACTGTAGGGAAATGGCGGGACTGCTTATTTGAAAAGGCGCAGCCGACTCCCTTTTTCATAGACGAAAAAAAGCAGAGTTGTGGGAGCGACGTTAAAAGTTCAAATTACGTGCCAAATTTAAATCTCTGCGACCATCAGTTTAATATCTACCCAAACATATGTCTCAATCAACTTACCACGACATACACTATGTGATCAAAAATATCCAGACATCTGGCTGAAAATGAGTTACAAGTTCGTGGCGCCCTCCATCGGTAATGCTCCAATGCAATACGGTGTTGGTTCCCCCTTAACCTTGATGACAGCTTCCACTCTAGCAGGCATACGTTCAGTCAAGTGCTGGGAGGTTTCTTGGGGAATGGCAGCCCATTCTTCAGAAAGTGCTGCACTGTGGAAGGATATCGTTGTCTGTCGGCCTCGCACGAAGTCGGCGTTCCAAAACACCCCAAAGGTGTTCTGTAGGGTTCAGGTCAGGACTCTGTCCAGACCACTGCATTACAGGGACGTTATTGTCGTGTAACCACTCCGGCACAGGCCAAGCATTGTGAACAAAAATGGTTCAAATGGCTCTGAGCACTATGAGACTTAACTTCTAAGGTCATCAGTCCCCTGGAACTTAGCAGTACTTAAACCTAACTAACCTAAGGACATCACACACATCCATGCCCGAGGCAGGATTCGAATCTGCGACCGTAGCGGTCTCGCGGTTCCAGACTGTAGCACCTAGAACCGCTTGGCCACACCGGCCGGCCATTATGAACAGGTGCTCGATCGTGTTGAAAGATGTAATCGCTATCCCCGAATTGCTCTTCAACAGTGGGAAGCAAGAAGGTGCTCCAAACATCAGTGTAGGCCTGTGCTGTGATAGTGCCACGCAAAACAACAAGGGGTGCAAGCCCCCTCCATGAAAAACACGACCACACCATAACATCACCTCCGAATTTTACTGTTGCCACTACACACGCTGGCAGATGACGTTCACCGGGCATTCGCCATACCCACACCCTGCCATCGGATCACCAAACAACGTTTTCCCAGTGTTCAGTTGTCCGATTTTTACGCTCCTCACACCAATCGAGGCGTCGTTTGGCATTTACCGGCGTGATGTAAGGCTTATGAGCAGCCGCTCGGCAATGCATTCCAAGTTGTCACACATCCCGCGTAACTATCATAGTACTTGCAGTAGATCCTGTTGCAGTTTGGAATTCCTGTGTGATGGTCTGGATAGATGTCTGCCTATTACCCTCTTCAACTGTCGGCGGTCTCTGTCAGTCAACAGACGAGGTCGGCCTGTTCGCTTTTGTGCTGTACGTATCTTTTCACGTTTCCACTTCACTATCACATCGGAAACAGTGGACCTAGGGATGTTTAGCAGTGTGGAAATCTCGCGTCCAGATGTAAGACACTAGTGACACACAATGACCACGTTCGAAGTCCGTAAGTTCCGCGGAGCGCCTCATTCTGCTCTCTCACGATGTCTAATGACTACTGAGGTCGTTAATATGGAGTACCTGGCAGTACGTGACAGTACAATGCAGCTAATGTGAAAATCATGCGTTCTGAGGGTGTCCGGATACTTTTGATCACATAGTGAAAACGTGTAGGACAGAACACAGAGAATCAAAAAAAAAAGTCTGCAACCAGAGCCAAG
Organism: Schistocerca cancellata; assembly: GCF_023864275.1. NCBI lineage: Eukaryota > Metazoa > Arthropoda > Insecta > Orthoptera > Acrididae > Schistocerca > Schistocerca cancellata. The sequence goes on along the minus strand of NC_064637.1, from coordinate 38,638,068 downwards.
CAATACGTACAACAAAAAATACAAAATGCAACTAATACAGATAATAATGATTCCGAGTGATCTTCGATATGTGAGTACCAGAATGAATAAATATAACAATAATGATACCGAGTGACGTCACAAGTACATCATATTCGACCAGTTCTTGAGTACCAGAAAGAATAACTATACGGTGCGGTTTTCGCCGAGTTACAGTGAAATACATGGTGAATCACCTGACGTTTGAAAATACGAGGGCTATCCACAAAGTACATTACGATTTTGGAATTAAAAATAAATAAAGTATTGGAAATTTCTTTTTATTATATACAGATGAAAGCCACACTTAAATACCACTTTTCTACATAGTTGCCATTTAAATTAAGGAACTTGTCGTAGCGATGGACGAGTTTGGAAATTCCTTCGTCGTAAAATTCGGCCGCCTGCGCCTTCAACCACGTGGTTACCTCTTCTTGAAGCTGTGCGTCGTCATCAAAACGCTGCATAGCCAACCACTTCTTCATTGCTGGGAATAAGTGGAAGTCGCTCGGTGCCAGGTCGGGACTGTACGGCGGATGCGGAAACAACTCCCCCTTAAAAGACTCGAGAACTTCACGAGTGGCATTTGCCGTGTGGGCCCGGGCGTTGTCGTGAATCGGCAAGATCTTTGAGCCCAACTTTCCCCTGCGCTTGTTTTGTATTGCTCTTTTGAGGTTGTGCAGAGTTTGGCAATACCTTTGAGAGTTTATTGTAGTGCCTCTTTCCAGGAAATCCACAAAAATCACACCTTTTCTGTCCCAAAAGACAGTCGCCACGTGGTTGAAGGCGCAGGCGGCCGAATTTTACGACGAAGGAATTTCCAAGCTCGTCCATCGCTACGACAAGTGCCTTAATTTGAATGGCAACTATGTAGAAAAGTAGTATTTAAGTGTGGCTTTCATTTTTTTTTTTTTTTGTCATCGGTCTACTGACTAGTTTGGTGCGGTCTGCCACGAATTCCTTTCCTGTGCTAACCCCCTTAATCTCAGAGCAGCACTTGGAACCTACGTCCTCAATTATTTGCTTGACGTATTCCAATCTCTGTCTTCCTCTACAGTTTTTGCCCTCTACAGCTCACTCTAGTACCATGGAAGTCATTCCCTCATGTCTTAGCAGATGTCCTGTCATCCTGTCCCTTCTCCTTATCAGTGTTTTCCACATATTCCTTTCCTCTGCGATTCTGCGTAGAACCTTCTCATTCCTTACCTTATCAGTCCACCTAATTTTCAACATTCGTCTACAGCACCACATCTCAAATGCTTCGATTCTCTTCTGTTCCGGTTTTCCCACAGACCATGTTTCACTACCATACAATGCTGTACTCCAAACATACATCCGCAGAAATTTCTTCCTCAAATTAAGGCCGGCAAGGAGGACATCAAAAGCAGACTCGCTATGGCAAAAAAGGCATTTCTGGCCAAGAGAAGTTTTCTAACATCAAATACCGGCTTTCATATGTATATAATAAAAAAAATTGGCAATACTGTGGTGTCACTGCCAGACACCACACTTGCTAGGTGGTGGCTTTTAAATCGGCCGCGGTCCGCCAGTATACGTCGGACCCGCGTGTCGCCGCTGTCAGTGATTGCAGACCGGGCGCCGCCACACGGCAGGTCTAGAGAGACGTCCCAGCACTCGCCCCAGTTGTAAAGCCGACTTCGCTAGCGAAGCTACACTGACAAATACGCTCTCATTTGCCGAGACGATAGTTAGCATATCCCTCAGCTACGTCAATTGCTACGACCTAGCAAGGCGCCATTACCAGAGTATATTGAGATTGCACATATGTATCATCAAGAGCGATGTACACCAATTATGGATTAAAGTTAAGTATTCCAGCAACTACGTTCTTTCCTTACTAGACTCAACTACTTTACTGTTCCAGACCTCACGCCAGTCTGCGTGAGTTTAACGCGTGCATTTCGGCCTCCTCTAGCTATACGGTGTTGGATCTTCTGCCAACACATCAAATACTTTATTTATTTTTAATTCCAAAACGTAATGCACTTTGTGGATAGCCCTCGTAACTGATTTTTCCTTAATGGAACTAAATACTCTCTTGGATGGCATTTGGAAGGTGCTTCTCAGAAAACTTCTACAGCATAGCATGTACAGGTCTCGATCAAATAGCATCAAGATAAGAGCGCCCAAACTACTGTTCCGTCGTAAGGAGAAGAGGTTCCACAAACATCGGCCCCGTTACGCCAAATGTAAGCAAACTTGTAACTCAGATACGGTTCGTGTGTTTACCTTTGCGTTCCAAGCCTATCAGTCTGCATTATGCTGATGTAGCAATCAGACACCTTGCTCATAAAGCTGTCGAGGCATTCATAATGTATACGACAATCGAAAATGCGATTATCGGACGGCCGGTGTGGCCGAGTGGTTCTAGGCGCTTCAGTCCGGAACCGCACTGTTACTACGGTCGCAGGTTCGAATCCTGCCTCGGGCATGGATGTGTGTGATGTCCTTCAGTTAGGTTTCAGTAGTTCTATGTCTAGGGGACTGATGAAGTCAGATCGTAAGTCCCATAGTGCTTAGAGAGATTTGAACCATATGAATTAGGAGAAAATTAAGTCCGTGTCCTAATTCTGCGTCTCTTTATGATAAAAATTATTGTCGAAAGTCATGGCATTCTCCGTATTGTCCTCAATAATTTGGCGAAAATCGCACTTCGGTATATTCACACATTCTGGATACATTTAGCGTGGCCTGTCTTTGCCGCCTCCGCCCGTATAATTGACCCAATGTATAACGTGGATAACACTGTATGCAGATAAATCGCAATGCTAGAAAATTGTAGAGAAACGCGCCGTAGCAATGGAGATACTATCGAAGAATGCGCTGCCAAAGCAGAGTTACTAAACACAGCCTTCCGGAATTCCTTCACAAAAGACGACGACGAAAATATTCCAGAATTCGAATCAAGAACAGCTACCGACGTGAGTAACTTAGAAGTAAATATCCTCGGAGAAGTTAAGCAACTTACACTACTGGCCATTAAAATTGCTGAACTACGAAGTTGACATTCTACAGACGCGAAATTTAACCGACAGGAAGAAGATGCTGTGATATGCAAATGATTAGCTTTTCAGGGCATTCACACAAGGTTGGCGACGGTGGCGACACCTGCAACGTGCCGACACGAGGAAAGTTTCCAACCGATTTCTCATACACAAACAGCAGTTGACCGGCGTTGCCTGGTGAAACGTCGTTGTGATGCCTCGTGTAAGGAGGAGAAATGCGTACCGTCACGTTTCCGACTTTGATAAAGGTCGGATTGTAGCTTATCGCGATTGCGGTTTATCGTATCGCGACATTGCTGCTCGCGCTGGTCGAGATCCAATGACTGTTAGCAGAATATGGAATCGGTGGGGCCCGCATCTCGTGGTCGTGCGGTAGCGTTCTCGCTTCCCACGCCCGGGTTCCCGAGTTCGATTCCCGGCGGGGTCAGGGATTTTCTCTGCCTCGTGATGGCTAGGTGTTGTGTGCTGTCCTTAGGTTAGTTAGGTTTAAGTAGTTCTAGGGGACTGATGACCATAGATGTTAAGTCCCATAGTGCTCAGAGCCACTTAATGAAAACAAGTCTTCTGGTGCAGATTGTATACCAATTAGGTTCCTTTCACGGCATGCTGATACAATAGCTCCGTATTGTACAATCATATACAACCGTTCGCTCGACGAAAAATCCATACCCAAAGACTGGAAAGTTGCATAGGTCACACCAAGATTCAAGAAAGGTGGTAGCAGTAATCCACTAAATTACAGGCCCATATCGTTAACGTCGACATGCAACAGGATTTTGAAACATATATTGTGTTCGAACATTATGAATTACCTCGGAGAAAATGGTCAACTGACACATATCGTTTTTGTGAAACAACTAGTTCTTTACTCGCATGAAGTGTTGAGTGCTTTTGGCAAGGGATTTCAGACGGATCCCGTACTTCTACATTTCCGGAAGGCTTTTGACCCTGTACTACACAAGCGGCTCGTAGTTGAGCTGTGTGCCTATTGAATATCGTCCCAGTTATGGTACTGGATCTGTGATTTCCTGTGGGAGAGGTCACAGTTCGTAGTAATTGACTGAAAGTCATCGAGTAAAACAGAAGTGCTTTCTGACGTTTCCCAAGGTAGTGTTACAGGCCCTTTGCTGTTCCTTATCTATATCGATTTGGGAGACGATCTGAGCAGCCGTCTTCGATTGTTTGCAAATAACGCTGTCGTTTATCAACTAATTAAGTCAACAGAATATCAAAATAAATTTCAAAATGGTGCGAAAGTTGTCAATTGACCGTAAATAACGAAAAGTGTGAGGTCATCCACATGAGTGCTAAAAGGAATACGTTAAACTTCGGTTACACGATAAATCAGCCAAACCTAAAGGCTGTAAATTCAACAAAATACCTAGGCATTTCGAACAACTTAAATTGGGAGGAGCGCAGCGGAAATGTAGTGGGGAAAGCTAACCAAAACTGTGATTTATTGCCAGGACAATTAGAAAATCGAACAGACCTAATAAAGGAACTGCCTACACTACGCTTATCCGTCCTCTTCTTGAATACTGCTGCGCGGTGTGGGATCCTTACCAGATAGGATTGACGGAGTTCATAGAAAAATTTCAAAGAAGGGCAGCACGTTTTGTACTATCGCGAAATAGGGCAGAGAGTGTCACTGAAATGATACAGATTTGGGGTGGACATCATTAAAACAAAAGCGTTTTTCGTTGCGGGGGAATCTCCTCACGAAATTCCGATCACCATCATAAAACAAGGGAAATCGGAGCTTTTATAGGTGTTCGTTCTTTTCGCGCGCTGTACGTGATTGGAATAAGAAAGAATTGTGGTGGTTCGATGAACCCTCTGCCTGGCACTTAAATATGATCTGCAGATTATCGATGTAGATGTAGGAAGACCTGCAAATGATGGACGTTTGGTTACATCATTGGTGGGCGACCCTCGGCGTAAAGAAATGTAGCATAAAACGAATAAATAAGCAGAAGTGTCAATTATTGTACGATTCGCCGGATGCAAAATTATCACTAGCACTCACATGTCTTCAGTATTTGGACTGAAGCGAACGGAACGATTTAAAGCTGAACGACCATACGAAGGTAATTGCAGAAATGGCAGATGCCAGAATGAGTTTCATTGCAAGAAACCTTAAGAAGTGTGATCCACCCTTGAGGCAAGTAGTTCGCAATGCCCTCGTTCGACCGACATCTCAATATTGCGCGTGTCTGAGGGATCAGTACCATATAGGATTGATGGAGGAAATAGAGAAGATCCAAAGAAGAGCGGCGCCTTTCGTTACAGACTGATACAGTAAGCGCGAAAGCGTCACTTAGATGTGCAGCCAACTCCAGTGGCAGAGAGAGGCGTTCTGCGGAAGAGTGTGATTTACTGTATAAATTCCGAGGGTGTGGTTTACAGGAAGAGTCATTGCCTCCTGCTTCGTACATCTTGCGAAATGGTCGTGAAGGTAGAATGAGATTGGCGGTCACACGGAGCCTTACGATTGAACGTTCTCCCCTCGAACCATTTGCGACTGGAACAGTAAAGGGCAGATGTGACAGTGGTGCACTAAGTACCCTCTGCCACACACCATACTGCAGCTTGACGTGTGAAGATGTAGACTTGCAGGGGAAACATGAACGTGCAGAGTAAGACCTGAACTCTTGGAAAAGTCAAGAAGGGACATTTTACCAACAGTGGGTGTCAAATGGCGAACGTTGGCGACCACATGGATTCTGAAAGTTTGTCGATCACTGGTCGCAGGAAGAATGCAGTGCCAATAGTTACTTGTCCTCTTCCAACTTAACTCACCGAATGAGAAAGTTTTTGAATAATTTAACTCTTGAAATCTGACACAAGTACAGATCGAGTTCTGTTGGGCTCAAGCGACGAGTGAGTGTATTTTATGTAACTCCCCTGAGGTCAAATGCGCAGAATTTTTCCCCCCGTTTCTCCGCAAGTACGAGTCACTGTACTTTATGTAACTCCCCTGGGGTCAGATGTGCAAAAATTTTTTTCCCCCTTTCTTCGCACAGCGACCACTGATAGCAGGATGTCGACTCAGCCGGGCGTTCTTGGAAGCACTCGGCCGGCATTCGCTGACTACGCGAAAATTTCAGGGTCAGCTGGTTCAGTTCGACGGCGCTTCAGCAGTTACTCTGCGTGAAGCTGGTTTAATATTTTTTTTTTGTGTGTGTCTAAAATTTAAAAACCTCTCGCACACCGGCCTGATTTAGCTTCACTGATCAGGATAGTAAAAACATGCGTATGTTAAGGAAATTTTCATTTACAAAGCAGGCTTATCACATTCACACAGTTCAATACTGTTCTATCGTGATTAAATTGAGCTTAAATTAAATTCCATAAGGCAGTGAAGCCATTTCGAAGTCTCGGTGCGACGAAAATTGTCAGTCGATCTCCTGAAAACATTTGTAATAATTATTAACTTTAGGTGACCACATGGGGAAGACCTGAGATCTGCTGGTAAGACCGTGTTAGCCAATTTATTTGAAATAATAAACTCCCAGGTAGATGCTATTTTTCTTAGCCTACGGAATATCAGACCAGCTGTGAGGCTGGATTGAAGAGTTTTTATTAAACAGAACACAGCATGTTGTTATCAACGGAGAGACGTCTACAGACGTTAAAGTAACCTCTGGCGTGCCACAGGGGAGTGTTATGGGACCATTGCTTTTCACAATATATATAAATGACCTAGTAGATAGTGTCGGAAGTTCCATGCGGCTTTTCGCGGATGATGCTGTGGTATACAGACAAGTTGCAGCATTAAAAAACTGCAGCGAAATGTAGGAAGATCTGCAGCGGATAGGCTCTTGGTGCAGGGAGTGGCAACTGACCCTTAACATAGACATACGTGATGTATTGCGAATACATAGAAAGGAGGATCCTTTATTGTATGATTATATGATAGCGGAACAAACACTGGTAGCAGTTACTTCTGTAAAATATCTGGGAGTATGCGTGCGGAACGATTTGAAGTGGAATGATCATATAAAATTAATTGTTGGTAAGGCGGGTACCAGGTTGAGATTCATTGGGAGAGTCCTTAGAAAATGTATTCCATCAACAAAGGAGGTGGCTTACAAAACACTCGTTCGATCTATACTTGAGTATTGCTCATCAGTGTGGGATCCGTACCAGATCGGGTTGACGGAGGAGATAGAGAAGATCCAAAGAAGAGCGGCGCGTTTCGTCACAGGGTTAATTGGTAACCGTGATAGCGTTACGGAGATGTTTAACAAACTCAAGCGGCAGACTCTGCAAGAGAGGCGCTCTGCATCGCGGTGTAGCTTGCTCGCCAGGTTTCGAGAGGGTGCGTTTCTGGATGAGGTATCGAATATATTGCTTCCCCCTACTTATACCTCCCAAGGAGATCACGAATGTAAAATTAGAGCGCGCACGGAGGCTTTCAGACAGTCGTTTGTCCCGCGAAGCATACACGGCTGGAACAGGAAAGGGAGGTAATGACAGTGGCACGTTAAGTGCCCTCCGTCACACACCGTTGGGTGGCTTGCGGAGTATAAATGTAGATGTAGATGTAGATATCTTGAGCATATAAAACGGCAGGTTCGTCCAGTGTAAATCAGACGTTCCCCACTGATCCCGTGAAACACAGCGTAGTAAGCAGACCCTGCCAATAGTAATCAGTTAAATAACACGCGAACACACTTACTTTAGTTTAGTTCATGTATTAAATTCCTTCTCATACAGAATCTCATCAAGATGGCGACTAGTTCAACAATACATACATATACATCCTCCTCCTTTCACGACTAATCGGCAAGAATTCCTTCATTCTTTTTATAAGAGAAAACATAGATAGCAGAGAAGCTATTCCATGGAGTAAATGGACGCTCCAAAGAATAATTGGGCTTGAAACTACTTTGAATTGATAATCGGTAAGATAAGAAGAGCTATTTCGAGATATGTACTGAGTTATATAATTTTTAAAATTTCTGAAAATATCACGGAGAGACCGCTGCAAAGAGACATTACACTGGGATGTGTGAGGGCAAATGGGAAGCTTGCGACTGAGCGTTCTCAAGAAGTTGTTGCCAACAGTCGGACATGCTGAAGAGGCGTGCGTCACGTGTGAAACGATGCTCCGCACACCGCAACTCATTTGGCAAGAAGGGCAGTCAGCGTATGATATTGGAACGTGGAGCCAACGGGCATACAATCGAACAGTCTGCGTCAGTGACTAGAAAAGTGTTAATGAGTGACTGCTTAACCATTCTGAAGCATCAATAATTGTCCTAACGCATGTCCTGTCATCCTGTCCGTTCTTCTACACATTCCTTTCTTCGCCGATTCTGCACAGTACCTCCTCATTCCTCATCTTAATTAGCTCACCTGACTTAAGATCCTCCTATTGTTCCACAATTTAAATGGTTCAAATGGCTTTGAGCACTATGGGACTCAACTTCTGAGGTCATCAGTCCCCTAGATCTTAGAACTACTTAAACCTAACTAACCTAAGGACAGCACACACACCCATGCCTGAGGCAGGATTCGAACCTGCGACCGTAGCGGTCACGCGGTTCCAGACTAGCGCCTAGAACCTCACGGCCACCCCGACCGGCACAATTTAAATGGTTCAATTCTCTCCTTTCTCGGTTTTCCCCACACTAAGTGTTTCACTACTATACAATGGTGTGCTCTAAACGTACACTGTATGATCAAAAGTATCCGGACACCTGGCTGGAAATAACTTACAAGTTCGTGACGCCCTCCATCGGTAATGCTGGAATTCAACATGGTGTTGGCCAACCCTTAGCCTTGATGACAGCTTCTGCTCTCGCAAGCATACGTTCAGTCAGGTGCTGCAAGGTTTCTTGGGGAATGGCAGCCCATTCATAACGGAGTGCTGCAGTGAGCAGAGGTATCGATGTCGGTCGGTGGGGCGTAGCACGAAGTCGGCGTTCCGAAACATCCCAAAGGTGTTCTATAGAATTCAGGTCAGGACTCTGTGCTGGCCAGTCCATTACAGGGATGTTATTGTCGTGCAACCACTCCGCCACAGGCCGTGCATTATGAACAGGTACTCGATCGTGTTGAAACATGCCGTCACCATTCCCGAATTACTCTTCAACAGTGGGAAGCAAGAAGGTGGTTAAAACATCAATGTAGTGCCACGCAAAACAATAAGGGGTGCAAGCCGCCTCCATCAAAAACACGACCACAGCAGAACGCTATCGCCTCCGAATTTTACTGTTGGCACTACGCGCTACAGTCTGGAACAGCGCGATTGCTACGGTCGCAGGTTCGAATCCTGCCTCGGGCATGGATGTGTGTGATGTTCTTAGGTTAGTTAGGTTTACGTAGTTCTAAGTTCTAGGAGACTGATGACCTTAGAAGTTAAGTCCCACAGTGCTCAGAGCCATTTGAACCATTTTTGTTGGCACTACACACGCCGGCGGATGACGTTCATCGGACATTCACCATACCCACACCCTGCTATCGGATGGCCACATTGTGCCCCGTGATTCGTCACTCTACACAAAGTTTTCCCAGTGTTCAATCGTCCAAGCGAGGTGCGTTTGTCATTTACCGGCGTGATGTGTGGCTAATGAACAGCCGGCAGCTGCTCGCCCATGAAATCCAAGTTTTCTCACCTCCCGCCTGTCACAGTACTTGCAGTGGATCCTGATGCAGTTTGGAATTTCTGTGTGATGGTCTGGATAGATGTCTGTCTATTACGGGTTACGACCCTCTTCAGCTGAATCTACGTGCTTCATATCCCTATAAATCGTTATAACCATGTATTTTTAAGACTCGACTGATTCCAGTTGTGATTCACTGATGTTAAACTCATATGATGCTACGTATTTTCCTTTTATGAAGTACACAAAGTTCCAAAAAAATGGTTCAAATGGCTCTGAGCACTATGGGACTTAACTTCTGAGGTCATCAGTCCCCCTAGAACTGAGAACTACTTAAACCTAACTAACCTAAGGACATCACACACATCCATGCCCGAGGCAGGATTCGAACCTGCGACCGTAGTAATCGCGCGGTTCCGGACTGAAGCGTCTAGAACCGCTCGGCCACACCGGCCGGCCACAAAGTTCCATTTCTCAAAATTTAAAGCCAGTTTGCCCATCTTTGTGCTGATCCGCCAAAATGTCCAGATGTTGCACCATGCCATTTCTGTCTTTTCGGCAAGTTGAAACAACGACTGGGGCGGAGACAGATTTGCAGCGGTAAGCACTTCCACAAAGCGGTTCTGAAATGTTTTCGTGACCAAGTCGAGGATTTCTATCGTCGAGAGGTAACTTGCTGCGACCCCCCACACCAAGAAGTCCTCAGTACAGTCACAAATTTCACTTGATACCCCATACGGCTGGAGCGACCAAAGATATCACAGTTGCAACAGATCATGAATGATGTTGGATGTAACACGTAAGTGGAAACGAAGAGGAAGGCACACAGAAGAGAGGAATGGTGTTCTGCTGCATACCAAAAATGGCTCTAAGCACTATGGGACTTAACATCTGAGGTCAACAGTCCCTTAGAACTACTTAAAACCTGAAGACGTCACACACATCCATGCCCGAGGCAGGATTCGAACCTGCGGCCGTAGCAGCCGCGGGGTTCCAGACTGAAGCGCCTAAAACCACTCGACCGCAGCTGCCGGCTGCTGCATACCAACCTCAGGGCTGAACACTAAAAGAAGAAGTAGAAGAAGGTCCCACAAGGGCGTAGATTTATTAATAAGGTTTGATGTGGGATTGAATGAAACGCTTTGCGAAAGTCAACACAATCTCTGCACTTGTCCCCAGTCGAGCTCGTTTGGGATATGAGGGTATGAGAAGCGGCTCGTGTGACTCGTCAACCAACAACTCTTACGGAACTACGTGAGCAGGTAGAGTAGGCGTGGCGTAGCATATCCCAGGACGGTGTTCACCACCTGCACGATCGACAGGATACCGAAGTCGGCGTCCGCATTGCCGCCCCTTGAGGCTACAACAGGTTCTCATATGGGTGTTTCAGCATGGATCGATACCAGGGCTCTGAGAACCGCTTGATCTACTGATTTGTAGATGTTATTTTGTCATGTACTCAGATGCCCTGCTGCAATAATAAATCATGAGTCAGCTGGAAACGTCTAAAAGAGTGTACATTTTCGTCGAAAATGCACTACAGATTCTGCACAGAATACCAGAAGGTTCTGCAGTGAACATTCTTGAGGAATTAGAAATTTGTCTGTACACGAGAAAATACCCACAAAAAACACTAAACGAACATACAGAATTTAGACACACGTACTACCTTAAAAACTTTATTGAACTACTAGAACATGAAAATGGCTAAATCGGCAGTAACATACGTAACAACCAAAGATAATCGTAACAAATTTTAGATAATAAAATAATATCGGTGTTCATCTGCACAATCTTTCTAAATGTATAGCGTCGTAAGAGTGGAACTGTCAAACTGGTGTTACGTCGTAGCGAACATTTCAGTTCAACATCTTGACACCATTTACGATCTTGATAAAGCAGTGGCAGTTACTAAACAGTCCGCTAACGACGCAATATGGACGTCATATCAATGTAGACGTAAGTACGAGGTGCATTCTAGTTCTAAGGCCTCCATGCTGTCGTTCCGCGTCAACATTGCTTGACAACATGCCACACGGGCACCCATGTGGTCGTCCGTCAGCATTCGTCGCACCCACCTCGATGAAACTTTTCGCATTTTCAGGTCGTCACGCAGGATTGTGTGCACAGAACCCACAGAAATGCCAACTCTGGAGGCGATCTGTTCAACAGTCATTCGGCGATCCCCCAAAACAATTCTCTCCACTTTCTCGATCATGTCGTCAGACCAGCTTGTGCGAGCCCGAGGTTGTTTTTGTTTGTTGTCACACGATGTTCATTGAACTGTCGCACCCACGAACGCACTTTCGACACATCCATAACTCCATCACGACTTGTCTCCTTCAACTGTCGATGAATTTCAATTGGTTTCACACCACACAAATTCAGGAAACGTATGATTGCACGCTGTTCAAGTAAGGAAAACGTCGCCATTTTAAGTATTTAAAACACTTCTCATTCTCGCCTCTGGCGGTAAAATTCCATCCGCCGTACGGTGCTGCAATCTCTGGGACGTATTGACAATGAACGCGGCCTCATTTTAAAACAATGCGCATGTTTCTATCTGTTTCCAGTCCGGAGAAAAAAAATCGGAGGCCTTAGAACTTGAATGCACCTCGTACTAGACAGCTACTTTAATGTGAGTGACACTGGCATCCCTACCTGTTCTCATCAAAATTGTATTTACACGTACTTGAGAATAGCGATTAAGCCGAAACAGACTGCCGTAAACAAAGATTGCTAATTATAAGTGTTGACAAACGGAAACTGGAAAATGCCCACTGCACCAACGAAATTCGAGCAAGAATCGCCATGGCCAAAGCTGCTTTCGACAAGAAGAGTACTCTGCTGACCAGCAAGTTGAGTTTGGCATTGAGGAAAAAACTGATAAAGCGCTACATTTGGAGCATTGCACTGTATAGACCATGAGAAAGAAGGAGAAAAAAATAGAGAGCTTTGAAATGTGGTGCTGGAGGAGAATGGAAAAGATCAAGTGGACAGATCGCATAAAAAATTATGATGTACTGCGAAGAATAGGAGAGAGGAGAAGTATTGTGCGTACAATTTGTGGTGTCACCGCCAGACACCACACTTGCTAGGCGGTAGCCTTTAAATCGGCCGCGGTCCGTTAGTATACGTCGGACCCGCGTGTCGCCACTATCAGTGATTGCAGACCGAGCGCCGCCACACGGCAGGTCCAGAGAGACTTCCTAGCACTCGCCCCAGTTGTTCAACCGACTTTGCTAGCGATGGTTCACTGACAAAATACGCTCTCATTTGCCGAGACGATAGTTAGCCTAGCCTTCAGCTACGTCATTTGCTACGACCTAGCAAGGCGCCATTACCAGTTACTATTGATGGTGTAAAACATGTACCGTCAACAGCGATGTTCACCATTTATGGATTAAAGTTAAGTATTCCACAGCTACGTCCTTGTTTGCTAGTCTAATTTCCTTGTCCTGTTCCAGACCTCACGCCAGCCTGCGTGAGCTAAAACGCGTTCCTTTCGGCTTCCTCTCAAAAACCGGGTTGGCTCTCCTGCCAATCCACAACACAATTCTTCAGAGAAAGGCCAACTGGATTGGACATGTACTTAGACGCGACGGACTCATGCATGATGTCATCGAAGGGAAACTCAGAGGAAACGCAGAACGAGGAAGAAGAAGAATTCAACATCTGGACGACATGAAAGATGAAAGGAGATACAACAGACTGAAGGAAGAAGCTGAAGACAGGGAACAGTGGAATTCTCCGTACGAAGACATGGACCTGCCACTAGGCAGAATACTACATAATAATAATTATAAGCACCTATTTGGTGAATCTACTCTAACGACCATATCGTTAGCATACATTACGCTGTTGGCCCTAAAGATGAAAAACTGTTCAGGATATCGTATTTTTTTTCCGGTAGTGCAACTGCACACCTGCGAAATGTCTCTGGTCGCAGGCTAGGTAACAGGTTGCCGAGGTGCCGTGTTTGCTGAGTAGTGCCTCGAAACCACAGCGCTCGACTCTGCGAACGCCAGATTTCGCGGAAGCTCTTGACGCAAGGCCTTCCAGGAAGACAGCTTCGCTCTCATCAGACACACACACACACACACACACACACACACACACACACACATACATACATGTGCCAGGGAGACACTAGGAAAAGTCCATGCAAGGGCATGCGCGGTTGCCGGGGAAGCTAGAAACGCTTCTACAGAAGAGGCCTGCCTGCCTGCCCTAGGCTTCTCTTTGAACCGGAGCGGGCCGTACGCGCACAAAGGCGTTTCTAGGACAGCGGCGCACGCGCAGTTGCAAGGGCAGTAAAGTGCCGGCTCTTGTTTTGCGCAACACTGATTTTTTTGCGAGTACGCTTTCATGAGAGCAAGGCGTACGCGAGCGAACTTGCGCGACTCGTTTGCGAAATCCGCCTAGTCGAGAAACTGACCTTCCTGCTAAAGTGCGTGCCATGCAACTACAGTTGCCGTGCAGTGCGTGGCAGAACGTACTTTTTATTGCAACGTACGTTAAGGTTTATCCGCGTTGCATCACAGGAGGATCGGACACAGGAATGGCGGCTTCCTATGTCCCATTCCGAGTCAATACCGTGCACGTTGTATCTGCGCGGTGCGTACGGCGAAGGCACGTAGGCCGGCCGCTGTGGCCGAGCAGTTCTAGGCGCTTCAGTCCGGAACCGCGCTGCTGCTAAGGTCGCAGGTTCGAATCCTGCCTCGGGCATGGATGTGTGTGCTATCCTTAGGTTAGTTTACGTAGTTCTTAGAGGACTGATGACCTCAGATATTAAGTCCCATTGTGCTTAGAGCCACTTGAAGGCACGGAGATAGATGAAAAATATTGCTAGTACAAATACAATAAATTTGGACTACTACTTTCGTTATTGTCGCAAGACTGCTTTTGAAGGTATCAGCCCCATCGTAAGGTCGACCTGTGAATAGCCCCGTCTTCTCGCTGACAACACCCCTTCCGTGCAAAACGTTTAGAGACCGCTTCAATAAAAAAAAATAGACAAAAGTTAAGATGGTGGTTGTAATGCTTCAGGTATTCAACGTAACTCTCCTCTCACTTGAGTATAACGCACAGCACGTTCAACCAAACATGTAAACGTTCTCCTTTGGGATCTTGTTCAACTCCCCCGTCACACTCGCTGCAATCTCGGTTATATCGTCCAAAGGTTGACCCTTGCGTGAATTTCACCAGTTTGTCGTTTTTAATAGATTCATATTGACAACAAGAAGTCTCGTAACCTGTGACGATTTTTCTTCCAGAAATGAATTGTCCGCATTCTGCATTTCACGCAAGCGATTTCTGGAATCAAGGTGTGTGGGAAAACTTTGCACACATTTTTCTTTAGTTCAAATGGTTCTAATGGCTCTAAGCACTATGGGACTTAACATCTGAGGTCATCAGTCCCCTAGAACTTAGAACTACTTAAACCTAACTAAACCTAAGGACATCACACACATCCATGCCCGAGGCAGGATTCGAACCGGCGACCGTAGCAGCAGCGCGGTTCCGGACTGAAGCGCCTAGAGCCGCTCGGCCACAGCGGCCGGCTCACAATTTTCTTCTCTTCAGAAAATTTTGGATAATGTCTTGAACACGTTGTAAGAGGTCCATGATTAAGGAATTTATTGCTAGCGCACTCGAGCAGATGTAATTTCGATGGATTGCTCACGCGCTGCCTGCGATATGTAAGCTATAAGACAATCTCAGACCAGAGAGCAGTGTTGGCTGCAGTAGGAACTGTGTGTCAGTAGGAGTAAGTAGTAGCTGGCTGTCTGGTGTATGGAGTTGGCTGGGCCGGTCGTGGGAGGCGATGGCGGTGCCTGAGCGATGTAGTATAAGGCAAAAGCAGCCTCGCGCAAAGGTACTGTTGTTATATCAAGTCCCATGTAAATGTTTTAAAAATCTCTTAATAATAATCTTTCTTATAAAAAGTAACTTTTGACAATCATTCATCTCAATTAAAAGAATTTACTAAATTCTCCAATCCATGGTCATCCTGATTATTCTAAAGAAAAATCAGTTGTTCTTTTTATAGATGACTTATGTATCGGCCAGCATTGCACTGGGCTGTGCCAGAAAAATTTCTTATAGGAACAGATATATACGCGTTATCAGGCGACTTCATAGAGGTAAGAATTTTCAGTTTCTTCAGAATGATCTTTGAGGGCCATGACGCAGCACTGCTGACGTCGAAAATTTACCAGTTTTGATTCACAGTCAGATAATTATTGATAGGTTATAAGTGAAGTACAATTTTATTGAGAGATTAGTCACATTTTATTATTGGTAGGTTACGGAATTTATCTATTTGGCAGGTTACGCTGGATGTGAATGCTATATAATTATATAATTATTTTTACTGTTGTGGGGTTACAACTTGATTTAGAGATGTTGCTCCATTGACATTTGTGACATTAGAACGTTGACAAACTACGGCCGCATGTACACTGCTTAACACGGCCTGCTCACAACTGACTGGTTCAATTCGCACATGTTGTTTACAGCTGTTAGTTCAACCTTCCACCATATCTACTGCGCTGACGTCGTTTACTGTCAGGAATATAATGAAGTTATAATTAAATCTACACCTTTCACTGCTCACAGGGGCTGATAAATTTCAACGGGGACAGTTCAGAAATGTGTGCCCTGACCGGGATTCGAACCCGGGACCTCCTACTTACATGGCAGACGCTCTATCCGACTGAGCCACCGTGGACACAGATGATAGTGCGACTGCAGGGACTTACCTGTGGCACGCTCCGCGTGACACCCACAATTTCCAACTTTCTGTCCACACACTACATTTGTAGTGCCCCTGCCCACCATACTCGTTACTCGCGGTAGTCAATCTACCGACTCCCGTTAGAGTTCGGGCAATCTCAGTGCATCCACACTGAAGCCGGTAAGCCATATCCATATGAGGCTGTTGTCTGCACTGAGATTGCCCGAACTCTTACGGGAATCGGTAGATTGGTTACCGCGAGTAATGAATATGGTGGGTAGAGGCACTACAAATGTAGTGTGTGGACAGAAAGTTGGAAATTGTGGGTCTCACGGGGAGCGTGCCACAGGTAAGTCCCTGCAGTCGCACTATCATCTGTGCCCTCGGTGGCTCTGTCGGATGGAGCGTCTGTCATGTAAGCAGGAGGCCCCGGTTTCGAATCCCGGTCAGGGCACACATTTTTCAACTGTCCCCGTTGATATTTATCAACGCCTGTGAGCAGTGAAAGGTCTAGATTTAATTATAACTTCATTGTTCAATCACTGCAAGATCACCAATGATATCCGTACAGACGTCAGCTTCATATAGGAATATAATGAGTCTCCGAAACTTTTGGACCGGTTGTGTATACATGGCAAACCACTACTCTACCTGAAACGTTTCAGAGGTGGTAGCATCGGCAAAAATAAGGAAAATAGTCTAGTAAACATGGGCTGTAAAATTCGTACCTTAACAGCTATGGGCACTAGTGTTGTTCTTGGTGACCGTATGGTGCCCTTATTGTGCTTATGAACATGTTAGTTGGGGAAGAACCTGAGCACAATACTGTGTACTGTAGAGGAACAGCTCGGAGACGCTGGTTATGCCATATCAGATAATGCATCCTGTCATAAAGCAGCACATGTGATTCCATGGTTTGTGGCTAATAACATTGCTGAAATGAACTGGTCTGTGTAGAGTCTCGATCTGAAGCCAATAGAACATCTTTGGGGTAAGTCAGAACGCAGACATTGGTCCAGTCCCTAGCCTCTCACGTCACTCCCTTCTCTAGGTTTGGCTCCTGAAGAAGAATGTCTTTCCTCCACTGATTTTCTAAAACACACCTCATTGCAAGTGTCCCCGTCATAAAGGCGGAGGCTGGACACGTCGCACATTAATGTCGACTAATAGGCATCTGGACACTTGATAAGGTAGTGTTTGTAGGGACGTGTAGTGCGGTAAGTACATCATCATCATTTAAAACTGATAATGCCTTTCAGCGTTCAGTCTGGAGCGTAGTCCCACTTATAAAATTCCTCCATGATCCCCTATTCAGTGCTAACATTGGTGCCTCTCCTGATGTTAAGCCTATTACTTCAAAATCGTTCTTAACCGAATCCAGGTACCTTCTTGGTCTACCCCGACTACTCCTACCCTCTACTGCTGAACCCATGAGTCTCCTGGGTAACCTTGCTTCTCCCATGCGTGTAACATGACCCCACCATCTAAGCCTGTTCGCCCTGACTGCTACGTCTATAGAGTTTATTCCCAGTTCTTCTTTGATTTCCTCATTGTGGACACCCTCCTGCCATTGTTCCCATCTACTAGCACCTGCAGTCATCCTAGCTAGTTTCATATCCGTAACCTCAACCTTATTGATAAGGTGACCTGAATCCACCCAGCTTTAGCTCCCATACAACAAACTTGGTCGAAAGATTGAACGGTGCACGGATAACTTAGTCTTGGTACTGACTTCCTTCTTGCAGAAGAGAGTAGATCGTAGCTGAGCGCTCACTGCATTAGCTTTGCTACACCTTGCTTCCAATTCTTTCACTATGTTGCCATCCTGTGAGAATATGCATCCTAATTACTTGAAACCATCCACCTGTTGTAACTTTGTTCCTCCTATTTGGCACTCAATCCGCTTATCTCACTTTCCCACTGACATTTTGTCCTTACATTTCTGATCTAGCTCTGAAATATTACTTTGGAAACTTTCAATTGAATCTGCCATCACAACTAAGTCATCCGCATATGCGAGACTGCTTATTTTGTGTTCACATATCTTAATATCACCCAGCCAGTCTATTGTTTTCAACATATGATCCATAAATAATATGAACAACCGTGGAGACAGGTTGCAGCCTTGTCTTACCCCTGAAACTACTCTGAACCATGAACACAATTCACCATCAACTCTAACTGCAGCCTGACTATCTATGTAAAGACCTTTAATTTCTTGCAAAAGTTAGCCTCCTATTCCATAATCTCTTAGAACAGACAATAACTTCCTTCTAGGAACCCGGTCATATGCCTATTCTAGATCTATAAAACATAGACACAATTCCTTGTTCCACTCGTAACACTTCTCCACTATTTGCTGAGCTAAGTACATAAACATAAAAATGCCCAAATAGATCAACGGTGGCCTCAAGCACGTGGAATGATATTAGTCCCTGTGTAAGATGGCAAGAACTATGCCCCTTACATGAAGTCATTAAAGATCACCTAACTCACGTTGACCGAACAGTAGAGCTGAACAAAAATGACTGACAAGGCACAATTCATCTTGTAGAGGGTATAGTATGGACGTATTGAAATAATTAATGTCGGGTGATAGTTTTAAAGTAATTTACACGACATGAAAAACTTTGTGGAAACGCGTTGATTTACTGGAGGCTAGTTTATCGCAGGGAAGTACTCAGAATTGACTGTGGGCGCCAGGGGAGCGGCTAAGGGAAGCGACAACAGGCAGCTTAGGGCGGCTCAAACTCTGAGAAAGCGGTAACGGGTCGCGGCCTCCAGCTGCCTTAAGATGAGTGACAGTGAGTGGGTGGTTGATCCCGACTCCATGCTGGCGTACCGGGAAACAGACGGAGAACTTTTATGCCTGTTGATAAATGTCCGTCGTCCCGTTTTCAGTGAAACATGCGAGAAAGCCGCGCAAAGCAACGGTGGAGGGGTCAACAGAGGCCGAAATATGCGTGTTCGTGACTATAGCAACTTCACGCTGAATTCACGGTCCGCAGAGTCTGAAGCAAATCAGGGAAAGAGCGACAGAATGAAATACGTCGGCCTCCGATGGGAACGTAGGACCGAGGAATTTGAAGTACTCTCCTGGGAGTCAGAATTCCGGAAAACGTGGTGTTTTGTGCAGACACTAACCTTGATGGGTGGCCTGAGAGGAGCTAAATAGCAGAAGTTGAGAGGAAGGGAAATTTTGTGGGAATTTGTTCACTTCCCAGAGCAGGCATTGGTCGGGGCTGGGAAGCGACTCATAATAAACGCGACTTGCGCTGCAACTGGTGTTAAATGATTTTGCTGGAGGGGAAACCGAGGCGAAGAGTGGACTGTGAGAAGTCTCCATAGAGGTCTTCCGTTCCCAGTTTGCCTAGCGTGCGGACGTGGCGTTCGTTACTCAGCTTGCCTGAGAGAGAGCATCTCTGCAAGTTTAGGACTTAGCAAATGGAACGATTGAGCTTGGAGGTAGAAAGTTTTCGTTCAGCTACGTACTGAGCAAGATAGCTAGGAGTGAATATACGAGCGGAGCCTTGCAGCACCACGAGGTCGGCCGACGTCCACACAACGACGCCGCTCCGCCACGCTGTATTCGGTGATATTGCTCCCGCTCCGGCCACTGATTAATTTGTCGGATCACGTCGGCAAAGTTTCCACGAGCGTTTCATGGGCCGTGTACTGTAGAATTCTTCTCGCACCTCGCATTACGCCTGGGTCAGTCGATAGGAATTACTTTTGAAGTATCGCGCTTTACTCCATGCAAATGCAATTTATTACCACTGCCTGGTAGGAGAGTCATGTAATGTGGTGATTGAAGGTCGGGAGCTAAAATAAATTTGTGCTAATCGACTGCATCTGTTTTCAATCAAGTAGTTGAAATCCCAAGTCACTTTCTTAATTATTTTTATGTTCAACGTTTGCATCTGGTGTTCAATAGCTGAATATAACATCAATGTGCACCCCTTTGTAATTAAAAGGGATCAATTCTGAATCAATGTCAGCACTGCCACCGCAGTTCAATCAGGAGTCACAGGACCTTATTACTTGCTTTGCGTCATCCGACATTGCGGCAGTTTCGCACTCTCTGTTGATCTGTTAGTCAAGTATCTGGGGTGAACACACGCCAAAACCAGGTAAGTGACGGGTGGGGTGTTACACCTGTTGACAGTATTTTCGGTTCATTCTCGCTGCAGTCCGGGACCGCGGGACTGCTACGGTCGCAGGTTCGAATCCTGCCTCGGGCATGGGTGTGTGTGATGTCCTTAGGTTAGTTAGGTTTAAGTAGTTCTAAGTTCTAGGGGAATTATGACCTAAGATGTTGAGTTCCATAGTGCTCAGAGCCATTTGAACCATTTTTCATTCTCGCGACGACGGTAATGAGGCACTGTCGGGCTACGTAGTTTTGGCGACCTTGGCTGCGGAGATGAGGGCGTTCACCGCCGCGGCAGCATCAGCACGGATAATGACGGCCGCGAGGGCAAAGAGGAGGCCGGCCGGCGAAAGAGCGCGCAGCAGCCGATAACCTGGCGCTGGGGCGGCGGCGCGCCCCCTGGGGTGACGACGCCTCGGAAGTCAGCGCGGGCGGTTTCGCGCAGGCACGAGGCTTCACTTGGTTCGAGGACGTCCGACAAAACCGTGATCCACCACCACTGTGCAGAACTCATTTACTATCAAAATAACTGTCCACAGGAACTCATAGAACTCTCTTGGCAAATGCCTTTCCGAGATTGATGTCTGCAATACTCTGTGATACAGACAAGGGGGAGATTGAGTCAATAACTAAGTCACTGAAGACTAAGGACTCTCGTGGATACGATGGAGTGCCTAGCTGCATACTGAAGTACTGTGCTGCACATGTTAGCCCTGTATTTAGCCATATTTGTAATTTTTTTCCTTAAGAATGGTCAGTTTCCTGAACGATTAAAGCACTCACAAGGGAACCTCCCCATCGAACCCCCGTCATATTTAGTTGTAAGTTGAAACGTCCACTTTGAAAAATTATACATGACTGTGCTTAAACTGACACACAATATTTTTAGCGCAACGCAATCTGACTTTCAATAATCCCTACAAAAGAATGGCCCTGACTAACGATAACCTATACCTTTCATTAATCACTTACCTCACAAAAATCTTAGTTACTCAAACTACTGCAATACAGCGAGCGCCACTACTGCCAGCTAAATAAAAGATTCAAACTACTGAAGGCACTAACTACTGATAGGCATAGTTAGCAGATGAAAGATTTTGATAGAGAAAAAACAATGTATTTACCTTAATAGTGTTCAAAAGACATAATATATATAGCAGTTCATGACATCCATTCTTACAAATGTATTGTTTCTGATGGACACACGTCCAGATCATCCGCTCTCAAAAATCCGGCATCTCACTTCCCCACACCCACCACTGCTGGCGGCTCACCTCCAACTGCGCAACGCTACGCACTGTTAACAGCCAACTGCCAAACACTACAATAGCAAACAACAATGCAAACCAGCCACAGACTGCACGCAGCACAGCCAGTGATTTTCATACAGAGCGCTACGTGGCGGTGGCGTTACCAATATAAGAACCTAAACACCCCACTTACATATCGCACCCCCGTCAGATTTAGTCATAAGTTGGCACAGTGGATAGGCCACGAAAAACTGAACGCAGATCAATCGAGAAAACCGGAAGAAGTTGTGTGGCACTATGAAAAAAAAAAAAAGCAAAATATACAAATTGAGAAGTCCATGCGCAAGATAAGGAACATCAAGGATAGTGTGAGCCCAGGGGCGCCGTGGCCCCGTGCTTAGCGTGAGCAGCTGCGGAACGAGAGGTCCTTGGTTCAAGTCTTCCCTGGAGTGAAAAGTTTCCTTTCTTTATTTTCGCGAAGTTATGATCTGTCCGTTCGTTCATTAACGTCTCTCACGTTTAGTGTCTGTGTTTTGCGACCGCACCGCAAAACCGTGCCATTAATAGACGAAAGGACGTGCCTCTCCAATGGGAACGGAAAACATTTGATCGCAAGGTCATAGGTCAACCGATTCTCCCACAGGAAAACACGTCTGATATATTCTATACGACACTGATGACGGCATGTGCGTCACATGACAGGAATATGTTGTCGACCCACCTAACTTGTACACTTGGCGACTGGGTAAAAAGATTCTTCTACCTTGCCCGATTTAGGTTTTCTTGTGGATGTGATAATCACTCCCAAAAAAGTGATGAAAACACAAGAGTTTGTCACATAAACTGCAACGAATTAATGCAACAGTTTCACAGTCGCACAGACACTAAACTTATTACAGTGAACAGAGACGTCAATGAACGAACGGACAGATCATAAATTTGGGAAAATAAAGAAAGGAAACTTTTCACTCGAGGGAAGACTTGAACCAAAGACCTCTCGTTCCGCAGCTGCTCACGCTATCCACGGGACCACGGCGCTCCTGAGCTCACACTACCCTTGACGTTCCTCATCTTGCCCATGGACTACTCAGTTTGTATATTTTGCTTACATTTTTCATAGTTCCACGCAACTTCTTCCTGTTTTCTCGATTGATTTGTGTTCAGTTTTGCAAGGCCTATCCACTGTGCCAACTAAATCAGAGGGGGGTGCGATGGGGAGGTTCCCTTGTCAGTAGTAAAGCCGCTTAAAAAAGGGAGAAAGAGATAATGTAGACAATTGTAGACCTATTTCCACGCCATCAGTGTTGGTTAAAGATATTGAAAAGGCTGTGTATGTAAGGATAATTGATCATTTTATATCACGCAATTGTCCGCCACTGATAGCTGCGTGGTCAGCGCGACGGAATGTCATATCTAATAACACGAGCTGAGTGGTCAGAGCGACCCAGTGTGATACCTAATGAACCGGGTTCGATTCCCGGCTCGGTCGGAGATTTTCTCCGCTCAGATACTGGGTGTTGTGTCGTCCGTATCATCATTTCATCCCCATCGACAAGTCGCATAAGTGGCGTCAGTTCGAAAGACTTGCACCAGGCGAAAGGTCTACCCGACTGGAGGCCCTAGCCACACGGCGTTTCCATCACACAATTTGCTACCAAATGTACAGTCTGCTTTAAAAGTCGTTTAATAACTGAAAACGCTATATTCTCTTTTCTCAGTGAGTTACTGGATGGGTTAAACAAAAGGTTTCGAACGCTAGGCTTATTTTTTGATTTAACTAAGGCGTTTGTGTTGATCACAAAATATTGCTCCAGACGTTGGACCGTTACAGAATACAGGGAGTAGCTCACAATTGCTTCATCTCTTACTTTAGCAACAGACAGGAAAAGGTTGTTATTCACAGTATTGAGAATGGCTGTGATGTGGGGTCTGTGTGGGGTACGGTCAAATGGAGGGTGCCCCAGGGATTAGTGTTGGGGCCACTCCCTTTCCTTATTTACAGCTGCAAATGCTAAACTCTGAAAAATATTAATGAATTTATGTTATTTAACAGCCGAGAAGCAAAGCAGTCCAATTGCTAAACTTTTCTGACTGAATTTCGTCATTAAGTACAGCTTGAACTTTGGTCTGGACTGACATAGGCACTTGTAATATTTTTGTGAACAGTAGAGAGTTTTGTGATATAACGTCAATGAAAGCATAACTAAATAACAGTAACGTATTTCTCTTGCACTCAGTATTACTATAGGTGCTCAATAAGTTCTACGCAGCCCAGATCTTCACTGGAGAGTAGTAATATACATTATTAAATTTATCGTTGTTATAAACACTAATACGCAGAAGTTAATTCAGAGCTTTTTCTATAAACAATCTGCAGAAACAGTTAATAATGTTCGGATCTCCATTTACAGAAAACATCAAACAATGGAAAATCCAGGATAGAATGTAACATTATTATGAGAAGGAAAGTTGCTACTCACCATATAGCAGAGATGCTGAGTAGCAGATAAGCGCAACAAAACGACTTTCACAATTAAATCAACAATGGACACGCATTGCTTATTGTTGACGAAGGCCAATGGCCGAAAGATTTAATTGTGGAAGTCTTTTTGTTGTGCTACTTAGCATCTCCACTATATGGTGAGTAGCAACTTCCCTCCTCATAATATTGTTACATTCCATCCTGGATTTTCCACTGTTGGACGTTTTACATAAACTGAGATTCGGACACAGTTAATATTTTAACGGAGAGACGCCATAAGAGCTATCTTCCGCACACGTCAGTTAATCGTTGCCGTTCTGTAGTCTCACTTTCCACCGCTGTATACCGACAATACCGGGTGTTCCAAAAGTCTTTTCCTGAATGCAAACAGACATAAGGCATAAAATATGTCAGAGAGACAAATACTTTTTTATCTTGAACAGCATGTGACATGAATTACGGACGACATAACATCCGTCACGAAATGTTGACCACCACATGGATAGAATTGTGATGTCTCCTGGATGTCCTTCAGGCAACGAAATGTGCATACGTCGAAAATTATTAATTGTATGCGTGTGTCTACTCAAAAACTTGAATATGTTACCTGCACTTCAACACAAAAGAATGTGTGTCTATGTATAATACTGTATTTTCTGTCTTATGCATATTTGTAATCAGCTAAATACAGGGTTATTACAAATGATTGAAGCGATTTCACAACTCTACAATAACTTTATTATTTGAGATATTTTCACAATGCTTTGCACACACATACAAAAACTCAAAAAGTTTTTTTAGGCATTCAAAAATGTTCGATATGTGCCCCTTTAGTGATTCGGCAGACATAAAGCCGATAATCAAGTTCCTCCCACACTCGGCGCAGCATGTTCCCATCAGTGAGTTCGAAAGCATCGTCGATGCGAGCTCGCAGTTCTGGCACGTTTCTTGGTAGAGGAGGTTTAAACACTGAATCTTTCACATAACCCCACAGAAAGAAATCGCATGGGGTTAAGTCGGGAGAGCGTGGAGGCCATGACATGAATTGCTGATCGTGATCTCCACCACGACCGATCCATCGGTTTTCCAATCTCCTGTTTAAGAAATGCCGAACATCATCATGGAAGTGCGGTGGAGCACCATCCTGTTGAAAGATGGAGTCGGCGCTGTCGGTCTCCAGTTGTGGCATGAGCCAATTTTCCGCGGGCTACGCGTGAAACTTGCCCGCACGCGTTCAACCGTTTCTTCGCTCACTTCAGGCCGACCCGTTGATTTCCCCTTACAGAGGCATCCAGAAGCTTTAAACTGCGCATACCATCGCCGAATGGAGTTAGCAGTTGGTGGATCTTTGTTGAACTTCGTCCTGAAGTGTCGTTGCACTGTTATGACTGACTGATGTGAGTGCATTTCAAGCACGACATACGCTTTCTCGGCTCCTGTCGCATTTTGTCTCACTGCGCTCTCGAGCGCTCTGGCGGCAGAAACCTGAAGTGCGGCTTCAGCCGAACAAAACTTTATGAGCTTTTCTACGTATCTGTAGTGCGTCGTGACCATATGTCAATGAATGGAGCTACAGTGAATTTATGAAATCGCTTCAATCATTTGTAATAGCCCTGTACTTATGTGACACCCTGTGTATTAGTTACCACTTAAAAATGACATAGTGGTCGCCTTTGGAGCGCTGCACAACTGATATTGCGGGTTAATGTGATGCTTCACGGCTGACGTATGTCATGGCAGTGAACTGGTGTCTGTGTACCAGTCATTTGTATGAAATTAGCGCTCTGAGACGAGTCATCATGGATACGTGACAGAATGGCAGAAATGGACACCGTGTACGGATATGACCGTGACCATGTCGTGAATGTAGTCTGTGTATCCACGTTTACTACCCAACGTCTCTGCAAGGAATGGTTTATTACTGTGTAACAGTACGTAGGAACCTAATGACAGGCATCAGCGACGAGTGTCACTTTTTGTCAATGAGAAACATTGTAGATCTATCCCAACCAGTTTTCGAGTGAACATCGTGGAGGGAACTGCCTGCTGTGGACATTTGATGTCGAGCATCTAACAAAACGCCATTGCCCACGGCAGCACAGAAAGCTGCAGGTCCTCAGTAGACCCATCAACACAGGTTTGGACATAGACCGCGTAGTGCGAGCCTGCGAGTGCCAAATTTGCCTCTTCTTTTCAAATGATGTAAGGCGTCAAGTGAGCCACTGGGCCAATGAGGCGCGTAAGCCTTCAGTGTATAGAGGGTGTTGCTTGAGAGGGGGGTGATTCTGTGGTGTTCTGGAGGTGTTTTATGTACAGTGACCTGGCTCCACTGATTCAGTTTACCGTGGACACACATCAGCATATTTATTTCATCATTATCGGTGACCTAGTGCTGTGCTTTCTTCAATATCCTAAATACGAGAATGTTGTTGACACTTCCGTCACCAGGATGGCAACAGCCGTGTACACAGGGCTGCACGAAATCACTCCTTGTGTGCCGAAGCACACTATCACAGCTCGACTGACCTGTTAAATCACCCAATGTGAACACCACAGACCATGTCTGGGACTATTTGCAACAGCAGGCGAACACGGTAACCAACATAATTGCAATCTCGTAACTCTCCAGTACTTGATCATCAACGAGTCGCTTCAGCTGCATATGTCATACATGAATAAACGTGTTTAATCTCTTGCACGCAGAATTAACGCCGTATTATAGCACAGAGGCCAGTGTCACAAGCATTAGGGTGATTTTTCTTGGAGGTAAATTAACTTTTTTCCTATGCCCTCAGAAACAAATAGTATCAGCTGTTGTTGATGGCATTATCTAGGTTACAGGTAGCGTTCCACAGTGTTAGTATGATTCCTCTTGCAGGAAAAATAACTCTTTTCCTGTGTCCTTAGAAAGAAAATGGGATCAGCTGATGATGCCATTACCTAGGCTAGAGATAGAATGTGTAAGTAGGCTGTTTAGGTTTTCATGTTGGTAACGCCACGTAGCGCTCTGTATGAAAATCACTGACTGTGCTGTGTGCAGTCTGTGGCTGGTTTGCATTATTGGAATATTTGCTATTGTTGTGTTGAGCAGTTGGATGTTAACAGCGCGTAGCGTTGCGCAGTTGGAGGTGAGCCGCCAGCAGTGGTGGATGTGGGGAGAGAGATGGCAGAATTTTGAGAGCGGACGATCTGGACGTGTGTCCATCAGAAAGAGCAAATTTGTAATACTGGATATCATGAACTGATATATGTATGATGACTTTTGGACATTATTAAGGTAAATACATTGGTTATTGTTAGTCAGGGCCGTACTTTTGTAGAGATTATTGAAAGTCACATTGCGTTGCGCTAAAAATATTGTGTGTCAGTTTAGTGTTGGTCAGAATAAGTAAAGAGCGAAATGTCTGAGTACGTTCAGTTCTGCTCAGCTGTTTGAAAATCAAATAACGTAAGGAGTTTACGAGCACAGTAATTCATAAATTTTTCTAAGGGGAAGTTTCAAAAGATTCCTGCGTGCTTAGACAGAAGAAACGATCACCTGTTGCTGACGCCATTATCGAGACTAGAGATGATGGTATTACGTTGATTTCTCTTGGGGGTGAATTAACTTTTTTCCTGTGTCCTCAGAAAGAAAATAGGATCAACTGTTGTTGCGTAATGTTACGCCATAAGCTGGAAAGAAAGAACAGCCAAGGTTAGATTCGTAGAAACGGGGGTGGTTAGAGACGCCTTGACACGTTGTGAAGGAGAATATGAGGCACCATAGGAAGAGGCTTTTTCGACAGAAATACGGCTACTTTAGGAAATCGCCTCAAGTACTTAGGAGAAACCACGTAAAACCGGAATTTCTATGGCTAGACAAGGACTTCAATCCGCTCCTTTCGTGTGTTAGTCCAGTTCCTGAACTCCTGTGTGCACCCTCACTGAATGACGTAAGAAGAAGATGGCGCGTTTTCGGTGTGACGCGTTCTTCGGTAAAAACAGGGCTGCCACTTGTGCGATACCGAGCCACGGAAGCAGCGGTCAGGGGTTATCGCGCGACGCTGGCCACTGCTCGCGTAAACCAGGACTGGCCTCACAGAATCAATGGAAACTGGGAGCAGATTCGCCTCACAGAGTGAAGCAGTTCTAGCCTTAATAGCGTCAAAACGGAAACGGTACCGGTATTAACCATCAATGGACACAAATTCTCAAGAGGTGTTGATGCTGCAGAATGTGTCAGTTGTCCAGACACGGATCAGTGGACATTTAATATGGGTTGTCTCACCCTTTGTGACTGCTTCACCTGTGCTGGGCGATCTTCAGTGAGTGCTCAAGAGCCCAAACAAGAATGGTGGTGACGGTGAACGATGGCGTCTGGAGGGAAGTCGACGATCCAACTCATCCCAATGGTGTTCCATTGGGTTCAGGCCAGTCTCTTTCAGAAACGCTGTGCCCAAGCCAGTACCCCATCTATGCTTCTTTATAACAGGGTGCTCTGTCATGCTAATACAATCACCGCCTTTGAAATGTTCCTCTGATGTGTTCAAATAATTACACTTAGCAACCGACGGTAATGCAGATGATCGAGAAGTGTAGTACCACATTTTACACGTTTCCGTGTTTTCCTTCTTCTTTATATTATACTAGCCGACAAACCCAGCGCTGCCCTGGTATTTATTTATTCCAATCCTCTATTAGTTCATCATTGCCTCCTTCCTCTCTCTGTCCTCCTCCCCCTCTCTCTGTACACCTCTTCCTCCTCTCTCTGCCAGTCTCTCTCCTCCCACGTCTTCCATGTCTCCTCCATGTCTCTGCCCATATACTCTTCTCCTCCCTCTCTATCTCATTCTCCCCTTCTCTCTGCCATCTCTCTTCTCTCTCACTTCCCTTTTCTTCCCCCTACCTCTTCCTCCTCTTCCTCCCCTTCCTCTCCCGTCTCTCCCCTCCTTCCCTTCTCTGTCCAGGTCCTCTTCTCTTTCTCCGCCCATCGTCTCATTATCACACCCACACCCGCCCACTTGGGGATTGATGGTTTTTACCCCGATAGTATTTCTTTCCAGATAATAAGAAATATGTACACTTTGGCTGAAATCTAGCGGCTTAGAAGCAGATTTTGAAGATATACGGCTTATAATGCGCACATATATCTCTGATTCTCTGCTGTTTTACGCTCTACGGCTCTAGAGAAGATACTAAATTTATCTGTGCTAATAAGTTGTGTTGTTTGATTTTGGGTCCCGAAGCACGTTGACAAAATTACTGGTTCGCTGCAGTGCTGCTTCTGGCGACCTGATTGACATAATGAATAGCACAAATAGGAGACAAACAGAATTTCATAGTTTTGAGGGTCTTCCAAGTCAACTAAATACAGAAAATAAATAATAGCAATAGGTCGTCTTAGAAAATTTTTACGTCAACCCATATCACTCACACCCGTAGTGGTAGTGGTGAATATTAGTCCCACGGTAGCTATGTGTTGTTCGGTTTCTCTGCCTCTCACGGTGCTGATTGTCGTTCGTTGGGAATTTAAACGTGCTTCGCGCTCTTCGTCTATTTCGTTTTTTCGCTGCTTTTTTTGCTTTTGTCGTTTTCCTGTTTTACGTTTGTGTATTGTCTGAAACCCTAATCAAGTCAACTTTTTATTAACAAATACACTAAGTACACTTTAGACACTTTTCACACTTCATTTTTGAATTATATGCAGTCACTGTGTCACTTTGACTACTCACACTTCACCGTTTGTTTTCATTCGCCCATTGCACTACTTTCTCGGTTCCTCCCTTCGTTGCCGGCCGGAGTGGCCGTGCGCTTCTAAGCGCTACAGTCTGTAGCCGAGCGATCGCTACGGTCGCAGGTTCGAATCCTGCCTCGGGCATGGATGTGTGTGATGTCCTTAGGTTAGTTAGGTTTAATTAGTTCTAAGTTCTAGGCGACTGATGACCTCAGACGTTAAGTCGCATAGTGCTCAGAGCCATTTGAACCATTTTTTTCCTCCCTTCGTCTGTGATAAGAAACCCACGACGGGTCTATACCGACGGCTAGCATCAAATAAAGAGTGGCGAATTCCAGAGCATGCCAAAAAGGCTTCGAATGTTGCGCAATGTTCCAGAACATGCCACAGCATTCGAGAGTGTTCTGGAATTTTCCATAATGATTTGACATATTCCGTGATGTTCCCGAACATTTTGTAATCTTCTCGAACATTCCACAACATCACGGATCATTGTGGAACAGTCTGACACATTCTGGAATGTTGTGGAATGCTCTCGAATGTTCTGGAATGTGCTCGAATACTCTCGAAGCTTCTGAAATGTTCTACAAATTTCTGGAGGGCGAAACTTGCCAGCCTTTATATCTCCAAAGGTGACGACAGGAACCCCCTTCATTGATGGGGGATAGGGGACTACCTCACCATGTAACTCGCCACGAGCATGGCACACTTAATTTTTAAATATATAAATATTGATTTAATCGCCTCAGAGACTGAAATGCTTAAACTACGTCACTTACCTTGAAATGAATGTTTAGTTAGAGTTATATACAACTTTTTGTAGCTATGCGTAAATACGAACCGCCTAAGACTGCAGATCAAGTTAAATGAATAATAATATAGGGTTATTCAAAATGAATGTAGCGATTACAAACGGGTATATTACTTAACGCATACTAGAGATGGGCAAACTGAAACACGTAAATGTTTCGAAACAAATGAAACAGTACAATGTAATGTTTCGATACGATGTTTCGAAACAGTGAAACAGTTTGCGTTTTGTAATCCAATAAACCTACACATTTTATCATCTTGAATGTCTACTGTATAAGTATGTCTATATAAACATAAATGAGGTGCGAGAGCGCTAATCATATCGCAGAAAGTATGAAACTATCACTTAGGCGTCTTGGCAGTTTCGTATTTCCTGAAGCAAATGCGCTGTTTTCGTGTCGTGTGACTTTCATACTTTTCAACTGGCTGAGGATAGCCATAGCTGAAGACAGAAGAACCACCACGAACGGAACTGGAGGTGGGAGCAAACTGCAGGAACAACGGATATGCTACTGGCATTCCCACATTCCGTTAGTATGGGTAATATACCCAATCTTGCTAATTTCCATGCACACAAAGGGAATCATTGTGGATAATAGGCACCGTGACTATAGACTCACAAATAATGCCAAATAATTCGAATAAATAACAAAATATAACAGAAAAGATTTTGTCTTTTAAGGTGTTTCGAACCGTTACTATAAATTCACTATGCTTCCCAGCCCTTCCCGTTCACCATTACACTATCAGTGATACGTCAAACAGATTGCTTGCAATTATACCTACATCAAATGTAAGTATGTGTCTAATACCTGTCACTTTACGCTTTTTTTTATTCAAAATGTTGTAAGCCTACTTGCGTTTCTTAATATGATTACTGTACATGACCAGAGAAACATATGTTGTAAAAAAAAAAAAAAGTGAATGGTTTTCACATATTTATTATTTTGAATGTGAATAGTATGCGTTGTTTTATTGTTTGGTTAGTGTTTATAAAGCAGATGTTACGCCATTTCAGAATAGGACAGTCAGATAGAAACGAAGCTTTATTTTCGGATATCTTAAGCTTCATGCTATTGCTTGTCAAAAAGATTTCGACACTCTTGAAAGTGTTTCACGAAGTGGTATGTTGTGTTTCAGTACTTATGCCGAGCCCGAATCTCGTCCGGCACAGCGCGGAATGAAACATCAATGTTTCGATACAATTAGTCCGTTCCAAGCAGAGGTGGACTGAAACAGCCTTATTTTGAAACAACGATACAGTTTCTGTGTCTGGCTCGAGATCGAATTTGGTTACCCGAGACAGGGGCGGAATGAAACACCACTGTTTCGAAACAGGAACCACAGCCGTTCCGAAACACTGAAACAGTTCCACGTATCGGTACACGATATCGAAACATAGAAACAGTGGCCAAGTCTAACGCATACCGACAAATGGATAAGAATTTCAGAGAATGTGAAATAATGTACAGTATAAATTGGTTCCATATTAGAATCTCTACGGAGTCTCGCTGCAGTGCGATAACTACAGCCCAAATTGGACCTCTGCGAGTAGTTGCACTTTTATTGTAACCACCCAGTATTTACATAACATCGAACATTAAGGGCAAAGTTTCTATCAATTGAAAAAAAGAAACTCCCACAACCTTTTAGAAAAAAACAGAAATGAAAAATATTGGATACAGAAAGAAGCGAATGTGCTGCGCATTGTTTCATAACTCAGCACCTTTCCTAAGCAGAACTTCTACAACAAACGACATTGTACCCTTGTCTTAAGAAGGCTTTAATACCCGATACTTGGTTAATAGACGTTTTGATCCTATCGAGAGAGACGCATGTTTGATGAATCTTCAATGTCCCGTTGCCTTGAAACGACGTACTTTCGTAACACACGAGTTATAACACGAAAATAACTGAATACTAAAATCCTTTAAGCAAAAATATAACGTTGTCCTTCATACAACAAATCGTAGCTATGACTATGTGTTTTCAGGAGATCCAAAATATGCGGCTGCTTAAAAACAGCATATATTCCAGGGTGTAAGTGAAACGCACGAAATACGGTCTTCAACCCAAACGACAATAGTATGGCGTCTAGCAGATTCTGCTTGCGACATAGCTAGCGTTCTTGCCTCTTATTGGTTCAGCCTTATGTAGCACGTCACCGAAATATCGCAAAACTTATTTACGTGTTTCACATGAGGCAATGGTTCCTTAGTGCGGAAGAGCAGTGAGTGACGTCACAAAAGTCCTGCAGGTCCACGTCGTTAGCTAACTTGTCCAGTCTGAGGACGGTCTTAAGGCCCCATAAGCGACAAAACGTGTTTGACAAAATTGCTCTTATCTAGCCACTCATTTGCCAAGCAAACCCGTACATGTTCAAACAACATTAGTCAGTTTAACCTCGCTTTGAAGAACAAGCTGTCCGTCTTCGTAAATATTTTGACAGTAGTGAGAACGCGCACAAATGCAGACAAAGCAGTCCTCACACTGACTTTGGCACTGTGTTCAAAGAAGAAGACAAGAAGAAAGCAAGGTATCCAGGGGATACCTTATAATGAGAGATTTGAGCATGAATATCTGCTAAAGGAAATTATTACGTCAACTTTCCTCGAATGGATAATGAAATTTTTTAAATGTCAATTTAAATGCAATGGAGCATTTGTAGTGGTCCGCAGCTCGTGGTCGTGCGGTAGCGTTCTCGCTTCCCGTGCCCGGGTTCCCGGGTTCGATTCCCGGCGGGGTCAGGGATTTTCTCTACCTCGTGATGACTGAGTGTTGTGTGATGTCCTTAGGTTAGTTAGGTTTAAGTAGTTCTAAGTTCTAGGGGACTGAAGACCATAGATGTTAAGTCCCATAGTGCTGAGAGCCATTTGAACCATTTGTAGTGGCATAGGAGGCTGCATCGAACCACTCTTCGGACTGAAGACCACAAAAACAACAACACTGATTCTGGCATTGTGTTTAAAGAAGAAGAGATCAAGGCCCTCTTCTAGGAAATGGTTTAAAATGAGAGGGAAATGCACAACAGAAAAACTGTTAATGGAAATGTTACATTCAGAACCTGATGATTACATCAATTTCCTGTGGATGGACAGTGAAACGTTCGTTAACTTGTTCACCGTTACTTTGCCCTCGGATTGGAAAAGAAGACACTAGTATCCGGAAATTTAATCTCGTCTATTTATTCCTCTACGACAGTTCATTAGAATATCACCACATAGACACATATGGTATACCAATCAGGTTCCTTTCAGAGTATGCAGACGTAATAGCGCCTTTCTTATCAATCATATACAACCGCTCACTTGACGAAGGGCCTGTTCCTTAAAACTGGAAAGTAGCACAGGTCACACCAATATTCAAAAAAGGAAACAGGAGTAGCCCCTTGAATTACAGACCCATATCACTGACCTCAATTTGCAGTAGGATTTTGGAGCATATACTGTGCTCGAACATTATGAATCACCTTGAAGAAAATGAGTTATTGATACACAACCAACACGGATTCAGAAAATATTGTTCTTGTGCAACACAGCTACCTCTTTATTCCCATGAAGTAATGAGTGCTGTCGACAAGGGATCTCAGATCTATTCCACATTCCTAGATTTCCAGAAGGCTTTTGATACCGTTCCTCACAAGCGACTATTAATCATATTGCGTGCAGTTCGTGATTTCCTCTCAGAAAGGTCACAGTTCGCATTGATAGACGGTAAATCATCGAGAAGAACAGAAGTGATATCTGGCGTTCGGCAAGGTAGTGTCATAGGCCCTCTACTGTTCCTGATTTATATAAAGGATCTAGGTGATAATCTGACCTGCCCCTTTAGATTGTTTGCAGATGACGCTGTAATTTACCGTCTAGTAAAGTCATGACACGATCAATTCCAATTACAAAATGATCTAGAGAGACGTTCTGTATGGTGCGAAAAGAGGCAATTGGCGCTAAACACAGAAAAGTGCGAGGTCACTCACATGGGTACTAAAAGAAATCCGATAAATTTTGGGTAAACGATAAATCGTACAAATCTAAGGGCTGTCAATTTGACTAAATACATAGGAATTAAAATTACGAGCAGCTTGAACTGGAAAAACCACGTAGATAATACTGTGGGGAAGCGAAACAAAGACTGCACTTTGTTGGCAGAACACTCAAAAGATTCGACAAAACCACTAAAGAGACACCCTACATTACACTTTGTAAGTAGGCTGTTTAGATTTTTATATTGGTAATGCCACGTAGCGCTCTGTATGAAAAACACTGGCTGTGCTGTGTGCAGTCTGTGGCTGGTTTGCATTGTTGTCTGCCACTGTAGTGTTGGGCAGCGGCAGCTGGATGTGAACAGCACGTAGCGTTGCGCAGTTGGAGGTGAGCCGCCAGCAGTGGTGGATGTGGGGAGAGAAATGGCGGAGTTTTGTAATTTGTCATGAACTGCTATATATATTATGACTATTAAGGTAAATACATTGTTTGTTCTCTATTAATATCTTTCATTTGCTAACTATCCCTATCAGTAGTTAGTGCCTTCTGTAGTTTGAATCTTTTATTTAGCTGGCAATAGTGGCGCTCGCTGTATTGCAGTAGTTCGAGTAATGAAGATTTTTGTGAGGTAAGTTATTTGTGAAAGGTATAGTTTAACGTTAGTCAGGGCCATACTTTTGTAGGGATTTTTGAAAGTCAGATTGCGTTGCGCTAAAAAAATATTGTGTGTCAGTTTAAGCACAGTCTTGTATAAATTGTTCTAAGGGGACGTTACAACTTGTCCGTCCTCTGATGGAATATTGCTGCGCGGCGTGGGATCCTTACCAGGTAGGATTCGCGGATGACATCGAGAAAGTGGAAAGAAGGGCAGCTCGCTTCGTGTTATCGCACAATAAGGGTGACAGTGTCACTGATATGATAAGCGAGTTGGGGTAGCAGTCACTGAAACAAAGGCAGTTTTCTTTGCGGAGAGATCTATTTACGAAATTTCAATCAAACTGGTTCAAATGGCTCTGAGCACTATGGGACTTAACTTTTGAGGTCATCAGTCCCCTAGAACTTAGAACTACTTAAACCTAACTGACCTAAGGACATCACACACATCCATGCCCGAGGCAGGATTCGAACCTGCGACCGTAGCAGCACGCGCTTCCGGACTGAAGCACCTAGAACCGCTCGGCCACAACGGCCGGCTGGACTTACTGACCCGGATATACGTCTTTCTTTTTTGTCTTATTACATGCCCAAGGATATTGAAGTTTCTATTTATGTAGGCCTTTACCACTCGCAGAACAACACGACTGGTGTATGTGCAATAGAAGTTTTTTTTTTTAATAGAGCTAATATGGGAGTCAGGAGAAAGACATCTGGCATTCTACGTATCGGAGTGTGGAATGTCAGACCCCTTAATCGGGCAGGTAGGTTAGAAAATTTAAAGAGGGAAATGGACAGATTAAAGTTAGATATAGTGGGAATTAGTGAAGTTCGGTGGCAGGAGGAACAAGACTTCTGGTCAGGTGAATACAGGGTTATAAACACAAAATCAAATAGGGGTAATGCAGGGGTACGTTTAATAATGAATAAAAAAATAGGAGTGCGGGTAAGCTACTACAAATAGCATAGTGAACGTATTATTGTGGCCAAGATAGACACGAAGCCCATGTCAACTACAGTAGTACAAGTTCATATGCTACTAGCTCTGCAGATGACGAAGAAATTGAAGAAATGTATGATGAAATAAAAGAAATTATTCAGATAGTGAAGGGAGACAAAAATTTAATAGTCATGAGTGACTGGAATTCGAGTGTAGGAAAAGGGAGAGAAGGAAACGTAGTAGGTGAATATGTATTGGGGCTAAGAAATGAAAGAGGAAGCCGCCTGGTAGAATTTTGCACAGAGCACAACTTAATCATAGCTAACACTTGGTTTAAGAATCATGATAGAAGGTTGTATACATGGAAGAACCCTGGAGATACTAAAAGGTATCAGATAGATTATATAATGGAAAGACAGAGATTTAGGAACCAGGTTTTAAATTGAAGGGGCAGATGTGGACTCTGACCACAATCTATTGGTTATGAACTATAGATTAAACCTGAAGAAATTGCAAAAAGGTGGGAATTTAAGGAGATGGGACCTGGATAAACTGACTAAACCAGAGGTTGTACAGAGTTTCAGGGAGAGCATAAGGGAACAATTGACAGGAATGGGGGAAAGAAATACAGTAGAAGAAGAATGGGTAGCTCTGAGGGATGAAGTAGTGAAGGCAGCAGAGGATCAAGTAGGTACAAAGACGAGAGCTAGTAGAAATCCTTGGATAACAGAAGAAATATTGAATTTAATTGATGAAAGGAGAAAATAATAAAATGCAGTAAATTAAGCAGGCAAAAAGGAATACAAACGTGTCAAAAATGAGATCGACAGGAAGTGCAAAATGGCTCAGCAGGCATGGCTAGAGGACAAATGTAAGGATTTAGAGGCGTATATCACTAGGGGTAAGATAGATACTGCCTACAGGAAAATTAAAGAGACCTTTGGAGAAAAGAGAACCACTTGAATGAATATCAAGAGCTCAGATAAAAACCCAGTTCTAAGCAAAGAAGGGAAAGCAGAAAGGTGGAGAGAGTATATAGAGGGTCTATACAAGGGCGATGTACTTGAGGAATATATCAGGGAAATGGAAGAGGATGTAGATGAAGATGAAATGGGAGATACGATGCTGCGTGAAGAGTTTGGCAGAGCACTGAAAGACCTGAGTCAAAACAAGGCCCCGGGAGTAGACAACATTCCATTAGAACTACTGATGGCCTTGGGAGAGCCAATCCTGACAAAACTCTACCATCTGGTGAGCAAGATGTACGAGACAGGCGAAATACCCTCAGACTTCAAGAAGAATGTAATAATTCCAGTCCCAAAGAAAGCAGATGTTGACAGATGTGAAAATTGCCGAACTATCAGTTTAATAAGTCACAGCTGCAAAATACTAACACGAATTATTTACAGACGAATGGAAAAACTGGTAGAAGCCGACCTCGGGGAAGATCACTTTGGATTCCGTAGAAATGTTGGAACACGTGAGGCAATACTGACCTTACGAGTCATCTTAGAAGAAAGATTAAGGAAAGGCAAACCTACGTTTCTAGCATTTGTAGACTTAGAGAAAGCTTTAGACGATGTTGACTGGAATACTCTCTTTCAAATTCTAAAGGTGGCAGGGGTAAAATACAGGGAGCGAAAGGCTATTTACAATTTGTACAGAAACAAGATGGCAGTTATAAGAATCGAGGGCCATGAAAGGGAGGCAGTGGTGTAAGTAGGCTGTTTATGTTTTCTTTATGTAAGTTTGCTGTTTATGTTTTTTATTGGCAACGTTACATAGCACTTTGTATGAAAATCACTGGCTGTGCTGTGTGCAGTATGTGGCTAGTTTGCATTGTTGTCTGCCATTGTTGTCATGAACTGCTATAGCTGGATGCGAACAGCGCGTAGCGCTGGGCAGTTGGAGGTGAGCCGCCAGCAGTGGTGGATGTGGGGAGAGAGATGGCGGAGTTTTGAAAAATGTCATGAACTGCTGTATATATTATGAATCTTGAGGTAAATACATTGTTTGTTCTCTATTAGAATCTTTCATTTGCTAAGACTATCAGTAGTTAGTGCCTTCCGTAGTTTGTATCTTTTATTTAGCTGGCAGTAGTGGCGCTCGCCGTATTGCAGTAGTTCGAGCAACGAAGATTTTTGTGAGGTAAGTGATTTGTGAAAGGTATAGTTTAATGTTTGTCAGGGCCATTCTTTTGCAGGGATTTTTGATAGTCAGATTGCGTTGCGCTAAAAACATTGTGTGTCAGGTTAAGCACAGTCTTGTACAATTGTTCTAAGTGGACATTTCATATGCATAATTAGTTCTAAGGGGACGTTTCGTATGTCGACCCTTAGCCTAGGATACCTCACTGGAATCTTCTGATTTTTTCTTGTAGTTTGTGTATTTAGTGTAGCTTTTGTTTATTGCTAGTGCGTAATTGTAGAGAGAATCTCCTTTGTAGTTGCAGTCTTTCATTGTTGTAATGTAAAACAGTTGTGGCATGCATGTAGATTTGCAACAAGTATTTCGCAGCTGCGCTTGTAATTAACTACATATTATTTTCAGTGCTATGTTAATGTGTTCTCTTATTTTTGCTATTCAAATTGTGCTTTTCTGTGTTATCGTGTGAAATATTGTCACAATAATGGCGTGTGAAAAACGTAACACTCGGCTCCAAAGTAAAATGAGAAACGACAGTGAAGACGAAAGCAATGTGTTAGCGCCACTGTGTAATGAGTTAACTAATGTTCAAAGTAGTAATTTGGTAACTGTGCATAGGGAAATGGAGCGGGCGTCAAACAATGGCGTAGACAGTCAAACAGGTAGTGAACAGGGAAGCATTATCGATCGATCGGTCGGCAACAGCTCGCCTCAGGAATCCGAAATGATAGGACACAATTTTGCAAATACTGTAGATTCAGGTTTTGCGTCCTCACCGTTTTCTCAAATGAGTCAAGACACATTTTCTGCTTGTCAAAATGTGAATGTTGCTGGTGCAAATGCACTGCCGAAAAGCGTAGAGGAACAGATTCCAGACACTAATGCATTGTTATTACAATTAATGCAACAAATGGGACAAAATCTTCAAAAGTTAGACACAATGGAACAACACCAGAAACAAACACAGCAACAGTTACACACAATGGAACAAAATCAGAGACAAACACAGCAAAAGCTTCAAAAGTTAGACACCACACTTGAACAAACACGTGAAGATTTAACTACTGAATTACATAACATTGAATCGAAATGTCAAAAAGTCTGTAATGACGTAAAAACACAAATTTGTGAGCATTTTCAGCCTATTTTTTCGCGGCATGAAAATGCATTACAGAATCACGAAGCAGCCATAAAAGAGCTGCAAACTATTGTTCATGAAAATCACGACACTTTGCAAGCTAAAATTGACTCAGTTGCATCTACCGATTCGGTTACGCAACTGGCAAAAACTCAGGAAAACTTAAAGAACACAGTAGATTCGATTTCAACACAAATGGACACTCTGAAACTTGGTTCAGAAAAACACACTGAGGAAATGTGTTCACTATCGGAGAAAGTAGCTGAACTTTCGGACCAGGTCACTAACTTATCTACAAAGGTAGATGATGATCTGAATGACACAAGACCCGTAGCCTTCACTGACACAGAAGAGTATGAACAAATAAGAAAATTCAAACAAAATCAGAATCAAATTAATACGCAATACAAAAGAGAAATGCGGGAAGTACAAGATCAGCTGACACAGGTAATACAAGAATTACGTATTTCAGAGGACACTCGCGCCCCAATAAGGGAAGAGGGACATATAAATACGGAAAAGCCACAAAATAATAACACAGGGCATTTCGGTAATTATGAAAGGAATTGGCAAGGTGCACCGAATTTTGAGATGGAACCGCCGACACGACGTAACAATGAGCGATATGTGACTCGCCGACATGATGACTTTGACTATAAGCTGTTCATTACTACACGTAAATTCAAAACATTCAAGAATTCTGCCAACGACATTCATCCACAAGCGTGGCTCCATCAATTCTCTCATTGTTTTCCTCCCAACTGGTCATTAGAACACAGATTAGAATTTATGTGTGGCTACTTGGAGAATGAACCAGCTGTAAGAATGCGATCGGTCATTCACGATTGCCACAGTGAAGGAGAATTTTACCATGCCTTCCTCTCAGCATATTGGTCTCAAGCCACACAAGACCGCGTAAAACATAGCATCATAATGATGAAACACTTCGAGCAATCTGAATTTTCCAGTCTTGTGAAATATTTTGAAGACATGTTGCACAAGAATCAATACCTGTCAAACCCATACAGCCCCTCAGAACTCATCCACATTTGCTTAATCAAATTACCTGAACACTTACGGCATATTATTTTAGCAGGACGTTGCAAAGACGACATTGAAGCTTTTCAGGGACTGTTACAAGAACTGGAAATTGACACAGATAGTCGCGGGATGCGAAAACAGGAAAACAATCATTACAGGTCACATCTGTCACAATTCCGTGACGACAGAAACAATAAATGGCCACGGCAAACCTATTCTTACAACGTAAATCGTGACCAAAACAGACACCACCCATATGATAACCACTGGCAGAGTAATAGTTACAGGGAAACATCACCTTTC
The DNA here is from genome assembly GCF_023864275.1 of Schistocerca cancellata. Lineage (NCBI taxonomy): Eukaryota > Metazoa > Arthropoda > Insecta > Orthoptera > Acrididae > Schistocerca > Schistocerca cancellata. Next base: position 38,597,065 of record NC_064637.1, on the reverse strand, counting down.
CGCGGTAATGACTATCACAGAGACAATCAGAGAAACAGACAATATGGGAACCAAAATAACTATTATCAAGGGAGACAGAATAACTTTAGACGCAACGGTCCAGCGCGTAGTTACGATTCAAGGAGAAATTCTCCACCATGTGACCGACAAGAAAGAAACTATGGAAACTACCGACATGACGACAGACGATATGATCGTAACGACAGACCTGAATTGCATCAGAACTGGCGAGATTTAAACAGAGCAGAGCACTCTCGTCACGATGAATTTGTAGAAGTTAGGTCTCCAAATCCCAATAACGACGCGCGCCAACAAAGAGACAATAGGCGATGACTCACACCACTGGCAGCCACAAGACGTACTTATGAAACTGACGACGCAGCTGCCGTAGCTTGTAATTACGTAAAAATGGAAGACATTAGGGACATCTTACTCCAGGAACACGACGTAAAACATAACAACATTGCATATCCTGTGATTCATATTACTGTAAATGACGTAAAATTTACGGCAGTACTTGACTCTGGCAGTCCCATTTCAGTAATTAGCGAAACAGCTTTTAGCAAATGCAACAAAGCGAACGATTGCCCCACACTTCCGTTACGTAAGATTAAATTACAAGGTGCAATCTTTGGAAAAAGTGTAGATGTACGCCAACAAACCAACTTAGAATTCTTTTGTCAAAGCCACAGCTTCTCTATGAACTTCCTTATTGTTCCATTATTGTCGACGGAAATTATACTGGGAGTAGACTTTTTGAATGAATACAAAGCAATCTTAAGCTTTCACGATGCTGAAATAAGTTTAGAGAAAGAAGGTAAGTCAATAGCTTTGAAATTTGAAGACTGGCTCTCAAACCATGATGAGGAAATTAATCGGCTTTACCTTCTGTTAGATAACAGTTCGGAATTTTCTACGGAACTAGACACCAACAATCACTCTGCAAGTACTGAAAGGGATGATATCGACGGCATATTTGAAATTAATGAGTTAATTCAGACTAAAATTCAAGCAATTGAGAATTGTAATGACACTGATAGGCAGGACCTTTTTGAGATTTTACAAGCACATTCCACAGTTTTTACTCACAAAACAGGAACAATCAAGGGATTTCAATACCAATTTCGTGTTCGTGAGCATACTAAATTTTGTGTTAGACCATACGTAATTCCGGCACATTATAGGGACCGTGTTAGAACAGAAATACAATCTATGCTTGACGAGGGCATTATTGAGCCTGCAGTAAGCTCATACAACAATCCATTACATGTTGTTGAGAAGAAAAATGGATCGATCAGGCTTGTTTTAGATTCGAGACAAATCAATACTATCATTATTCCTGAAACAGACAGGCCGCAGACGATGGAAGAACTTCTTCAAAATTTTAATGGTGTAAAAGTGTTGTCTTCCATTGATCTCAGATCCAGCTTTTATCAGATCGAACTTCATCCAGAATGCAGAAAATACACAGCTTTCCTTTGTTTCGGCGTTTGTTATCAGTTTCGGAAACTTCCTTTTGGTTTGAACATTTCTTCAGCAGCATTCATTCGTGGGTTAAATTCCATATTACCTGAGTTCTTAAAACGTCACATCACTTTATATGTGGACGATATTCTAATAGCAGAAGCTTCATGGGAACAACATAACCGCATCCTCAACAGTTTGTTACGTATTTTTGCAGAATCTGGAATTACAGTTAACTTGGAAAAGTCTGAATTCGGTAGGTCAAAGGTGAAGTTTTTGGGACATATTATTTCTTCTGAAGGCATTCAGCCGGATCCAGAAAAGTTAGAAGCAATCAGAGCCATTCCTGTTCCATCCACAAAAAGACAAGTCCGCAGTTTTCTAGGTCTCGTAAATTTTTACCGTCGTTTTCTGAATATGCAAATTCTAGTTACACCAAAACTTTGTTCTCTCACTGGAAAAAATACTATTTGGAACTGGGACGAACAAGCACAGTTGGAATTCAATTCTTTGAAAGAAGCGTTACTTCACGCGCCAATACTAGCTCATCCAGATCTGTCACAAGATTTCTGCCTTAGCACTGATTCTTCCAAAGTTGGTCTTGGTGCCCATTTATTTCAAGAAGCCATAGAAGATGACATTACTGTTCAGAAAACCATTGCTTTTGCTAGCCGAGTGCTAACAAAATCTGAAAAAAATTATTCCGTTACTGAATTAGAAGCTTTAGCTATCGTTTGGGCATTTAACAAATTCCGTTTCTTTCTTTCTGGTAAGCACGTAAAAGTATACAGTGATCACCGTGCATTACAATTTCTTATGTCTTCAAAATTAAATCATGATAGGTTAAAACGTTGGGCATTGTTTCTGCAAGAATTCCGCTTCACAATAGTCTACATTCCCGGCAAGGAGAACATTGTTGCGGACGCGCTGTCACGCGCACCGGCTGGGCTTGAGAAAAGTAACACAGAAGGCAACCTCGAGAAAAATTTCAGTATTCTTTACATTCAGAAAGTCGCCTTTGAAAACTTCATCACCACATCTTTAAAGGACATTGCTCATGAACAAGATAAAGATCCGATTTGGAAAGATATCAAAAGTAAATGGCATGAAAAGACACACACTCAGATTCGGCATTATTACCTGGTTAGAAACAACATACTGTTCAAACGCTGCACTGTTGATGACAAGCTATGGGTACTTTGCATTCCAGACGATTTTGTTAATAAGCTCATTTGGTACATTCATTTCAGCTACGCACATTTTGGCCCACGAAAATGTTATCATATTCTTCGAACGACTTGTTATTTTAACAATATGGAAAAGAGAATTCGAAGAGTCTTGTCTATTTGTAAACTTTGTCAAAAGGCGAAACCATCTACTATCTCACATCGTGCTCCGTTATTTCCTATTATTCCTTCTAAATTAAAAGAATTTGCTGCTGTTGATCTCTTGGGACCCCTTGTCAGAACATCGAATGGATTTTCGTACGTTCTAGTCGCTGTTGAACTTACTTCAAAATTTGTTTCTTTCACTCCGTTACGTAAAGCCACTGGACGGTCTGTATCCAACGCCTTTGTTAAAAATTTTTTACGTGAAGTTGGACACGTTAGTAAAGTCATTTCAGATAACGGACCGCAATTCAGATCTGCTGTTTGGTCACGCATGCTTCGGAATCATAAAATCAAACCTGTTTTTATTTCATTGTATTCACCACATTGTAACCCGTCTGAACGGATTATGAAAGAAATCAATAAGCTTTGCAGACTTTATTGTCACAGAAAGCATCAGCATTGGGACAGATATTTACACTTATTTCAAAATGTGCTGAATGAAATGCCTCATGATTCCACTGCTTTACCACCTACTCTTGTACTGAAGAATGAAGAACCTCCGAACAGAATCAGAGAGCTTGTACCTTTCCCGAATACACGTAAACTTCGACACAAAGACATAATTGATTTGGCTCTAAAAAATATAAAATCTGCAGCAGACAAAAGGAGAAAACTACACGGTAAAGCAAATGCAAAGAAATTATATATTGGTCAGAAAGTTCTCATTAAAGCTCATTCATTGTCACATAAGAAGAAACACTTGAGTCACAAATTCTTTCTAGTTTACAATGGACCTTACAGAATCCGACGTATACCACATGATAATTGCGTTGAAGTTGAAACTCTGCGTACTAGGAAGAGTAAAGGTTTACACCACATTTCTCATGTAAAACCATTTATTGACAGATAATCTGCTTTTTAACTTAGTCTTTGCAATTTTCACTTCACGCTACTTGTACAATTTGTCACACTGAGAAACTGTTAACATGCAACATTTTGGTTTGCTTGAGAGTGGATTCAGGATTTGAAGTACTTTCTGTGAGATTCAAGATGACTTAGTATTTGGTTTCTTTGACAGCTACACGATTATATCACGATGTTACTAATGAGTGACAATTTACAATGTTGCTTTTGCGGTGTATCTGTTTTATATCTGCACAGTTTTTTCTGAATTCTTCTATAAAGTGAGACATGTTTTAGTGGTGACTTTTGTGCTATTGCTACAAGGAGACAGCCTTTTCCGTAGGACAACAATACGTTACAGCACAGTACTTTCCTCATCACGGCAATAAGCGTAATAACTAAGTTATCTATACGCAAAGCATTTCACTTTGTTTATCATGAGGTAAGTACATTGACTTCTGCAGAACTTAGCTTTCGGAGGACAATGACTACGACACTTCCCAGAGATTATCTTACAGCAAGACGCACATTTAGCGCTACAGGACACGTATTTAAGTGATTAATTTTGTACTTAAAACATTTATTTTTTAAGATTTTTGAATTACAAAGAAAGTTTTTCGTGATACATTTCATTCCATTGCTGTAATCTGTAACACCTGAGGGTATAATTACAATAAACCTCAGGGGGGTACACGCCTACTTTGTGTACCATGTGTTTGGCAAGCACAAGGAGCCCTAGCTAATATGGTATTTGCTTATACAATTTAACACATCGGTACCATATTTCTCTAACACATAAATTACACAGCTATCTGATCATTTAACGGAGAGAGACAAACTTGTTTATTTCGTCAGTGACAGATGATTACGTGATTACACCGTTGGATAACTTCACACTTAAGAAATTGTACTTTGTCTGCACTTTGTGAACTGTTCATAATTTTTTTTGAAACCATTGTGATACTATGAGAACTCTGAATGATGTATTTGGTAAGGGAGTATGATTTTAAAGTACGTTGGAGGCAGATGACACTTTTGACATGAGCAGAGAATTTTGTTAGGTTTTGAAATTATTGGAGGAAGCTACGACGATTTTGAGATTTGACTGAGGTTTTATGATGTTATTTTTACGACGACGATGTGTATTATGCTGTTGAGGTATGTTTATGTCAATAAAATTCTTGACCTGTGAAATGTTTTTATATGAGACTGTCACTGTAGCGGAAACTGCTGTCGTAAATATTTCCGTAAGAAAGTTAAGTGACCACCTACACATAATGCGACGTGGGCACCCAGGTGTGTCAGACACCTGGAGAACAAGCCTTTTCAGACGCTCAGGTAGAAAATAAAGCCATTAGGGTGTGCCAGAGGCACAGGTGGAAGAGAAGGACAAAAGGAGGCCATTAAACTCGCTGTTGACAATTCTTTGTAGAGGGCATCGCTAATGCGACACGCTCGTTACTTGAAAACATATGATTTTTGTAATGCGTTGTGGGCACACAGCTGTGTCAAACACCTGGAGAACAAGCCATTAGGGAGTGCCTTTCATCGCTAATGCGACACCCTCGTTACTTAAAAACATATGATTACTCGCACTTTGTGCTAATTACTGAAATGCTTATGAATTGATGGGAAATATTCGTACATCTGCACACCTGATTATGACAAGTGTCTTTTTACGAGAGTTGAGAGCAATTAACTTATGAAACGAAATGCCACATGACTATTGAATGATATTTTTATGCTTTGCTTTTCGTAGTTGCTTATTTCATTTGATATCTGGTTTCCAGCTGTGTTACAGCATTGCTTTGATAAAATAAAATGCATTTGATAATGTGAACTCTTTCTGTCAACAGATCTATTAAATAATTATTTTATGATCCACATTCTTTAAAAAAGGAGCACTTGGAAAGGAAAGAACAATAAGAAGGAACTAGTAACTGGACACATAGTTTTCTTTTCAAGTACATGGTAATATTTTTTTTTACAATAAGTTGTTATGGTGCACCACTTTAATTACATAGACATTAAGATGTGAATATACATTTCCCTTGTCTGCATTATCGTCTTTACTGTAATATTTTTTCTGCTTGAGCTATGTCATGTTTAGGTATAAGTTGCTGCTGTTTGCCAGGCATAGTGTTACTGAATTGTACTTTGTGTTACTCTTCTAAGCTAGTTTTTCTTGTTTCCTGCACAGTGCCTTATATTAGTTGTAATATTGCACTTGCTTTGCTAATTTATGCTGCTAGCTTTGCCAATTTGCATTTTTTGTCATTTCTGTTTGTGTTGATTTGTTGTCATGCTGCATTGCCTCGTCCCTTGGTATATATATCTGAGCTCAGTAGATTTAAGTTAGCTTAAGAGGGGGTAGACTATATAAGAAACTGACTATGGAGAATAGGTAAAGAATGCATTGCGAAGAAAGATTTGGGCCCAAATGAGTATGGTACAATCAGAAATAATTATTTTGAAAGAAATATGAATAGAATACGGGAACGAGGTATAGGTAGGATTTTCTTGGAAATAAATGATGAGGTAAGCAATGTGTGAACATATAAATACAGAAAGCATGCTTAGATAGAATTTTTTGGTGGAAACAAAGGATGAAATACGAGGAAAGATATACGAAATGAAGTTTTGGGGTGGACTGCAGTACCAAATGTTACACTGAAAACAAACCCTGTCCTTTCCTTTTGTGTTATCCCACTATGTGTTTGTGTACCCTTGTGTATTTGTGTTTTTCCTGTCTTTATGTGTTTAGCTGATGAGAGCTATGCTGTAGAATTTTTCTAATACTCTGTTATTTTCTTTGTAAAGATGTTTAGACATTATTTATTCTGTTTTAATGCTCATGTGTGAAGTTGATGTTTCAAAAGTGATTCTGATCTTTTATTTTTGTACTCATGTCATAATTCCTGTAACACTGATGTATATGTTTATTTCTATTCTTTTGTAAAGCCCCTATTACCACAAATATTATCTGTATTGTTATGTTTTTAATGATGTTTTTTGTATCTTTGTAATTGTATTCTTATGTTATATAATTGTAATTGACGCCAGTTAATCAAATTAAGTAACTTGTAAGCATTCATTTCACTGCACACATTCTGTTGGTCATAGTTTATGGACAATATGTGAGAAGTAGGGACTGATAGTGTTTGCACGTGTGTTAATAATTCAGCAAGGGACTGGATAACAGCATTGCTGGTTCTAAGGACAATTCCACAAACTTTGTGAGTGCACAAGTGGGGGTATATGGACTTGCTATCTTCTCTGCAAGACTCTTCGATGGTGATTGTGCACCTGCACAGTCGCAGCAGATGGCTGCTGGCCATCTCTACCAGGACTACAGTGGGTCTACACCTTTGCTGACTCACCAGTACCACAATTTCTACAAGGACTACAGTGGGTCTGCACCTCTGGTGGCCCACCAATACTTTCTACCTGGACTGCAGTGGGTCTGCTCTGTGATGACCTACCTACCAATATTCTTCAACACGTCGACTGACTCTGCTGTGGGTTTGCTCCATTGTGGCGCATTACCTGTCAGCATGTCAAGAGTCAGCACTGTCTTTCTGTTAGAAGGACAACACTACTTCTTCAAGACTGCATGGACATCCACTACTTCCATGTGCATTGTCTTTATTGCTCAGACTTTGATAAAAGAAACGGCAGTTTTACTGTGGTGAATGATCAGGACTGTCTTTATTGACTGTGAGAAAATTTTAGCTTTTGACCAACATTGTATTAATCAGTGTGTGCATTTGATATCTTTGTGATTGTAATTATGAAAAATTTTTTCAAATCTGTATTGGCCAGTGCCCAACACCATTTGTAAAATTTTTTGTGGGGAGCATGGGGGCTATGTAAGTAGGCTGTTTATGTTTTCTTTATGTAAGTTTGCTGTTTATGTTTTTTATTGGCAACGTTACATAGCACTTTGTATGAAAATCACTGGCTGTGCTGTGTGCAGTATGTGGCTAGTTTGCATTGTTGTCTGCCATTGTTGTCATGAACTGCTATAGCTGGATGCGAACAGCGCGTAGCGCTGGGCAGTTGGAGGTGAGCCGCCAGCAGTGGTGGATGTGGGGAGAGAGATGGCGGAGTTTTGAAAAATGTCATGAACTGCTGTATATATTATGAATCTTGAGGTAAATACATTGTTTGTTCTCTATTAGAATCTTTCATTTGCTAAGACTATCAGTAGTTAGTGCCTTCCGTAGTTTGTATCTTTTATTTAGCTGGCAGTAGTGGCGCTCGCCGTATTGCAGTAGTTCGAGCAACGAAGATTTTTGTGAGGTAAGTGATTTGTGAAAGGTATAGTTTAATGTTTGTCAGGGCCATTCTTTTGCAGGGATTTTTGATAGTCAGATTGCGTTGCGCTAAAAACATTGTGTGTCAGGTTAAGCACAGTCTTGTACAATTGTTCTAAGTGGACATTTCATATGCATAATTAGTTCTAAGGGGACGTTTCAGTGGTAGGGAAGGGAGTGAGCCAGGGTTGTAGCCTCTCCCCGATGTTATTCTATCTGTATATTGAGCAAACAGTAAAGGAAACAAAAAAAACGTTTGGAGTAGGTATTAAAATCCAGGGAGAAGAAATAAAAACTTTGAGGTTCGCCGATGACATTGTAGTTCTGTCAGAGACAGCAAAGGACTTGGAAGAGCAGTTGAATGGAAGGGACAGTGTCTTGATAGGAGGATATAAGACGAACATCAACAAAAGCAAAACAAGGATAATGGGATGTAGTCGAATGAAGTCGGGTGATGCTGGGGGAATTAGATTAGAAAATGAGACACTTAAAGTTGTAAAGGAGTTTTGCTATTTGTGGAGCAAAATAACTGATGATGGTCGAAGTAGAGAGGATATAAAATGAAGACTGGAATGGCAAGGAAAGCGTTTCTGAAGAAATGAAATTTGTTAACACCGAGTATAGATTTAAGTGTCAGGAAGTCGTTTCTGAAAGTATTTGTGTGGAGTGTAGCCACGTATGGAAGTGAAACATGGACGATAAATACACTCCTGGAAATTGAAATAAGAACACCTCAATTCATTGTCCCAAGAAGGGGAAACTTTATTGACACATTCCTGGGGTCAGATACATCACATGATCACACTGACAGAACCACAGGCACATAGACACAGGCAACAGAGCATGCACAATGTCGGCACTAGTACAGTGTATATCCACCTTTCGCAGCAATGCAGGCTGCTATTCTCCCATGGCGCATCAGTTGGACCAGCGTTCGTGCTGGACGTGCAGACCGCGTGAGACGACGCTTCATCCAGTCCCAAACATGCTCAATGGGGGACAGATCCGGAGATCTTGCTGGCCAGGGTAGTTGACTTACACCTTCTAGAGCACGTTGGGTGGCACGGGATACATGCGGACGTGCATTGTCCTGTTGGAACAGCAAGTTCCCTTGCCGGTCTAGGAATGGTAGAACGATGGGTTCGATGACGGTTTGGATGTACCGTGCACTATTCAGTGTCCCCTCGACGATCACAGTGGTGTACGGCCAGTGTAGGAGATCGCTCCCCACACCATGATGCCGGGTGTTGGCCCTGTGTGCCTCGGTCGTATGCAGTCCTGATTGTGGCGCTCACCTGCACGGCGCCAAACACGCATACGACCATCATTGGCACCAAGGCAGAAGCGACTCTCATAGCTGAAGACGACACGTCTCCATTCGTCCCTCCATTCACGCCTGTCGCGACACCACTGGAGGCGGGCTGCACAAAGTTGGGGCGTGAGCGGAAGACGGCCTACCGGTGTGCGGGACCGTAGCCCAGCTTCATGGAGACGGTTGCGAATGGTCCTCGCCGATACCCCAGGAGCAACAGTGTCCCTAATTTGCTGGGAAGTGGCGGTGCGGTCCCCTACGGCACTGCGTAGGATCCTACGGTCTTGGCGTGCATCCGTGCGTCGCTGCGGTCCGGTCCCAGGTCGACGGGCACGTGCACCTTCCGCCGACCACTGGCGACAACATCGATGTACTGTGGAGACCTCACGCCCCACGTGTTGAGCAATTCGGCGGTACGTCCACCCGGCCTCCCGCATGCACACTATACGCCCTCGCTCAAAGTCCGTCAACTGCACATACGGTTCACGTCCACGCTGTCGCGGCATGCTACCAGTGTTAAAGACTGCGATGGAGCTCCGTATGCCACGGCAAACTGGCTGACACTGACGGCGGCGGTGCACAAATGCTGCGCAGCTAGCGCCATTCGACGGTCAACACCGCGGTTCCTGGTGTGTCCGCTGTGCCGTGCGTGTGATCATTGCTTGTACAGCCCTCTCGCAGTGTCCGGAGCAAGTATGGTGGGTCTGACACACCGGTGTCAATGTGTTCTTTTTTCCATTTCCAGGAGTGTAGTTTAGACAAGAAGAGAATGGAAGCTTTCAAAATATGGTGCTACAGAAGAATGCTGAAGATTAGATGGGTAGATCACGTAACTAATGAGGACGTATTGAATAGGATTGGGGAGAAGAGAAGTTAGTGGCACAACCTGACTAGAAGAAGGGATCGGTTGGTAGGACATGTCCTGAGGCATCAAGGGATCACAAATTTACCATTGGAGGGCAGCGTGGATGGTAAAAATCGTAGAGGGAGACCAAGAGATGAATACACTAAGCAGATTCAGAAGGATGTAGGGTGCAGTAGGTACTGGGAGATGAAGGAGCTTGCACAGGATAGATTAGCATGGAGAGCTGCATCAAACCAGTCTCAGGACTGAAGACTACAACAAAAACAATATAGGAATCTTACACGCCTGTATGTTTGTGAACATCCTGTACAGTTTGCGAGCCCGATAAATCCGACAACTGCCGCTGGAAAGTGCTGAGAGGGGAAAATGACTTTAACCAGCTCGTGTCTTCTGCCGACGGCGCTGTATCTCGTGACAGTTGATATTTCTTCTACATCTACATCTACATTTATACTCCGCAAGCCACCCAACCGTGTGGCGGAGGGCACTTTACGTGCCACTGTCATTACCTCTCTTTCCTGTTTCACTCGCGTATGGTTCACGGGAAGAACGACTGTCGGAAAGCCTCCGTGCGCGCTCTAATCTCTCTAATTTTACATTCTGTGTTCTCCTCGGGAGGTATAAGTAGGGGGAAGCAATATATTCGATACCTCATCCAGAAACGCACCCTCTCGAAACTTGGACAGCGAGCTACACCGCGATGCCGAGCGCCTCTCTTGCAGAGTCTGCCACTCGAGTATGCCAACGCTATCACGCTTACCAAATAACCCTGTGACGAAACGCGCCGCTCTTCTTTGGATCTCCTCTGTCAACACGACCTGATACGGATCCCACACTGATGAGCAATACGCAAGTCTAGGTCGAACGACTGTTTTGTAAGCCACCTCCTTTGTTGATGGACTACATTTTCTAAGGACTCTCCCAATGAATATCAACCTGACACCCGCCTTACCAACTATTAATTTTATATCATCATTCCACTTTTAATCGTTCCGTACGCATACTCCCAGATATTTTACAGAAATAACTGCTACCAGTGTTTGTTCCGCTATCATATAATCATACAATAAAGGATCCTTCTTTCTATGTATTCGCAATAATTACATTTGTCTATGTTAAGGGTCAGTTGCCACTCCCTGCACCAAGTGCCTATCCGCTGCAGATCTTCCTGCATTTCGCTGCAATTTTCTAATGCTGCAACGTCTCTGTATACTACATCCGCGAAAAGCCGCATGGAACTTCCGACACAATCTACTAGGTCATTTATATATATTGTGAAAAGCTATGGTCCCACAACACTTCCCTGTGGCACGCCAGACGTTACTTTAACGTCTGTAGACGTCTCTCCATTGAGAACAACATGCTGTGTTCCGTTTGCTAAAAACTCTTCAATCCAGCCACACAGCTGTTCTGATATTCCGTAGGCTCTTACTTTGTTTATCAGGCGACAGTGCGGAACTGTATCGAACGCCTTTCGGAAGTCAAAGAAAATGGCATCTGCCTGGGAGTCCTATCTAATATTTTCTGGGTCTCATGAACGAATAAAGCGAGTTGGGTCTCTCACGATCGCTGTTTCCGGAATCCATGTTGGTTCTGGGTTTCCAGAAATGACATGATACACGACCAAAAACATGTTCTAAGATTCTACAACAGATCGATGTCAGAGATAGTTTTGCGCATCTGCTCGACGACCCTTCTTGAAGACTGGGACTACCTGTGCTCTTTTCCAATCATTTGGAACCTTCCGTTCCTCTAGAGACTTGCGGTACACGGCTGTTAGAGGGGGGGCCAAGTTCTTTCTCGTACTCTGTGTAGAATCGAATTGGTATCCCGTCAGGTCCAGTGGACTTTCCTCTCTTGAGTGATTTCAGTTGCTTTTCTATCCCTTGGGCACTTATTTCGATGTCAGCCATTTTTTCGTTTGTGCGAGAATTTAGAGAAGTAACTGCAGTGCGGTCTTCCTCTGTGAAACGGCTTTGGAAAAGGGGATTTAGTATTTCAGCTTTACGCGTGTCATCCTCTGTTTCAATGCCATCATCATCCCCGAGTGTCTGGATATGCTGTTTCGAGCCACTTACTGATTTAACGTAAGACCAGAACTTCCTAGGATTTTCTGTCAAGTCGGTACATAGAATTTTACTTTTGAATTCACTGAACGCTTCACGCATAGCCCTCCTTACGCTAACTTTGACATCGTTTAGCTTCTGTTTGACTGAGAGGTTTTGGCTGCGTTTAAACTTGCAGTGAAGCTGTCTTTGCTTTCACAGTAGTTTCGTAATTTTTTGGTGAACCACGGTGGGTTCTTCCCGTCCCTGACAGTTTTACTCGGGACGTACCTGTCTAAAACGCATTTTCAGAGTGCCTTGAACGTTTTCCATAAACACTCACCATTGTCAGTGTCGGAACAGAAATTTTCGTTTTGATCTGTTAAGTTGTCTGAAATTTGCCTTCTATTACTCTTGCTAAACAGATAAACCTTCCTCCTTTTTTTATATATTCTTATTAACTTCCATATTCAGGGATGCTGCAACGGCCTTATGATCTCTGATTCCCTGTTCTGCACTTACAGAGTCGAAAAGTTCGGGTCTGTTTGTTATCAGTAGGTCCAAGATGTTATCTCCACGAGTCGGTTCTCTGTTTAATTGCTCGAGATAATTTTCGGATAGTGCACTCAGTATAATGTCACTCGATGCTCTGTCCCTACCACCCGTCCTAAACATCTGTGTGTCCCAGTCTATATCTGGTAAATTGAAATCTCCACATAAGGCTATAACATGCTGAGAAAATTTATGTGAAATGTATTCCAGATTTTCTCTCAGTTGTTCTACCACTCATGCTGCTGAGTCGAGAGGTCGGTAAAAGGAGCCAATTATTAACCTAGCTCGGTTGTTGAGTGTAACCTCCACCCATAATAATTCACAGGAACTATCCATTTCTACTTCACTACAGGATAAACTACTACTAACAGCGACAAACACACCACCACCGGTTGCACGCAATCTATCGTTTCTAAACACCGTCTGTGCCTTTGTAAAAATTTCGGCAGAATTTATCTCTGGCTTCAGCCAGCATTGCGTACCTATAACGGTTTCAGCTTCGGTGCTTTCTATCAGCGCTTGAAGTTCCGGTACTTTACCAATGCAGCTTCGACAGTTTACAATTACAATACCGAGATTTACTAAAAAAATGGCTCTGAGCACTATGGCACTTAACATCTGAGGTCATCAGTCCCCTAGAAGTTAGAACTACTTAAACCTAACCAAGCTAAGGACATCACACACATCCATGCCCGAGGCAGGATTCGAACCTGTGACCGTAGCAATCGCGCGGTTCCGGACTGAAGCGCCACGAACCGCCTCGGCCACAGCGACCGGCTGGACTTTTACTGGCTCGGAAATAGATCTTTCTTTTTTGTCTTATTACGTGCCCAAAGGTATTGAAGTTTTTATTTATGTAGGCCTTTACCACTCGCAGAACAACACGACAGGTGTATGGGCAAATGAAGAATGCTTTTTTTTTTTTAATCCAGCTAACATAGGAATTTTAAGCGCCTGCATTTTTGTGAACAGCCTGTACGGTTTGCAGCCAGATGAAGCCGACAGCTGCCGCTTGAGGGCGCTGGGAGGGGAAATCCACGTTAAGCAGATCGTGTCTTGTGCCGATGGCGCTGTATTTGGTGACGTTGTACGAGGTGCATTCAAGTTCTAAGGCCTCCGATTTTTTTCTCCAGACTGGAAAGAGATCAAAACATGCGCATTGTTTTAAAATGAGGCGGCGTTCATTGTCAATACGTCCCAGAGATGGCAGCACCGTACGGCAGATGGAATTTTACCGCCAGCGGCGAGAATGAGAACTGTTTTAAATAGTTAAAATAGCGACGTTTTCCTTACTTGAACAGCGTGCAATATTCGTTTTCTGAATTTGCGTGGTGTGAAACCAATTGAAATTCATCGACAGTCGAAGGAGACATGTGGTGATGGAGTTATGGACGTGTCGAAAGTGCGTTCGTGGGGGCGACAGTTTAATGAAGGCAGAACATCGTGTGACAACAAACCGAAACAACCTCGGGCTCGCTGAAGCCGGTATGACGACACGATCGAGAAAGTGGAGAGAATTGTTTTGGGGGATCGCCGAATGACTGTTGAACAGATCGCCTCCAGAGTTGGCATTTCTGTGGGTTCTGTGCACACAATCCTGCATAACGACCTGAAAATGCGAAAAGTGTCATCCAGGTGGGTGTCACGAATACTGACGGACGACCACACGGCTGCCCGTGTGGCATGTTGCCGAGCAATGTTGATGCGCAACGACAGCACGAATGGCACTTTCTTTTCGTCGGTTGTGACAATGGATGAGACGTGGATGCCATTTTTCAATCCAGAAATAAAGCGCCAGTCAGCTCAACGGAAGCACACAGATTCACCACCACCAAAAAAATTTCGGGTAACCACCAGTGCTGAAAAAATGATGGTGTCCGTGTTCTGGGACAGCGAGGGCGTAATCCTTACCCATTGCGTTCCAAAGGGCACTACGGTAACAGATGCATCCTACGAAAATGTTTTGAAGAACAAATTCCTTCCTGCACTGCAACTATAACGTCCGGGAAGGGCTGTACGTGTGCTGTTTCACCAAGACAACGCACCCGTACATCGAGCTAACGTTACGCAACAGTTTCTTCGTGATAACAACTTTGAAGTGATTCGTCATGCTCCCTACTCACCTGACCTGGCCCCTAGTGACTTTTGGCTTTCTCCAACAATGAAAGACACTCTCCGTGGCCGCACATTCACCAGCCGTGCTGCTATTGCCTCAGCGATTTTCCAGTGGTCAAAACAGACTCCTAAAGAAGCCTTCGCCACAGCCGTGGAATCATGGCGTCAGCGTTGTGAAAAAGGTGTACGTCTGCAGGGCGATTACGTCGAGAAGTAACGCCAGTTTCATCGATTTCGGGTGAGAAGTTAATTAGAAAAAAAATCGGAGGCCTTAGAACTTGAATGCACCTCGTATGTTTCTTCCGCGTGCAGGTCAACGCTAGCTGCCTCACCCCGTGTGCCGACGGCTTTAGCAGAGGCGCTGGCACAGCAGCTCGTGCCTACCTGCTAGCCTTACATTGTGGTAGACCAGCCCCGTGGCGGCAGAACAGAACGAGCGCCATCGCTAGACGCCGGCAGGCCCTGCAGCGAGTCCTCGACGGGCGGTCGCTGCAGCTCGGCCGCTAGCGGCGCAGTGTTTATTTAATCCGCCGCCAGCCGGCCGCCTTAAAGGCGATGTGCCCGCGCCGCCGGCGCCCATGTGTGCAGCGGGCCTGCTCCCCGTGTCGCCGCGTCCCTTCTGCCCGCCCTAGGGAAGGGCTGGTGACGTCACCGCCAAAGCACCGCCCAAGGGCGCCGACTCGCTGGAACGCGCGCGACAATCACGCCGGCGGGTCTGCACTCACAAAATGCGGCTGGCGCCTCTCTCTCTCTCTCTCTCTCTCTCTCTCTCTCTCTCTCTCTACTGTCCTACGACAGAGCCCTAATACTGGCAACAAAGTCTTGACCTCGCCCTGCATTCCCGTCCGAGATAACCCTGCCCACACACTGCCGCAGCATTCAAACGTTTTCCCAGCGCCATGCCTCGTAGCAACCAGATATGTCTTCATCAATTTGTCAAAACTAAACATGATTTCCGCGACCGTTCTTTAAAAAAAATATGGCATTTCAGTCTTTGAATGCTATTTTTTTATTTTCAATGACCGGTTTCAGGCTAGCTGCCCATCTTCAGATCATATATTGCTGTTACAGAGTAACTTGTTAGTACAGAACTATCGGTTCACTGTCATAACTAACTCAATGATCCTTTTGCTTTATTTTATTTTCGTGTTTGTGTTTGATGTCATTGAACACCCTAAGTACTCGTGATCGTTCATGTTTGGAAGTAAAAATACGTGTGATCTATCGTCAACACTGCCATCGCAGTTAAATTAGGGGTGACAGGGCCACATTTGTAAGTAAGCTGTTTATGTTTTCTTATTGGCAACGTTACGTAGCGCTCTGTATGAAAATCACTGGCTGTGCTGTGTGCAGTCTGTGGTTGGTTTGCATTGTTGTCTGCCATTGTAGTGTTGGGCAGCTGTATGTGAACAGCGCGTAGCGTTGCGCAGTTAGAGGTGAGCCACCAGCAGTGGTGGATGTGTGGAAGGAAATGGCGGAGTTTTGAAATTACATATATTATGACTTTTGACGATATTAAGGTAAATACATTGTTTGTTCTCTATTAAAATCTTTCATTTGCTAAATATCCCTATCAGTAGTTAGTGCCTTCAGTAGTTTGAATCTTTTATTTAGCTGGCAGTAGTGGCGCTCGCTGTATTGCAGTAGTTCGAGTAACGGAGATTTTTGTGAGGTAAGTGATTTGTGAAAGGTATAGGTTAATGTTAGTCAGGGCCATTGTTTTGTAGGGATATTTGAAAGTCAGATTGCGTTGCGCTAAACAATATTGTGTGTCAGTTTAAGCACAGTCTTGTATAATTTTTCAAAGGGGACGTTGCACATTTAAATCTAGCGTTATCCATTTTTGCGTACAGTGCCACACCCAATTTCTCTGTAAGTTGTCAGGGGCGAACACACGCAAAAATCGGACAAGCAACAGGTGGGGTGTTACAAATTATGTGCGTCAAAACACCTCAGCATTATGCGGAGAATGGAACTACTTGCCACACGAAAACTTAAGTAAAAAATAATATTGGCGGAAAACATCGCGAAAAAATGAATTACATTCTAGAAGATATCTTAACTCCCAGAAAAAAAATAAAATCTCACCAACATTGTTTGGTTGCAGATGACAAGCTACCTGTAGTAATTAACACAAAAGCGATCCAAAAATTCATGCACACCAAATATGAAGGTATTTACAAAAGTTTCAAACTATCTGCTGTTTGAACTGAACATGCACATAATTTTATAATCATTTAACAAAAACGTTCACATTGCAGAACAAATAAAGACAAAACCCACTGATGATGGCACAGTGGTGCCGAAACATGTTTGGGTACTGAGAAAAAACAGTGTTTTGCGTAACTGGCGGACCTCACATCCAACAAATACGTCTTCTTCACATTGGCTACCACTGCCATGATTTTTTAATGTGAAGCTGGATTTTTTCCATTTCCGAGGAGGTAGAGTAGAAGCTGGAGAAATCACTCAGTCTTGTTAGAATACTATTAAAATAACTCCTTTAAACCGAATTGTTCGAGGGCTCAAGTAAGCGTTTTCCTCCTTCCATCTCAGCAAGCAAAGCGAAATTCATTTTTTTACTGGTATAGTGAAACACTGAAACACACAGATAAACCAACCCACCTGCGTGTGACGTTGGATAGAACCGCTCGGCCACAGTGGCCGCCCACTACGCTTCTCTTCACTTGAATACGCCTGCCCGGTACGGACAAGATCCACCCACGTGAAGAGGGTCGACATAAGCCTTAATGAAACATGTCCAATCACGACAGAATGTACGAAACCCACACCCCTGTCAAAGCTCTGCAGAGATGCTGACCGTGCGAGTCTCAGCTCACCACGAACATCACACCAATTCACAGACAGTCCCCAGACAAACCATCGATGATCGACATGCTCTCTTTGCAACTGAGTGCGAACCTGGATGACTGAAATCCCGTAAAGGTTCCTTAAACACAGCCACTGAAAAACCACTAGCTGAGTATCTACCACTGCTCCAGAACAAATTCGAAGACATGGAGGACGCTGAACAGTATTAGAACGGAGATTGCCTCAGTGAAAACAAAAATGATCAGGTGCCGTTACGCTAACGTCCCTTCGATATTAATTTTACAACTGCCTGTTGCTCGTATTGCACCCATTATTTGTCTAACAATCTGTCTTTCAGGTACCTCTATACCGTCCACCTTACAGTTCTGTGTTAAGCGTCCACATGCTTACAAACATTCTGCCCTTACCACTGTCCTATACCGTTTCAGTTTTGTTTCCATTTTATTGCCTCCTACATATATTGCAACTTTTTCTAGTTCATTCTGCTGTAAAGCTTCTCCAAGTTACTTGATTTTTTTTAACTCACTCTATTTTAGTTGTTTGTGTTTGTGTATTTTGGTGCTTTTTTTATTATTTGTCATGAATTTTGTTTTTTCCGGCTTAAATTTTGAGGACAGTTCTATTCGGTGTTTCTTCTGAAAGATTTATTTGAGGATCTGCTTCTGACTTCTTAATAATTTAATTTTCTATTTTGTATTACTTTTATTGCTTTTTGTGTGTACACAAAATATACGCGATTAGATTTCTGACATTTTTTGTTCGTTCTTCTTGATTAGCGTAATAGCTACATGCACATTTTCCAGCCGTATGCACCTCAACTCTCTCTCTCTCTCTCTCTCTCTCTCTCTCTCTCTCAAAGCATCAAGAACACAACAGTCTGTAAATCGACATAAACGACAGATCAACATCCGAATACGCTCCCATTTTTATTCGTACGGCACCTCCTTTCGGGTAACTTTGTTTTTGCTAATGTACGTTCGCACCATTATATGCCCTTCTCGTATTGGCAATGTAGTGCGCCTTTTTCTGCAGATAAACCCTGGTTGATAGCTTGATAAGCCACAAGAAATTCTGGGTCGAAGAAGGCGTCTAAATAAATACAGACTAAGTGTAAACTTAGTCTGTACTCAGTCTTTGTAACTAAATGAAAGGCAGTTTGTTTTGTTTCCCGCCAGGTTTTCTTTTTTTCTTTCCTTTTTTTTACATTGTCTAAGCATCTTCAGTGGCCATTTCGTGCACTGCTATTTGCATATGTGTCGCAATGGTGCTGTTTGTAGTTGTGTTACAAAGTTGACCATGTACTTACCTTGGAGTAGACTTATATGTTTCACAATTGTACTTCGCGATTTACGCCAGTGTATGTTTTAAAATCGCTTATTTATTCCTTGTCTGGGATGTGACATATGGACGCCAACGCCAAGGAAAGGTCATCCTACACTCTGTGGTGAAACTAGACATACAGTGCATGTGTGGGAAGGACAACAGGAAGTGGCAACTGAAAATGTTTCGGGAATGAAAGAAACGCAACCATCACGCTACCAACCAAACATGTTTTCATTAAGTGCTAAAGGCGCAATTTTGTACACTAAGAAGACACCGATACTTTCTTCGCAACAAGAAGCGACAGAAGATATAAAAATGATGTTCCTTACTTCGTTTTCTCTTACTTGGGTCCAGGACCCATTAAACATTGGTTAAAAGAGAGTCGTGGTTCCGCCATTATGGCCAATTTCAACCTAGTAGTTATTTAGAAATGTAGCCTACATGTAGTTATGACCTTACATATGCCACCAGCAGATTGTTGGGTATTTCAGGCACATCGTTCATCAATTATTCGCTGCAGCACGTTATCAATCTACTCAGACGTCTGCAGCATCACGTATTTGTGCTGGTTACATCGTCTGCGATTAAGTGTGGACCCAGTTATTATGTTTATGTAATGTTATTTACGTTCTATTGGAATCCTTGTTTCAAAGCCAACTGTCAAGTTGGACAATACTGTTCATTCTGGGATATTGTTGTTGTTGTTCATTCAGAGAATTTAAATCCTCAGCAGAACGCTTTTTCTAAATGAATATTTATTCACTGACATTATATGGCTGGCACCAATTAACTTTAGTTATCAACACCTCGACATATCTCGGGATACAAGTTGGTAAGTAACAGTCAGACGCAAAAATGTGCACGAGAATTAGCAGTGTATGTGCAAACGCTTCATTGACAAGTGCTCCGCAACTGTTGTACATCGAAAATTCAAAAATATCTCATCCATATAACATCATTCGTCTGATTCGTTCGTTACATATTCCATGGCTCATCTGGACGATTCTTTTATCGAAATGATGTGGAATAAGTCGGCTTACACTTTACAGGCCACACTTTTAGTGTTAACATTAATGAATACATTATTTTTAAGTAAACTACACTCTAAAACAAGTGTTTTTATAGGTTACCAGTTTTGAAATACGAATGTCCGCAGAGCAGAAATAGTTGTTGAAAGAAATGTTTAGGTTAGATTAAAGCTTGCTTTACTACTTCTCAGACATTTTGTGTTATTGAGCACGTGATCTGAAATTTCCGTTGCTGTATATTGAACTCTTTTCTGAGGAGCTGACAGGTTTAATAATGAGTACTGAAGGTCATTTTACTGTAGGTATGGAAACCACTGTTCTCATATTGTGATGGATTATTTATGACTAATTTCACTATCGGATATGTGTATTGTAGCAGAGCAGTTAAGATATGTAACTCCTTCAAGAGGTACATCAATGCTTTCTTTCTAAGTGATGAGTTACCACCTAAAATTATTCTGTAAGAGATAATTGCGTGTAAATATGAAAAATACGTCAAGAGATTGATTCGCTTGCTTCGAAGACTAGCAGTTATAAGAAAGAGCAACAACGTAGACGCTATACTGAATTACGTGGAAAATGGTTACGGAAAAAATTAAAAAATACTTATTTACTTCGTAAATTTTGATTCGCTGAAACTAAAACTCTCCCTCTCTCCCCATAACGTGGGGTTTGAGAGAGACGAATTACAGTTTTACAAATGGTGACCCAAATATTAATTTTTTCCGCAGATTTGGATCAATTTTGTTTGTTTCGAGTCATGAGCCCACACAACTATTAATTATCAAACGAATCACATCACTAGGTAAATAACTACACAAACATCCTACTTACTAACGAGTGAACTCATTAACTAAAAAACTAACTGACTCACGAACCTAATTTTCCACGCAAAAATGAGAACATGGATTTTCTTGAATTACAGCGCCAACTACCAAGAATCAAAACAAATGTTCAAAACAAATTTTTAAGACAAAATGTACGTAGTTTTTTATGTAGAATCTGATTCTGCAATAAAAAATGGATACCATTTTAAAGTTGCCTCACACCACACCCACAGGGGGCTGGGGTGGCGGGATAATTTTAGCACCAGCAGACGTCCCCCTCGAAAATAATCAACTTTGGATCCTACACATTTTTTTGTGTGAAGTTTATTTTTCGACTTATTCTAGTTTGTCAACTTAAAATTTACACCCTGTATATGCCCCCTCCTGACATGTCTTGATCTTATGGTGAACCAGCTTTACCTGTATCTGCAGCACACTGTATATGTGAACGTTAACGAGAAGTTGTCTCACCGATTTCTGGCATATTCATTTCCATATGGGCGTGTGTATGTGTGTGTGTGTGTGTGTGTGGTGCACTTAGGATCTGTTCTTTATGTTCTGATTCCAGTTTCAAATTAATCACGAACTTTGCAACTGTCAAAAGACACTATCGTCACTAGCCCTCATATGGAAATATAGTAAATTAATTATAATCTTAAATATTTATTAATATTTCACAACATGAAGTGGGTACATTATTTTTTCATAGGAAGTGCAGAATATTGGGACTGTTGACAAAATAATCCAGACCTATGAGACTGGCGGTTTGTCTACGAATCTGATTTTCAAAAACATCTACTTTTCTCAAAACTTAGTTTCTGCACTTTGGACCCTTATGATTCTCAGAGCTTCAGTTATTTTATGTCTTCTCGGATGGACCAAATAAGAATCACATGGCAGCTTCATTATTCGTTGTTAGTTTCTCATCTTCCAGTACTCTTTCATGTATTCCCTATGTTTCTTTTCTTCCTGCCTTCTGATCACTTCATAACAGATTTTTTTACACTCTTCTACCCTGAAATCCTTCCACATTTAACACATTTTCCCTGAACACTCCTCTGTTACTCGTTTTTCAACTTTTATACCATTTTTCCCCAAATCCCTATTAACTTCATGGATCCGACTTCTTGTGTTAACTCCTTAACCCAATAATTTATGACCTTTTTTGGTTACTGTACTGTCTTGCATTCACTACAAATGTCCATACACTGCCACTCTTCTTTATCTCATAACCTTCTGATATGTTTTCTATGTTTCGATAAATTTCATGGATACTACGCAATTTCCAAATTTCCATCGTTTTTCGTGGGCTAGTATTTTGCTAATGATTCATAGTTTTAGTATCTGTAATTTATCAAGATTATACATTAATGCTATCCATCTACTTGCATACTGACATTCTGGCTTGATGATTGTATTGTAATGCCTCATTTCTGCGTTTTTGGAGGGGCATATTTTGTTGCAAAAGCTTTTAGTTACACCATATGCCCTTCCAGTTTCATGAATACTTTCGTCTACAACAGCTTTTATCAAACCATTCTGTTCGATTAGCACCCCATGATATCTGAATTTTTCATCTGTTCAGTTTCGACGATAACTGGTTCAGAAACATGTGCATTTTTAGTGTTTGTAAAAAAAAAAAAAAAAAAAAAAAAAAATTGTTCATTTCCTGCAGAAATTATTAACTGGTCGTGCTGGCTATTTCTTCAGAAACATCAATTTGCGTTACAGCAGTTGACAAATTTCTGAAAGTACAGCAAACTGCCGGCCGCGGTGGTCTAGCGGTTCTGGCGCTGCAGGCCGGAACCGCGGGACTGCTACGGTCGCAGGTTCGAATCCTGTCTCGGGCATGGATGTGTGTGATGTCCTTAGGTTAGTTAGTTTTAAGTAGTTCTAAGTTCTAGGGGACTTATGACCTAAGATGTTGCGTCCCATAGTGCTCAGAGCCATTTGAACCATTTTTTTACAGCAAACTCATATGCAAATACGGGACAGTTTATCTGAATACTTCTGTTTACTCTTCCCAATCTTATTGATGAAATATTCATTCACTTTTTCCTTCCAGATTCTCTCTGCCTTTTCTTATAAAGGACAGTGAGTAGGCCATCATCTTGCTGAACGTCTGTGTTTATTTCTAAGGATGAGATATTTCTCCCGTAAGTTTCACTTTAAGTAGGATTATATTATTGTTGTCACTGTAACTGTTATTACTATATTGCTCATTTACTGTAGATACTGTAATACTGTCTCACAAGGGAACCTCCCCATCACACCCCCTTCAGATTTAGTTATAAGTTGGCACAGTGGATAGGCCTTGAAAAAATGAACACAGATCAATCGAGAAAACAGGAAGAAGTTGTGTGGAACTATGAAAAATAGAAGCAAAATATACAAACTGAGTAGTCCATGCCCAAGATAGGTAACAACAAGGACAATATGAGCTCAGGAGCGCCGTGGTCCCGTGGTTAGCGTGAGCAGCTGCGGAATGAGAGGTTCTTTTGGTTCAAATCATCCCTTAAGTGAAAATTTTACTTTCTTTTTTTTTTTTGCAAATTTATGATCTGTCCGTTCGTTCATTGACGTCCCTGTTCACAGTAATAAGTTTAGTGTGTTTTGCGACCGCACCGCAAAACCGTGCGATTAGTAGACGAAAGGACGTGCCTCTCCAATGGGAACCGAAAACATTTGATCGCAAGGTCATAGGTCAACCGATTCCTCCACAGGAAAACATGTCTGATATATTATATACGACACTGGTGACGGCATGTGCTTCACGTGACAGGAATATGTTGTCGACCCACCTAACTTGTACACTGGACGAATGGGTAAAAAGATTCTTCTACCTTGCCCGATTTAGGTTTTCTTGTGGATGTGATAATCACTCCCAAAAAAGTGATGAAAACATAAGAGTTTGTCACATAAACTGCAACAAATGTATGCAACAGTTTCACGGTCGCACAGTTTTCCCTGTGCTCTGTCAAAACATATGTTTTGTTTCGATGTTTGTTTAGGTGTAGCGTCTCCATACTACGGCGCAGTTACCTCGCATCTAACGGACGGACGGGCAGATAATAATTGTCTGAAAATAAAAAATTAAAGTTTTCTCACATGGGAAGACTTGAACCAAGGACCTCTCGTTCCGCAGCTGCTCACGCTAACCACGGGACCACGGCGCTCCTGAGCTCATATTGTCCTTGTTGTTACCTATCTTGGGCATGGACTACTCAGTTTGTATATTTTGCTTCTATTTTTCATAGTTCCACACAACTTCTTTCTGTTTTCTCGATTGATCTGTGTTCAGTTTTTCAAGGCCTATCCACTGTGCCAACTTACAACTAAATCTGGGGGGGGGGGGGGGGGGGTGCGATGGGGAGGTTCCCTTGTCAGTAAGGATGTCAGATTAGATGTAACAGAGGGAGGGTTAATACCCTAATTCTTCCAGTAAATTTATGAATGAAATAAACAACAAGCAACAGTGTCTTTATGGGGCTGACACACAGCAGGAGAGGCAACGAAGAAATCCAAAAGAGAGAACGAAATATAATCAGGAAAATTTTAGCTCGATGTCATACTAAAGAAGGAACATATATACCAAGAGCAAATAAAGATATCGAAAAGTGTCCCACTATTGAATAGGATATGAAATAAGGGCTGCAAAAATGCTATGCGCATACCAAAGTAATGGAACCGTCCAGATTAATCTACATCAAATGACGATATGAAGCGGTACCACCAACCGATCCCACTTCTCTGTTCCAATCGCGGATGGAGCTTGGGAAGAACGATTGTCTGTAAATCTCTTGTGTTAGCTCGAATCTCTCAAATTTTCTGATCGTGGCCAGACAGTGTTGTGAAATTCTGTCAATCCACATGAAAGCTAAAACGAAAACAATGAAACGGATCAGTGCAGTAGAATACCTGAAGGAAGCAAGGGTAAGACAACTTGATACACAAAACGGAAAAATTTTACGCAGAAAATTCACTATTGGCCAATTTTATTGGCAGAAAAAGCCAAGAGTATGGGAACATCTATCTTGGTGCGACGATTGGAAAAAAAACCCGTTCCGAAAGAATTAAAATAATATCGGAACAAATAAAATCTGAAGCTAAACTTTCAAAGTTCCCTTTGTACTACATCGCGTGGTCCAGTGGGGTCCAGATGTAAAGGTGTGGTAAGTAGGCCTAAATAAATGAAAGAGGATAACAGAGATCTGTGTATAAGGGAAAGGTATAAAACCATCAGTAGTCCTGCGCTACACGCAAGATTCTAGTTTAGACGGGGACTCTTCAGAACTATGTTTCAGTTGTATTAGTAGCGTGGTCGAGCGCCTACCTTGCCCTACATTTATTTCCTTCGTCCGTGTCGACACGACAATTAACGCGTGTGTCGCCTACGCAGACCAGACTGCGACGCAGCTGCCAGGACACGCCCCTTTGCATGACGTCATGCGTCTAAACGCACGGCCACTCATAAACAGGAGTTCTACTTCCAGTAATTCGAAGGGGGTAAATTGCTGTTTCATCAGAACAACGCCATCTGGGTTATGGAACCAGTGCGGCGAACAACTGTTAGGCGATGTCAAAAAACGAAGATTTGGCCTCAAATCGAGTTGCGAAAAAACTTCAAAAACTCCGTAACATGAATCTGACATGCAAAAGGTCTCCACGGCTACTACCTTGAAGAGGAATATGATGGTCAAAAGCAGGAGTCGATGATGACAGTAGTGTAAGTAGGCTGTTTATGTTTTCTTTATGTAAGTAGGCTGTTTAGATTTTTATATTGGTAACGCCGCCGCCACGTAGCGGTCTCTGTATGAAAATCACTGGCTGTGCTGTGTGCAGTATGTGACTAGTTTGCATTGTTGTCACGAACTGCTATAGCTGGATGTGAACAGCGCGTAGCGTTGCGCAGTTGGAGGTGAGCCGCCAGCAGTGGTGGATGTGGGGAGAGAGATGGCGGAGTTTTGTAATACTGGATGTCAATTATGAATATTAAGGTAAATACATTGTTTGTTCTCTATTAATATCTTTCATTTGCTAACTATCCCTATCAGTAGTTAGTGCCTTCAGTAGTTAGAACCTTTTATTTAGCTGGCAGTAGTGGCGCTCGCTGTATTGCAGTAGTTCGAGCAACGAAGATTTTTGTGAGGTAAGTGATTTCTGAAAGGTATAGTTTAATGTTACTCAGGGCCATTCTTTTGCAGGGATTTTTGATAGATTGCGTTGCGCTAAAAAATATTGTGTGTCAGTTTCAGCACAGTCTTGTATAAAAATGTTCTAAGGGGACGTTTCATATGTCGACCCTTAGCCTAGGATACCTCACTGGAATCTTCTGATTTTTTCTTGTAGTTTGTGTATTTAGTGTAGCTTTTGTTTATTGCTAGCGCGTAATTGTAGAGAGAATCTCCTTTGTAGTTGCAGTCTTTCATTGTTGTACTGTAAAACAGTTGTGGCGTGCATGTAGATTTGCACCAAGTATTTCGCAGCTGCGCTGGTAATTAACTAGATATTATTTTCAGTGCTATGTTAATGTATTCCCTATCTTTGCTCTTCAAATTGTGCTTTTCTGTGTTATCGTGTGAAATATTGTGACAATAATGGCGTGTGAAAAACGTAACACTCGGCTCCAAAGTAAACTGAGAAATGACAGTGAAGACGAAAGCAGTGTGTTGGCCCCACCATGTAATGAATTAACTAATATTCAAAGTAGTAATTTGGTAACTGTGCATAGGGAAATGGAGCGGGCGTCAAACAATAGCGTAGGCAATGAAACAGGTAGTGAACAGGGAAGCATTATCGATCGATCGGTCGGCAACAGCTCGCCTCAGGAATCCGAAATGATAGGACACAATTTTGCAAACACTGTAGATTCAGGTTTTGCGTCCTCACCGTTTTCTCAAATGAGTCAAGACACATTTTCCGCTTGTCAAAATGTGAATGTTGCCGGTGCAAATTCACTGCCGAAAAGCACTGAGGAACATGTTTCAGACACCAGTGCATTGTTATTACAGTTAATGCAACAAATGGGACAAAGGCTACAAAAGTTAGACACAACGCTTGAACAAAATCAGAAACAAACACACCAACAGTTACACACAATGGAACAAAATCAGAGACAAACACAGCAAAAGCTTCAAAAGTTAGACTCATTGGAACAAACTCTCGAACAAACACGTGAAGATTTAACTGCTGAGTTACATAACATTGAATCGAAATGTCAGAAAGTGTGTAATGACGTAAAAACACAAATTTGTGAGCATTTTCAACCTATTTTTTCGCGGCATGAAAATGCATTACAGAATCACGAAGCAGCCATAAAAGAACTGCAAACCATTGTTCATGAAAATCATGAGACCTTGTGGGCTAAATTTGACTCAGTTGCATCTACCGATTCGGTTACGCAACTTGCAAAAACTCAGGAAAACTTAAAGGACACAGTAGATTCGATTTCAACACAAATGGACACTCTGAAGCTTGGTTCAGAAAAACACACTGAGGAAATGTGTTCATTATCAGAGAAAGTAGTTGAACTTTCGGATCAGCTAAATAATTTATCTACGAAGGTAGATGATAATCTGAATTACGCAAAACCGGTAGTCTTTAATGACACAGAAGAGAGCGAACAAACTGAAACAAAATCTGAATCAAATTGATACGCAACACCAAAGAGAAATCCGAGAAGTACAAGATCAGCTGACACAGGTAATACAAGAATTAGGTATTTCAGAGGACACTCACGCTCCAACACGGGAAGAGGAACTTAGAAATACGCAAAAGCCACAAAATAATAACACAGGGCATTTCGGTAATTATGAAAGAAATTGGCAATGTACACCGAATTTTGAGATGGAACCACCGACACGACGTAACAATGACCGATATGCTACTCGCCGACACGATGATTTTGACTATAAGCTGTTCATTACTACACGTAAATTCAAAACGTTTAAGAATTCTGCCAACGACATTCATCCGCAAGCGTGGCTCCATCAATTCTCTCATTGTTTCCCTCCCAACTGGTCATTGGAGCACAGGTTAGAATTTATGTGTGGCTACTTAGAGAATGAACCAGGTGTAAGAATGCGATCGGTCATTCACGATTGTCACAGTGAAGGGGATTTTTATCATGCCTTCCTCTCAGCATATTGGTCTCAAGCTACATAAGACCGTGTAAAACATAACATCATAATGATGAAACACTTCGAACAATCTGAATTTTCCAGTCTTGTGAAATATTTTGAAGACACGTTGCACAAGAATCAATACCTGTCAAACCCATACAGCCCCTCAGAACTCATCCGTATTTGCTTAATCAAACTGCCTGAACATTTACGACATATTATTTTAGCAGGACGTTGCAAAGACGACATTGAAGCCTTTCAGGGACTGTTACAAGAATTAGAAATTGACACAGACAGTCGCGGCATGCGAAAACAGGAAAACAATCACTACAGGTCACATCCGTCACAATTCCGTGATGACAGAAACGATAACTGGACGCGACAAGGCTATTCTCACCACACAAATCGTGATCAAAATAGACACCACCCGTATGACAGCCGTTGGCAGAGTAGTCATAATCACAGGGAAAGATCACCTCGCCGCAGTAATGACTACCACAGAGACAATCAGAGAAACAGACAATATGGGAACCAAAATAATTATTATCAAGGGAGACAGAATAACTTTAGATGCAACGGTCCAGCGCGCAGTTACGACTCGGGGAGAAATTCTCCACCACGTGACAGACAAGAAAGAAACTATGTAAACTACCGACAAAACGACAGGCGTAAATTTCATCACAACTGGCGAGTTTCTAACAGAGCTGGGCCCTCTCGGCAAGGCGAATTTGTGGAAGTTAGGCCTCCTAATCCCAGTAACGACGCGCGGCAACACAGAGACAGACAATGACTCGCACCGCAGGCATACACCTGCGCCCGCTGGCTCAGGGAAAAATAACATAGACGCTAACCTTGAGCAAAATTCCAGTATTCTTTACGGACGTATACCACATGATAATTGCATTCAAGTTGAAACTCTGCGTACTAGGAAGAGTAAAGGTTTACACCACATTTCTCATGTAAAACCATTTATTGACAGATAATCTGCTTTTTAACTTGGTCTTTGCAATTTTCACTTCACGCTACTTGTACAATTTGTCACACTTAGAAACTGTTAACATGCAACAATGTTTAAAGTTAAATATCCAGTCAAGAACCAAGAGAACTTATTTGAACAGAAATTACGAATGCATTGTTATTGTGAACAGGAGACACAGTGTTACTGTGTGTGTACATTCTTGCTTGTTAGTTGCACGATTATGTAACGACTATAAGGCTCACATACTTGGAACATATACCGGCACTGCTAATGAAATTTTCATGCAACATTTTGGTTTGCTTGAGAGTGGATTCTGGATTTAAGGTACTTTCAGTGAGATACCAGATGAGACAGGGGTTAGTTTATGTGACAGCTACACGATTTTATCACGCCGCTACTAATGAGCGACAATTTACAATGTTGCTTTTGCGGTGTATCTGTTTGATATCTGCACAGTTTTTCTGAATTCTTCTGTAAAGTAAAACATGTTTTCGTAGTAACTTTTGTGCTATTGCTACAAGGAGACAGCCTTTTCCGTAGGACAACAATACGTTACAGCACAGTACTTTCCTCATCACGGCAATAAGCGTAATAACTAAGTTATCTATACGCAAAGCATTTCACTTTTGTGTATCATGAGGTAAGTATATTGACTTCTGCAGAACTTAGCTTTCGGAGGACAATAACTACGACACTTCCCAGAGATTATCTTACAGCAAGACGCACATTTAGCGCTACAGGACACGTATTTGAGTGATTAATTTTGTACTAAAAACATTATTTTCAAAGATATTTGAAATACAATGATACAAAGGTTTTCTGTAATATATTTCATTCCATTCTTGTAATCTGTAACACCTGAGGGTATAATTACAATAAACCTCAGGGGGGTACACGCCTACTTTGTGTACCATGTGTTTGGCAAGCACAAGGAGCCCTAGCTAATAAGGTATTTGCTTATACAACTTTACACATCGGTACCATATTTCTCTAACACATAAATTACACAGCTATATGATCATTTAACAGAGAAACAAACATCTTTTTATTACGTCAGTGACACATGTTTACGCAATTACAGAGTTGGATAACTTCACACTTACGAAATTGTATTTTGTCTGTACTGTGTGAACTGTTCATATTTTTTTGGTACCATTGTGATACTATGAGAGCTTTGAATGATGTATTTGGTATGGGAGCATGATTTTAAAGTACGTTTGAGGTAGATGACACTATTGACATGAGCAGAGAATTTTCTTTAGGTTTTGAAATTATTGCAGAAAGCTACGACGATTTTGAGATTTGACTGAGGTGTTATGATGTTATTTTTACGACGACGATGTGTATTATGCCGTTGAGGTATGTTTATGTCAATAAGATGATGCTACCATATATGAGGAATGTGATTACGTGTTTATATGTATATGAATAATGAATAGAAGTTAGGGACTCTTGACTTGTGAGAAAGGATGTTGGAAACCAAGAATCTTACTTTAAGAGTTATGAAATGTGCGTGTAAATGCGTGAATGTATCACAATGGCGGCGAAAATTTTTTTGGACAATTTTATATTCATAGGATTTTGTTTCTACACATTTGCAACGTAAATTCTCGACCTGTGAAATTTTTATATGAGACTGTCACTGTAGCGGAAACTGCTGTCGTAAATATTTCCGTAAGAAAGTTAAGTGACCACCTGCACGTGCGTCGTTGGCACACAGCTGTGTCAGACACCTGGAGAACAAGCCATTAGGGTGTGCCCTTCCAGAGGCACAGGTAGAAGAAAAGGACAAAGGGAGGCCATTAAACTCGCTGTTGACATACCTTTGTAGAGGGCATCACTAATGCGACATGCTCGTTACTTGAAAACATATGATTTTTGTAATGCGTTGTGGGCACACAGCTGTGTCAAACACCTGGAGAATAAGCCATTAGGATGTGCCTTTCATCGCTAATACGACACCCTCGTTACTTAAAAATTTATGATATTTACTGAAATGCCTAACAAAATGACAAGAAATATTTTTACATCTGCACACCTGATTATGACAAGAGTCTTTGTACGAGAGTTGAGAGCAATTAACTTATGAAATGAAATGTCACATGACTACTGAATGACATTTTTATGCTTTGCTTTTCGTAGTTGCTTATTTCATTTGATATCTGGTTTCCAGCTGTGTTGCAGCATTGCTTTTATAAAATAAAATGCATTTGCTAATGTGAACACTTTCTGTCAACAGATCTATTAAATAATTATTTTATGATCCACATTCTTTAAAAAAGGAGCACTTGGAAAGGAAAGAACAATAAGAAGGAACTAGTAACAGTAACACATAATTTTCTTTTCAAGTACATGGTAATATCTTTTTAACAATAAGTTGTTATGGTGCACCACTTTAATTACATAGACATTAAGATGTGAATATACATTTCCCTTGTCTGCATTATCGTCTTTAGTGTAATATTTTTTCTGCTTGCGCTATGTAATGTTTAGGTATAAGTTGCTGCTGTTTGCCAGGCATAGTGTTATTGAATTTGACTTTTGCTAATTTAGGCTGCTAGCTTTGCCAATTTGCATTTTTTGTCATTGCTGTTCGTGTTAATTTGTTATGTGGTGCTGCATTGCCTCGTCCCTTGGTGTATATATATATATCTCTGAGCTCAGTAGATTTAAGTTAGCTTAAGAGGGGGTAGACTATATAAGAAACTGACTATGGAGAATAGGTAAAGAATGCATTGCGAAGTTATATGAAAAAGATTTGGGCCCCAATGAGTATTGTACAATCAGACATAATTATTTTGAAAGAAATATGAATAGAATACAGGATGGAGGTATAGATAGGACTTTTTGGGAATAATGATGAATGAAGGGAGATCTCCGAGAAGTAAAGAAAGTTTTGTTTGCAAAATACTGCAGTAAAACAAACCCTGTCCTTTCCTTCTATTATTCCACTATATGTTTGTGTACCCTTGTGTATTTGTGTTTTTCCTGTCTTTATGTGTTTGGCTGATGAGAGCTATGTTGTAGAATTTTTCTAATAATCTGTTATTTTCTTTGTAAAGATGCTTAGACTTTATTTATTCTGTTTTGTTTTAATGCTCATGTGTGAAGTTGACGTTTCAAAAGTGATTTTGATCTTTTATTTTTGTACTCATGTCATCATTCCTGTAACACTGATGTATATGTTTATTTCTATTCTTTTGTAAAGCCCCTATTACTACAAATGTTATCTGTATTGTTATGTTTTTAATGAAGTATTTTGTATCTTTGTAATTGTATTCTTATGTTATATAATTGTAATTGATGCCAGTTAATCAAATTAAGTAACTTGTAAGCATTCATTTCACTGCACACATTTCTGTTGGTCATAGTATATGGACACTATGTGAGAAGTTGGGACTGATAGTGTTTGCACATGTGTTACTAATTCAGCAAGGGACTGGATAACAGCTTTGCTGGTTCTAAGGACAATTCCAAAAACTTTGTGAGTGCACAAGTGGTGGTTATGGACTTGCTCTATTATCAGCAAGACTCTTCGATGGTGATTGTGCACCTGCACAGTCGCAACAGATGGCTGCTGGCCATCTCTACAAGGACTACAGTGGGTCTGCATTTCTGATGACCCACCAATACCATTATTTCTATAAGGACTACAGTGGGTGTGCATCTCTGATGACCCACCAATACCATTATTTCTATAAGGACTGCAGTGGGTCTGCACCTCTGGTGGCCCACCAATACCAATACTCTCTACCAGGACTACAGTGGGTCTGCTCTGTGATGACCTACCTACCAATATTCGTCAGAACTTCGAATGATTCTGCTGTGGGTTTGCTCCATTGTGGCCCATTACCTGTCAGCATGTCAAGAGTCAGCACTGTCTTTCCGTTGGAAGGACACCACTACTTCTTCAAGACTGCATGGAAATCCACTACTTCTGTGTGCAATTTTTTTACCAATGAGACTTTGTAAAAAAAAAAAACGGTAATTACTATTATGATGAATGATCAGGACTGTCTTTATGGACTGTAAGAAAATTTTAGCTTTTGACCAACATTGTATAAATGTGTGCATTTGATATCTTTGTTATTGTAATTATGAAAAAATTTTTCAAATCTGTATTGGCCAGTGCCCAACACCATTTGTAAAATTTTTTGTGGGGAGCATGGGGGCTATCTAAGTAGGCTGTTTAGATTTTTATATTGGTAACGCCGCCGCCACGTAGCGGTCTCTGTATGAAAATCACTGGCTGTGCTGTGTGCAGTATGTGGCTAGTTTGCATTGTTGTCTGCCATTGTCGTCATGAACTGCTATAGCTGGATGTGAACAGCGCGTAGCGTTGCGCAGTTGGAGGTGAGCCGCCAGCAGTGGTGGATGTGGAGTGAGCGAGAGAGAGATGCCGGAGTTTTGTAATACTGGATGTCAATTATGAATATTAAGGTAAATACATTGTTTGTTCTCTA
Organism: Schistocerca cancellata; assembly: GCF_023864275.1. NCBI lineage: Eukaryota > Metazoa > Arthropoda > Insecta > Orthoptera > Acrididae > Schistocerca > Schistocerca cancellata. The sequence goes on along the minus strand of NC_064637.1, from coordinate 38,563,589 downwards.
TTAATATCTTTCATTTGCTAACTATCCCTATCAGTAGTTAGTGCCTTCAGTAGTTTGAATCTTTTATTTAGCTGGCAGTAGTGGCGCTCGCTGTATTGTAGTAGTTCGAGCAACGAAGATTTTTGTGAGGTAAGTGATTTCTGAAAGGTATAGTTTAATGTTACTCAGGGCCATTCTTTTGCAGGGATTTTTGATAGTCAGATTGCGTTGCGCTAAAAATATTGTGTGTCAGTTTCAGCACAGTCTTGTATAAATTGTTCTAAGGGGACGTTTCAGTAGGAAAACTGAAATAATCATTTTCAGTTTCAAGAAAATTACGCAGAAGTGAAAAGGATCGATACTGCCATTATCTGATATCATAGAAAGACTTGGAACTTTGTTTTCGGTTTCAAGGAAAGGAGGGAATGCTGAGATGGATCAGTAAAAGTACTGTATAATGTCATTATTTGAAGTCTGTGCACCAGCGAGCTGCTATCACACTGTTTAAGTTATCTCAATCTCAAACTATCCAAACCTAAACGAAGTTGTTCAATAAAAGTAAAAGTAACTGCACATTTTGGTGATGATACGGCAACAGTTACAAAGATCTAAGGAAACGTTGTTAACGAAGAGAAGAAGAATACACGAAACTACTTTTACGATGTTATGGTACCAGTTTTCGCATATGACAAAAAAAATGGTTCAAATGGCTCTGAGCACTATGGGACTTAACAACTGTGGTCATCAGTCCCCTAGAACTTAGAACTACTTAAACCTAACTAACCTAAGGACATCACACACATCCATGCCCGTGGCAGGATTCGAACCTGCGACCGCAGCAGTCGCGCGGTTCCGGACTGAGCGCCTAGATTCGCTAGACCACTGCGGCCGGCCGCATATGACAGTCCCATTTATTTCATTGGAACATTATTCAACAATTACCACACAAAATTCATCCTATCGGTGAAACTGCTATTCAGTGACAAACCTGCATTGACAAAATATTCAAGTAGTCTGATATCGCGAAATCATATGCGCACATTTAGATAACTTCTCGCACATCATTATTGAAACGTAAACAAGCAAAATACTTTGAACGATAATAAAATTCTCCGAATATTACAGATAACATAATAAATGGGTAAAGTAAACGACAAACAATATAATTTCAGACAAAACTTGCAGTATACATGTAGCATTGACACTGTCGCATCCGAATCTCGGATGTTTTTTGAAATCATGGTATCATATTAAAAGTCAGCCAAAAGTATTCAGCCAAAAGTAATGTTGAAAGTCCTCCTGAAACAAACGCTGTGCGTATGCAGTGTACCAAGTGATCACGATTTTGTGAAGATCCTTTTCATTTCCACACATTCCATATTCAGTTTAAATCTACTAGTTCTCTCACTGCCTTGTTCAAATGGTTCAAATGGCTCTGAGCACTATGGGACTCAACTTCTTAGGTCATTAATCCCCTAGAACTTAGAACTACTTAAACCCAACTAACCTAAGGACGTCGCACACATCCATGCCCGAGGCAGGATTCGAACCTGCGACCGTAGCGGTGGCACGGTTCTAGACTGCAGCGCCTAGAACCGCACGGCCACTTCGGCCGGCTCACTGCCTTGTTACTGTTCCAATATGAGTGAGATGTCTTCCAAGACAACTTCTAGAGTAGAAATGATGAGAGGGCGTGAAGGGGGGGGGGGGGAACATGAATTTGCGAAGGAGGTTTTGGGATACATTTCTGACATGACTGTTTAGGGCTGGCTACCGTTTCATCTTCTGCATCTATATTTACAACTTAGGTCAGCGCAGCTATGTTTCCTAAGCTTTTCTTCGAATTTCCAGTCATCTTTTTTGCATTTTTAACGGAGCTGCAGTGTACTGAGATCGAGTTTTATACCATAAAATCAATCTGCCAATGAATTGGGGGGCCAAAACAATTATCCCCGAAGTTCACTAGCACACTAGCATAACAGTAGTTCTGCTCTCAGAGGGCAAAAGAACGTTTACGTTGCTCTGATTCGGAATACGATAGAATTTTCCAAATTTTCCGAAGATGGCATTTATGACAGTTAACACTACAGAACAATAGTGTTTCGTAGCTTCTTGAACAACTAGATTCAGCAAGTTTTGCACTTCGTTATTGTGATAAATAAACCATTACTAACTACATCTGAATTAGTTTTATTCCCTGATACGTTGTGGCTTAATGTTCACAGTTATGGACTAACATATGACAACTTTCTCATGACATTTGTACTCTATAATCCATTGTAGGTATATGTATGACCGTAACATTCGTAATTGCAACAGCAGAATAATATGTGGCCTTCGGCAAACTGATGTCACAGTTTCATAACGACGAGAATTCTGTTGCGACAAAAATTTGTTATCACTCACCCAGTATCACACAATGTCTGTACTTTGATAAGAAATCACAATTTTTTTTCTTTTAACGCCTCGCTACTATTCCGTAGGCAGTCACGTATTCCGAATATAGGCCTACGTAGTGCTTGAATAATAACAAACGCTATCCTGAAATAGTCTAGCGTGGTATACATTCATTCACGTCCAAATGAATTACGTTATGCAGACTGGAAACCAATTCGTTGTGGACCATTACAATGAGTCGTGCAGCTGATGAGAAAACTAACAGGATCACGAGCTACGATGCACAATCACTGCCGAAACTAAACCGATAAACAATACTGTCAACGTGTCAATATCGTTATTGCATGTTTGCTGACGTATTTTATGGCGTCCTTCTTTCATAATGAATATAGTTTCTTAGATACACCATTCTCACTGACTAATACCTACGTCCACAACACACACCGTTCCACCTCTATTACTCTGCGGTAACCATTTCTAAATCTTTTATGAGAAGTGTAACCAATCCGTCCCTTCTTAACGTAAATGTTCATGAAATTACACTCTTACTGGCCTATTCTTTTCAAAACCCCACTCCACCACATAACTTACCTGACCGAATAACTTCTTAACGCACTCCTGCAATATGTAAGGTTTCTTTTCAAATTTATCCAGACACTTCTTCATGATACTCCGAAATGTCTACATTTCTCTTCTACACATCACTATAGTCTAAGCAGTACAGTGTTACAAACTATTTCCTCATTTTAAGAGCAATTTTTGAAAATCTAATTTTAAAAAGATCTGTTTCTCATCCATCTGTAACATCGATTTCACTACACCACGTCGAAACCTACTGCAGAAAATATGTTCGTTTGACGCGTCTAACCATGCTAGTTGTTTGGAAGTCTGTCTTGGAAGCGAAACAGACAATGGATTAATGGGAAAAGTTGCATCTGACTAAACTACAAGAAAAATAACCCCAAAAAAGAGACTGGTGGGGATTTTCAGTCACTGTTTAGTCACTGTTATGAGAGGGGAAAATAAAATTATGTTGTATTGTGTTGATTCAGATAGTAAACTATGATGACTCGCTTGTATGAACTGCAGTGATCAACATGGCATGCAGGCTCGAATTCTGTATGGGGTAATTGACAATAACCAGCAAAAACTGACGGGGGAAAATAAAGCCCCCTGATTATGATGTATAATGTTATGTTATAAATTTAACAGCGTAATGTATACATTACAGTTAGAAAGTGACACGTATATTGAGGCAGTGCAGCTCACCACATGTGACCGTATTCATCCTGTAGTTGAGAATGAGACCACTCAGTGACTTCCAACAAACTTTAAACATTATTTCAAATCTTCGCGAAACTTTTTCCCGCTTACACCCCAACAAAGTGATCAAAAGAAGAAGTGGATTGAAATTTGTGTTAGGGAGCGCACTGGACTAGTGTAATCTGTGCAGCTATGTTTAGCAACAGTGCTGAAATGCTGTAACAGCTAGCAGATCTGCCTACTAAGCAAGAACATCTGTGTTAAAGTCCTGGTAATGACACAAATTTTGATTCATTTCTTAAACTTCCATCACTATCGTGGATAAAGCTGAACCTCAAATGTCTCGAGGAATATTTAATTATATCATCATCATCATCATCATCATCATCATCATCATCATCATCTAAGACTGATTATGCCTTTCAGCGTTCAGTCTGGAGCATAGCCCCCCTTATACAGTTCCTCCATGATCCCCTATTCAGTGCTAACATTGGTGCCTCTTCTGATGTTAAACCTATTACTTCAAAATCATTCTTAACCGAATCCAGGTACCTTCTCCTCGGTCTGCCCCGACTCCTCCTACCCTCTACTGCTGAATCCATGAGTCTCTTGGGTAACCTTGCTTCTCCCATGCGTGTAACATGACCCTGCCATCTAAGCCTGTTCGCCCTGACTGCTACATCTATAGAGTTCATTTCCAGTTGTTCTTTGATTTCCTCATTGTGGACACCCTCCTGCCATTGTTCCCATCTACTAGTACCTGCAATCATCCTAGCTACTTTCATATCCGTAACCTCAACCTTGTTGATAAGGTAACCTGAATCCACACAGCTTTCGCTCCCATACAACAAAGTTGGCCGAAAGATTGAACGGTGCACAGATAACTTAGTCTTGGTACTGACTTCCTTCTTGCAGAAGAGAGTAGATCGTAGCTGAGAGCTCACTGCATTAGCTTTGCTACACCTCGCTTCCAGTTCTTTCACTATGTTGCCATCCTGTGATAATATGCATCCTAAGTACTTGAAACCGTCTACCTGTTCTAACTTTGTTCCTCCTATTTGGCACTCAATCCGTTTATATCTCTTTCCCACTGACATTTTGTCCTTATATTTCTGATCTAGGTCTGAAATATTACTTTGCAAACTTCCAATCGAATCTGCCATCACAACAATGTCATCCGCATATGCAAGACTGCTTATTTTGTGTTCACATATCTTAATCTCACCCAGCCAGTCTATTGTTTTCAACATATGATCCATAAATAATATGAACAACAGTGGAGACAGGTTGCAGCCTTGTCTTACCCCTGCAACTATTCTGAACCACGAACTCAATTTACCGTCAACTCTAACTGCTGCCTGACTATCCATGTAAAGACCTTTAATTGCTTGCAAAAGTTTGCCTCCTATTCCATAATCTTGTAGAACAGACAATAACTTCCTCCTAGGAACCCGGTCATATGCCTTTTCTAGATCTATAAAGCATAGATACAATTCCCTGTTCCACTCATAACACTTCTCCATTATTTGCCGTAAGCTAAAGATCTGGTCCTGACAACCTCTAAGAGGCCTAAGCCCACACTGATTTTCATCCAATTGGTCCTCAACTAATACTCGCACTTTCCTTTCAACAATACCTGAGAAGATTTTACCCACAACGCTGATTAAAGAGATACCTCTGTAGTTGTTACAATCTTTTCTGTTTCCATGTTTAAAGATTGGTGTGATTACTGCTTTTGTCCAGTCTGATGGAACCTGTCCCAACTCCCAGGCCATTTCAATTTTCCTGGGTAGCCATTTAAGACCTGACATTCCACTGTATTTGATGAGTTCCGACTTAATTTCATCCACCCCAGCCGCTTTATTGCACTGCAATCTATTGACCATTTTTTCCACTTCCTCAAATGTGATCCTATTTCCATCATCATTCCTATCCCATTCTACCTCGAAATCTGAAACATTACTGATCGCATTTTCACCTACATTGAGCAACTCTTCAAAATATTCCCTCCATCTGCCCAAGGCATTAATTATATCACAAAAGAAAAAAATTTATTGCTTTCTACAGTGTTCAATGTTCTTGCACCGGAGTTTCATGATGAGGTAAGACATTTTAGTTTATTACCTCTTTACTACTAACTCTATTCCCACATTTATCGGGACAGTATCTACATATACCCTCCGCCACACACCGTCAGGTGGCTTGCGGAGTATGGAAGTAGATGTAGATGTAGATATATCAATGAATGTACCTAGAAAAGTATATCACTGTATGACACATAGTTCAGGATATATATACAGTAATAAACAATGCGACACTTTGCTTAAAACAAAAGGCAAACAGCCGGCCGTTGTGGGCGAACGGTTCTAGGCGCTTCAGTCCGGAACTGCGCGAGTGACATCACACACATCGATGTCCAAGGCAGGATTCGAACCTGCGACCGTAGCGGTCGCGCGGTTCCAGACTGAAGCGCCTAGAACGGCTCGGCCACAACGGCCGGCCATTATGTCGGAGTTAAGTGAAATCGAACTTGGACAAATCGCTGGCGCTCGCATGAGATGAGTGGGGGGGGGGGGGGTGCTTCCATAACCAAGGTAGACGATGTGTCTGGTTTTTGAACAGACCTAGTATCGAATATTTGTGACGCATACAGAGAGAGCGGAAAAACATTACCCAGTTTAGTCGTAAGGCGGGCGAAAATGTGTGTTGAGTGATCCTGACAGCCGATTATTAAAGAGGATTGTGACGAAAAATCAGAGGAAGATAGCTGCTACAGTCAGTCCAGAAATCAAAGTCGCACTCACGAATCCTGTCAGTGCCAAAAGAACGTGAAGGAAGTTCCATAAGCAGGCATTTGCAGGATGAGCTAGATCTCAAATAAAAAAAATAAAAAAAAATCACTCTTCAGTGATACGAATGGTTGTACTATGAAAACGTGTAGCCGAATCCATAAAACCTCGACTATGGGACAATGGAAGAATGCTGTTTGGTTGGGCGAGTCTTGATGCAACATCTAGCCGACTTTTCGTCCCAGGAGTGAAATATGGCAGAGGTTCGGCGACGATTTGTGCAGCAATATAGTGGCATTCATGGCCTCAATGATTGCTGTCCGAAATCGCATTACCGCCATGGATTATATGATCATTTTGAGTCATAAGGTCCACTCCATGGTAAAATGCTGTGTTCCAAGATGATGGGGCCCCTGTTCAACAAAGCTCTCATCGTCCTCGTGAGCGCGAGGATAAACTGTCGCATCCCCTCTGTCCATCACAGTTGCTAGATCCCAATATTATTGGGCCTTTACGATCTACTTTCGAGATAAAGTTGCGTGACCCATATCCACCGCCACAGTCACTACCGGAAATTGCCAAGTTCTTGCAGGGTGAATGGTATGAGATTACGTTGTAAACCAGGACCTGTATTCATCCACCCTGAGGCGGCTGGAAACTGGTTTGAGTACCAACTGTTTCTCTACACCATGGAAGGCATGACAGTGTGTTGTCTTTTTGGTGTCTCCATATTTTTGTCCATACCCTGTGCATCACGCAGGAGTTATTGGGGGTTCCGAATCACATGTTGGGAATTGTTTCTCAACCCGCTAGTTTGCGGAGCCATGTTTACTGTTTCTTTACTGTATATTTTCACCTTTGTTGGTTTTTACAATTACGTTTCTCGGTCGATAAAAACGGAACTTTTACGCAATGACTTAGCTGTCGGTCTGTCTGTCTATCTCCCTGACTGTTAATAACCTTTCTTCTTGAAAACCAGTAGACGTGTTAAACTGAAATTTATGTCATATACTAAGACGTACGGTCCGTTGGCGGTGTACTAAACGTTAGCTTCCAAGTCAATGCATTTATGTCACAAATTTTGAAACTCACATATGTCAAAATTAAAATACTGTCGAAAGTTGGACAATGTCTTTCCACCATCAATGTCGCTAACAGGCAAAAATCTTCGAGATTCTCGTTCCCGGGATGAATGTGCTGTGTATGTACACTACTGGCCATTAAAATTGCTACACCACGAATATGACGTGCTACAGTCGCGAAATTTAACCGACAGTAAGAAGATGCTCTGACATGCAAACGATTAGCTTTTCAGAGCATTCAGACAAGGTTGGCGCCGGTGGCGACACCTACAACGTGCTGACGTGAGGAAAGTTTCCAACCGATTTCTCATACACAAACAGCAGTAGACCGGCGTTGCCTGGTGAAACGTTGTTGTGATGCCTCGTGTAAGGAGGAGAAATGCGTACCATTACGTTTCCGATTTTGATAAAGGTCGGATTGTAGCCTATCGCGATTGCGGTTTATCGTCTCGCGACATTGCTGCTCGCGCTGGTCGAGATCCAATGACTGTTAGCAGAATATGGAATCGGTGGGTTCAGGAGGGTAATACGGAACGCCGTGCTGGATCCCAACGGCCTCGTATCACTAGCAGTCGAGATGACAGGCATCTTATCCGCATGGCTGTAACAGATCGTGCAGCCACGTCTCGATCCCTAAGTCAACAGATGGGGACGTTTGCAAGACAACAACCATCTGCACGAACAGTTCGATGACGTTTGCAGCAGCACGGACTAACAGCTCGGACACCGTCGCTGCGGTTACCCTTGACGCTGCATCACAGACAGGAGCGCCTGCGATGGTGTACTCGACGACGAACCTGCGTACACGAATGGCAAAACGTCATTTTTTCCGATGAATCCAGGTTCTGTTTACAGCATCATGATGGTCGCATCCGTGTTTGGCGACATCGCGGTGAACGCAGATTGGGAGCGTGTATTCGTCATCGTCACACTGGCGTATCACCCGGCGCGATAGTATGGGCTGCCATTGGTTACACGACTCGGTCACCTCTTGTTCGCATTGACGGCACTTTGAAAAGTGGACGTTACATTTCAGATGTGTTACGACACGTGGCTCTACCCTTCATTCTATCCCTGCGAAACCCTACATTTCAGCAGGATAACGCACGACCGCATGTTGCAGGTCCTGTACGGGCCTTTCTGGATACAGAAAATGTTCGACTGCTGCCCTGGCCAGCACATTCTTCAGATGTCTCACGAATTGAAAACGTCTGGTCAATGGTGGCCGAGCAACTGGCTCGTCACAATACGCCAGTCACTATACTTGATGAACTGTGATATCGTGTTGAATCTGCATAGGCAGCTGTACCTGTACACGCCATCCAAGCTCTGTTAGATTCAATGCCCAGGCGTATCAAGGCCGTTATTACGGCCCGAGGTGGTTGTTCTGGGCACTGTTTTCTCAGGATCTATGCACCCAAATTGCGTGAAAATTTAATCACATGTCATTTCTAGCTTAATATATTTGTCCAATGAATACCCGTTTATCATCTGCATTTCTCCTTGGTGTAGCAATTTTAATGGCCAGTAGTGTACGTAATTAACTTCGTACGGAATCCTCAGCTCACGAGAGCTACTCACACCTGGCCAATTTACGTTACCAATTACAAAACATTCTGGTGAAGATGTTGCCACTATTTCGTCCCATCGTAAGCCCAGTTCGATCTTTCTCCACTAATGCCAAGTATCGAGTTTTTCTGGGGGGCTGCGGCAAGGGCAAGCGATAACAGCCACTGTGCCGGCGAGTCGCTGCGCGTTCAGTGGCGGAGCTGTCTTTCCCCCGCGTCAGCAACAATGTGCGCTGCGGGGTGAACAGCCTCGCGCCGCTCCGGTCCGCGCATGCGCACATCGCCCCTGCCGCTATGACCTCGGCCACTCCGCCAGATAAAAATCCCCTGCGAGGGTTTCGCAACCGCTTTCTTGTTTTGCGTCTCTCCTCGCACTTACCGCTCGTAATCGCCCGTACTTTTTTCTGTTTCTTACTTTTTTTCCATCCACTCCTATGAGCGCTTTCCACACGGCAAACACACACACACACACACACACACACACACACACACATACTTATCTGCTCTGCGTCTTATTCTGCCGCCTTTCCAGTTCATTAACACTCTGCACAGCTTGCAGTTGTGCCAACTGTGGAGAAAACTTTTCTTCAGTTCATTACTGAGAGACAATCACATCCTATTCCTTTCTACCCTCTTCCAACGCTTACGTTTTAATAAGTAGTCAATTTCACAAAGAGTAAATATTTTTCTCAATACACCCAAGAATACTTTCTCTTATCGTATATCCATCACCTTAAAATATTGAAATAAATCTTTATGCTTATGTATCACTGCTGTGTATAATTTTTCCGAAGTCTGTGACAATTGCGGGGGGGGGGGGGGGGGGAGGGGCTCGTTGGCGCTAGGACTATTTGCTTTTGAATTTTGTACTGCATGGTGTTGCCATTTGGCATCAAATCGTTATTTTACGTGTAATACTAAGGGAACAACACACACAGTCTTGCTGCATCTAATTAGACTGTGTTTAGCGTCATTATGTTGGCAGAAACAGTTCAAAATCGAATATCTTTGCTGGAGATAGAGTGTACAGAAACACACAAGAAAGCAACTGAAAGAGTGTTACGGTATAGTGATAATTTTTCCTTTTGGATCGTCTAACTACAACTGAATGAAACACAATTTTCGTGCCATACGCGTTTCGTCTTTATTCTCTGCAAGGCATGTTCAGTGGCCTGGAATATGTACGTGTTTTCACTATTTAGTTTACGTTTTGGGGGCAATCTATCTATAGGTTATAAACAGTTCTGGTGGTTGGTTTTCAAACATTAATTAAAAAAGCAGCTCGCCGAAACAAAAGCGTTCTCGCTTCCAACGCCCGGGTTCCCGGGTTCGATTCCCGGCGGGGTCAGGGATTTTCTCTGCCTCGTGATGGCTGGGTGTTGTGTGCTGTCCTTAGGTTAGTTAGGTTTAAGTAGTTCTAAGTTCTAGGGGACTAATGACCATAGATGTTAAGTCCCATAGCGCTCAGAGCCATTTGAACGATTTGAACCGAAACAAATAGTATGAGGTGTTAAACGAAAAAGTGACGTATTTCTGCCAGTTAGATCACATCTAGCTAGATTTGTAAGGTATGTACAATGATGCTTAATGATAGCACAGGGTATGTGCAAATGTGTAACGGAACAATAAATAACTAATCCATTTTTTCGGTTTCTTGTCGTATGGCAACAAACGTGAAATACTGAATAGAACAAAATTACTGCGTTCAACTTGTTACATAGTATTTTACGTATCAGACTCTAGGGCCAGACTTCTTTTCAATGAAACTGATTTCCTCAAAAAATATCATGGAGTAGAGGGTTAAAACGGTGACTGCTCAAATTTTCGTTTTTGTTTCAAGATACAAATGCCGACCCTGCCCCAGTTGTCGGGTGCCTGTTCAACAGTGTTCAGAGGCAACTAAAACTTTATTTTTAGTATTACACATAATTATTAAACACATTTAAAATGAGGTCATAATCTGCTCAGTAAGAGGCACAGGACGATAAGAACTGAAGTCAGAAATTATGTACGTGTCATAACCATAGCAATACGAACTACATAACGCGCATTACCAAGGGGTGGGGAGGTTGATGGGGTACTTTATGCCGACCCTAAGAAAATTGAACTCCTTCATTGTTGTTGTCTTTGTAAGTAGCGCTCTGTATGAAAATCACTGGCTGTGCTGTGTGCAGTCTGTGACTAGTTTGCATTGTTGTCTGCCATTGTAGTGTTGGGCAGCGGCAGCTGGATGTGAACAGCGCGTAGCGTTGCGCAGTTGGAGGTGAGCCGCCAGCAGCGGTGGATGTGGGGAGAGAAATGGCGGAGTTTTGAGAGCGATGATCTGGACGTGTGTCCATCAGAGACAGTAAATTTTTGTGAGGTAAGTGATTTGTGAAAGGTATAGGTTATTGTTAGTCAGGGCCATTCTTTTGTAGTGATTATTAAAAGTCAGACTGCGTTGCGCTAAAAATACTGTGTGTAGTAGGAAAACAGCGAAATGTCTGAGTACGTTCAGTTCTGCTCAGCTGTTTGAAAATCAGATAATGTGAGAGGTTTATCAGCACAGTAGTTCACTAATTTTTCTAAGGGGACGCTACATCTTATACTAACAACATACTTTTTAAAGGGGTTATGATGTCTTACTATGTTCCACAACACGAAAATATCTTTTAACACACTCTTAGTGACATCAATGCACTGTCAGTTATGTGTACAACAAAGAGGGATGGGATACCTTACGCTCACCCTCGGAAACTTTAAAATGAAAATTTCGTGAAGTGTTGTTGATTTTACTCGCAACATACTTATTGAAGAAATATTGACGTGTAAGTAAGGTCCTGAAACTGAAAATACTGAATAAGATTCACTGGGAAAAGTGACATCTACTACAAGGGCTTCAATTTTTGGGTTTAGTTCAGTGGAAAAATTTATGGAATCAAGTAGAAGAATTGATTAAAACAAATGAAGTCTTCTTTCAACATTACAGTATTTCAAAAGGTACAAATTAAATGCGCACCCCCCACCCCGCCCCTAGCTATTGCGAAGGTCAATGCAACGTAAACTCGTGGCGCCTTAACTACTCAAACTATATTACTCTAGTGTTTGAGGATGAAAGCACTTTAGCGGTTTGAAACAAGCTTCAGACACAGTTTTGCTTCTGACTTATTCATTAGCTTATGGATAAATAATCCGAAACTAATAGGACCAACAGAATCAGGGTTTTGCGCCTTCAACCATAAATGTTTGACGTGCTTAACCTAAAATGTTTAACGCCTTAATGCATTTGTAAAGCGATGAGACGTTTGAAGTTGTTTCATACACGAGAGTCCGATTATTCAAAGAAACGGGGGTGCGGAGATTACAAGGTATTTTAGGAATGACAGCATTCCTTGCCAAAACGTTCTCAAATGCCTTTACTTACAATTCTGGCTATTGTCTCTGTTCGCAAGAAACAGAACGGAGCAACATCTGGCACCGCGACCGCGAATAAATACGTTTGATAAACAGCCGCGGCAAATTACTGATGAATTTTGGACACAGTTCGTCGGAAAATTGTCGTACTCTTACGTGTTGTTAAGATGACGAAACTCGCATAAGAGTTGCACTTCTTTCTTTCTAGATACTGAACCTGAAATCTGTGACTGTGCGAGATTACGTCATCGGACAGCAATGTGGGACACCGTGACATGTGTGGATCGTGACGTTGACAAATGGGAGCACATGATCCAGTTGCTGTGTGGTCTCGCTTTGTAATACCCAATGGGCAAAATTAGTTGCCGATCAAATAAAAAAGTTTATTCCCAATACCCGCGCAACCCTCCCCATACCCTCCATCCCCAACACAACCTCCCACCCCCAAAAAATAGGCCTCACGCGGGACGATGAATCCTTTAATTAAAAACAAATTATTTGCATTGCAAGTGAGGGAAAATTTCGTCTATACGAGTATCGAGTGACGCTGTAAGACATCTACATTTTTTTGCACTGAATTAGCCCATGCGCATTACGTAACGAATGCTGACGCAAGTCAGATGAAACCTGTCATCAGGTCCGCCTAGGTCGTTTCTGAAGTCCCAGCTGAATAGTTGGGTTCGATTTACCGAGCAGTTGAAACAAAACAACTTTTATTTTGCGTCAGCCGGCCGCGGTGGTCTAGCGGTTCTAGGCGCTCAGTCCGGAACCGCGGGACTGCTACGGTCGCAGGTCCGAATCCTGCCTCGGGCGTGGATGTGTGTGATGTCCTTAGTTAGGTTTAAGTAGTTCTAAGTCTAGGGGACTGATGACCACAGATGTTAAGTCCCATAGTGCTCAGAGCCATTTTTATTTTGCGTAAAGCCTTTGCTTGGAATAATTGTCTCAGAAGCTAAATGACATTCATAATGAAACTTCCTGGCAGATTAAAACTGTGTGCCCGACCGAGACTCGAATTCGGGACCTTTACCTTTCGCGGGCAAGTGCTCTACCATCTGAGCTACCGAAGCACGACTCACGCCCGGTACTCACAGCTTTACTTCTGCCAGTATCTCGTCTCTTACCTTCCAATCTTTACAGAAGCTCTCCTGCGAACCTTGCAGAACTAGCACTCCTGAAAGAAAGGATACTGCGGAGACATGGCTTAGCCACAGCCTGGGGGAGGTTCATAATGCTGAAACACTATTCATGGTACCTTCTTTTAACAAATCAAACAGCTAGTGACCTATTTCTAGGCGTCGTTGGTGTTTGTGAGTTCTTTTGTGATCAGTTGTAATCTCAGAGAAGAAGGAAAAACGAAATTAAAATACACATGGCCTACTAGAAAATCAGGTTTTCAAGGAAAATTTTGGAAACCGACTATACTACAAACTAGGAAAGTTAGACTCGCCCCCCATTCTTTGTCAAGTACTTTTATAATGACCTGCAGGTGGTGGTAAGTTCATATGGGACCAAACTGTTAAGGTCATCGGTCCCTAGGCTTACTCACTACCTAATCTAACTTCAACTAACGTACGCTAAGGACACACACCCAAGCCCGAGGGAGGACCCAAGTCCTACGGGGGAAAGCCGCGTGAACCGTGGGAAGGTGTCTCGACCGCGCGGCTACCCCGAAATGAAAGAGGAAATGACAAAAAAGAGGGAGAAACAGAACAAGAACTACACAGACGGTTTCGTACGAAACTGGCCTGTCTCATCAGTATGCCCGATTACTTTGAACATATTTAAATCTGCCAATGCTAAAAGAGCATACCTGCTTCGTCCTCTGTCTACATTTTATTAGGGGGAACCCAAAAACAATGTGGTCATTACCCGCTCCGCATTCACAGCTGAGCGAGCATTTTCTACCGATTCTTACCACTCGTTGCCCGAAACCACTACGGCTCAACTTTACCTGAATAGTTATTACGCGTGACCGCCTTGAGACACACTCCTCATTCTATCTGATTACATTTGCCAGAAATGGTATGCAAACTAACCGCGATAACAAGGTTTGCTTTGTTACGTAGTAGTACTAGTGTGATTTTAAACAACTGCTGCAGGTTCTTTAGCATTTGTATTACTTGGTTTCCTGCGATAATTTATTACTCCACAGAATGAAAACAGCAACCAATACTTACAAACTGATTTTGTACAGACCGCTGCCAGGCATAATTCTCTGTCACCTTGTTATATTTTGTTTCAGCATTGCGTCAGGCAAATATGGCAAAATGAAAATATTTACTCCCATAAATGGAGATATTACTGGACTATGTTTTGTTTATGATGGCTACAGCACTCGACAGCATACGGCGCGACTAAAAATCACTACAGTAAAATCTACGTATAATTAAGGTTTTGTACCGCCATATTTACCTAACGATAAGGTCATACCTCTAAAAGTATTGCAGAAATCAAATAATTTCAGTGCGATAGCAACGTGCTGTGAATAGTAGCGCACCCTATAAAATAAAGTTATACATTTAAACAAACGATGACGTTCCGTTATTAGGCAACATTGTTGTTAACAGTAACTACTTAGCGCATTATCTTCTTCTACACTGTAGTTCGTTTTTCAGATTATCAGAATCTTTCCCTGCGACTTATTCCTTTTCGGTAGCCTAAACAGTGTCTCGGACATCGATAATGTTAACGAGGTGATGCAGTGATCATTTAACCTATTTTTCCTACATCTACTATGTACTGAATCATTTATCTAACAATAAAATACTTTTACCTAAACAGATTGTTATTTGCCAGCTAGAGCTACAGCAGTGATACGTGAATATTCGTAGAAAAATCTGACATAACAAACATTTTTCCTACATCTACGATGTACTGAATCATTTCTCTAACAATAAAATACTTTTACCTAAACAGATTGTTATTTGCCAGCTAGAGCTACAGCAGTGATACGTGAATATTCGTAGAAAAATCTGACATAACAAACAGGAAAGGCAAAACGTCAACAGCAGGAAACAGTTACAAGACAAATCGTACGATTCCGTTTCATGAATCGAGAGTATAAACTTATGTGGGCCAAACATTTCTCGTAATACTAAAAAGTAACACGTCGAAGTGCTTTCGTTTTTACAAATAGGCCTACCTGCAAAGCATACATGACCAAAGAAGAATCTGGTGAAGAATAATCAGAAACAATAAAGCAGAATTTTTCTTGCACAGATAGCAACTTTTCTATTCAAGATGCGAGAATTCTTCCTAAAAGACGTGTTTGCTTGTCTCTTTTTTTTCTTTTTTACTGCAGTTTGGCCACAGTCGTATTAATAGATCAATTTGAAAATATTCGAGTAATCACGCTAAAGGCAAAACCTTTCTTGTCGTCAGTTTTTCACCTTAGTTTCGTGGCCGGAAAATCCAATGACATCTTGTGTGATATGACGCAGGAACAGTTCGCTCTTGAGTGCCATATCCTGTTGTCACATAACTTACTGAAACGAACTATTAAAATACTTTCTATTTACAAATAGTATTATGTAAAGACCCCAAGATTTTCGATGATACGTAACATTCCGAAAAATTCTACATTTTAAACAAAAGAAAAAAATTCTCTAAACACACGTGCGGATTTTTCTTCCTGGTCCATTTACGATAGTATTGAACCGAACACTTGAGCTCCAGTGACATCTGATTTTAAAGTTATTTTCGCCTTGAGAAAAAAATTTCCGCCGAACAGCGATTACTACGCACAAAGTTTTGATATGCAATCTGCGACTTCATTCCTAGTGGGAAAATGTTTGTGACATGTCTACTGAATTGGAGCAAGTGTAAACAAAAAAATGTATGTGTGAAAATTAATTACTAATACTTTTGTCATTTCCGTATCAAGACTAAGTGCCAGAATTCCACATGCTTTAAAGTTACGTCAATGCGTAGATGGTGACGCCAACTGCAAGATAATTACAACTTTATTTCGATATAGAGGTCATCTCTTAAGGTATTTCTTCGTATGTTGCATCAGAAGTGAAAACTACCAAATTTTTACTATTAACATAAATAGAGCTATGTTAAGCGGGGCTTTATAATGGGTATCCGATGATGGCAGCATGCTACACAGACCTATCGTGGCAAAATAAAAACTGTTTTAATACATCCGTGATAATGGGGTTTAATTCGGTGGCTGTGGATTAAAATATGGCAACATGCGTTTCGGGGTTTTCACCTATCTTCAGTTTGCGTAATGCATTTATATTTTGATCGCACAACGTTTTTATCGACAGCGTTTTGAGCGCTGCAGCTGGTCTGCGTAAACATAACAATACGTCCATTTCCCACTTTTCCGAGTTATACATTTACGTTTGATTAATAGCTGGATGTACTTTTATTCTGAAACCTGTAGCTCCTTTTATTGTACTTTTGCAGGCATAGCGTACACACTTTTACCTTCGCTGGCGCACAGATACTCTGCAGAATTCGCCATATGGCCGAGTTATGCCTTTGTTTACATCGGAAATAACACCTAAAGTCAAGTTACATTTTTCTCGTACATGTAACCACTACTTCTGAAGTCAACTCATTTATAAACTTAATACTCTACAAAGTAGGCCTGTAAAATAACCTAGCACTTTGACAACACTCATTTTCGTTCAGTCATAGAGAGGAACACACAAAAATTTAAGATAAGTAATATTATATCTGTGAACGTTACGGACTTTAGAAATACTTCCAGAATGTGTAAGAGCATTTTAACTGGGCTTTAGGCGTAATTTCCGATGTAAACAAACTCCTAACTCGACCATATGACGAATTCTGCGCAGTATCGGTGCGTCAGTGAAGGTAAAACTGCATATTACGCATATAAATGCAAAAGAGAGAACTGCACATTACACAATTACAGAATAAAGCTAAGTGAAAAGTGCACCTAGCTGTTAATTAAACCTATGTATGCAAACGTAGAAAGGTAAAGAATATTTATTTATTTATTTATTTTTTAGCGTTAGAAACGCAGTCGACGAAAATGTAGATATAGATATATTACGCCCACTACAGATGAGCTAATAAACTAAACACGTCTTTTCATAAAGAAGGGAACTGTGTTGCTTGTGATATATTCATAGAACAGCTGCAGACTTTTTGCAGTTTGATACAACACGGGTAAATGTAATTTCAAGTAGAACAATACTTTTGACAGGAATTGAACGCAGAAAAGCAGCCTCTACCCAATCGAAACTCGGACGCTCCCCTTGAATCGGCTGTCGAGGAGCCCGGTAATAATTCCCACCCGCCAGCCGCCACAGTGGGGCCGCATGCGTCACTCCCCCTTTTTCCTCCCCCCTCCCTTTCCCCCCCTGCTGCCTCCTTTGACAGGCGGCCCTTCAGCCCTTGAAGCCACTTGAACCACTTTCACGACCTACGATTCTCGCCGCTCCCCGTGTGTGTGTGCGTCGATGCCCCACATCTTCCCATACACTCGTGCTCTCGCTCCGTTCTCCTTAATTTAGGCCCCTTCGTCTCCCCTTCAGTCCCTCCCCCTTCCCCCCTTTTCCCGCCGCTACCAACCCCAAATGGCGCTGTATACACGCGCGTGCTGCACGTTTGGCAACACTGATGACTGGGAGCCTGCTACAGAGTTCCATTCAAGAGCCAGCAGTAGTACCAACACTGCTGCAACGAAAACAAAAAAAAAACAAAAAAATGCTCGCAAACCAATACACGCACACAGGCACAAACACTCGCACACATATTTACGTGGAAAGAGAGAAGAGTGATAATAAACGCAAAGAGACATGACATGCTTCAAACACATCACCGCATCTCCGTCGTCACCAACGTGGGCGTGGCTTAGTCGCATTAACTGTTGACGTAAGCAGCAGACACATTCTTCTCCACTGGTGCGTCGCATCTGACACGTCTTCTTCTCTCCATATCTCGAAGAGAAGATCGGAGGAGAAACAGTGGCCATCACGCCACCCTAGCGTGTCACCAACATCACATTAACTTGGCGAGTGCTTGACGCACCACAAACTCTTCACTTGTCAACGTAACAGAAAACTACAAAACGTTGTCACTTCCAGCGAGCATTCACTGTTAAATCACTTCACTGTTAACCACCTTCTTCCGTGACACATGCGAAGCCGGTGGTCCTATTGTTTTCGGAATCACTGTGCACAATGGATCGATGACGTCACTCTCAAGGGAAGAATAGCTGGAAGTAGTCATTCGTTACGCTGGCCGTCGCTGTTATTCTGATGACGTGACGGAGGTGGTGTTCAGAAGTGAATTGACATTTACATAGGTTGTGTGTATGGGCAGATGTTTAGCATAGGTTGGACAACAAGCAGGCAGTTACACTTTTTTATGATTGCGACAGATATTTGCTGACAAGTAATTTTCAAAGAAAATGTGTGTGTGTGTGTGTTTGGCAGGGCGATGGGGGAGTGGCGGTGTTCACTTTCGCCAGCTGTTTTTCTCTGCACTGCACACACGTGAAAAGTTTATGCAGGTCAAGGTAACGGTGCAGCGCTGCTCAGAAAAAGAAATGACGCGTTTAGATAGAGAATTAGTGGGTAGATTTAAGCATGTTGGTGTTTAATGCATTGTAAATAGTTGACAGTGCTCTGAATGTGTAAATTTTGCAGATTTCAGGCAGATGTTGTACTGTTGAGAAGTGGTGGGGGGGGGGGAGCGGAGGATTATAAAAGAAAAATTCAGTGAGTTGGAAGAAATAAAGATTTAATGGAGAAGAGAAGAAATTTGTTTGTGAAGTGGCACTTTCGTGTGATGGCTAGGGATGAAGAGAAGTAGAGCAAGAAATTGTGGTAGGTCAGGATGTTGTTGTTACGTTGCTGGAGGAGGGAAGATTTTAGAAGAAAAAATTAGCTGAATTGAAAGAAAAAGTATGTATTGGAGTGGAGTTGGAGAGTATGGAAGTTGAGAACCTTGTTACCGAATTGGCACGTGTCTCGCGTGAGGTAGGGGTGAGGTGCAGCAGAGGAAGAGGTTGCGGTAGGTCGAGGGAGAGATGCATGACTCTCTCACCTATTCGACGCCGTATGGTGAAGTGCTTCCTGCGCGCAGACATGACGCCGGCCGCGTGCTGTCACTGCCAGAGCCGGGGGCGCCGCCTCCAGGTCCGTAGCGGGCGTCGTCGTCGATGTCGTCGTCGTCGCCGCTGCTGCGGAAAACGATGCAGCGCGGAGGCGGGGCGCGCGCGAGCAGTAGAGCGGAGGAGCTGGCGACGCGGACGTCGACGGCACGCACGCGCGGGCGAGGATCGCACGATCGCGTTCTTCACGTTCACGTTCGCACACACACGCGGGTGCGCGCGACCGCTGGCGGCACATGTGACCGACTAGCGGCGCGCCGCGCTGGCTCCCCCCACTCCGCGGCCCGCGCGCGTCAGGAGGGGGGAGGGGAGGGGAGGTGGGTGCCATCGCGGCCGCAGCCGCGGCCCCCCACCACGGCGCGCCCCTCGCGCGGCGGGCCCTCCCCTCTCCCCCCACTACGCCGCCGCGCGACGTCACGCGGGCGCGCACACAGTGTCCGCGTCTTATCCTCGGCGCCAGCGGCGAGCCTGCACAGACGCCGGCCGTCGGCGAGATTGAGGGGGAGGGGCGGGGAGGGGAGGGAACTGGCGGGGGCGGGGGCGGGCGCCGGCGTGCTGGCGCCGAGGCGGCGGGGGCGGGCAGAGCGTCGGCCGGCGGCGGGCCGGCACACACCTGCCGCAGCTGCCGGCGCGTCGCCTAGCAACGCGGCGGGCGCTGCCTCGTCCCCACTACGCTGCTGCTACACTCGACAAGCACAAGTTCCTCGCATCACACGTTATGATACGAAAAAGTTCGTAACCGACAGATTTTCGGTTTCCAGAATGAGATTTTCACCCTGCAGCGGAGTGTGCGCGGATATGAAACTTCCTGGCAGATTAAAACTGTGTGCCGGACCGAGACTCGAACTCGGGACCTGTGCCTTTCGCGGGCAAGTGCTCTACCAACTCAACTACCCAAGTACGACTCACGCCCCGTCCTCACAGCTTTACTTCTGCCAGTACCTCGTCTCCTACCTTCCAAACTTGCTAGTTCTACAAGGTTCGGAGAAGAGCTTCTGTGAAGTTTGGAAAGTAGGACACGAGGTACTGGCGGAAGTAAAGCTGTGAGGACGGGGCGTGAGTCGTGCTTTGGTAGCTCAGTTTGTATTGCCCGCGAAAGGCAGAGGTCCCGAGTTCGAGTCTCGATCCGGCACCCACTTTTAATCTGCCAGGAAGTTTCAGATTTTCGGTTTGCTGGAACTACTACATATCCGAAGGGAGAGGACTGTAAGAGTCCTACCATAAACCCGTCTACGATGACCTCGTAGTCGACACGGCGTTAAACTCAAATCTTCCTTAAGGGGGAGGGGGGGTAGGACGTCAAACGCACCGACTTCGAGCAGGAGAGGCACCACAAGATATTATAATTTCCACTGTCTATACTTTTACAAATAAATTCATAAAACTTTGTCAGCAGGGCCAGAAGCATTGAGGACTCACACTCTCATAGCAGTGGAAATTCAAAAACGTAGCAAAATACCTTTTTTTACATGTGAAATGTCATCATCTTTTCACTTACTACTGGCGGCATTTGTTTCTGTAGGTATACACTTTTCTTCCCAAGTAAGAGAGATTCTTCGATGAATTTTGCACACCATACAAGCAGTACTTACAGGTGTATGATACTCTAGAATTTTCCAAATCTTTTAAAAACTGTGGTAAAAATTGAGATAATTTACTATAAAATTTCAGTTTTTTCTAAACATGAAGTTTAAAATGTAACAGTTTATTCATTTTTTCATAAATTAAATAAACTCTAGAGTTTCATACACATGTAACTATAGTTTGTATGCTGTGTAAAATTTATCGAAGCATCTCTTTTACTTAGGAAGAAAAGTGTACCTATAGCAACACATGCAGCCAGTAGTAAGTGAAAAAATGATGAAACTTCACATGTAAAAAAATGTATTTTGTTACGTTTTTGAGCTTCCCCTGCTATGAGTATGCATACTGAATACTTCCTGATCATGCTTTCAGAAAGTTTTATGAATTTATTTGCGAAAGTATATATAGTGGAAATTAAAATGTCCTGTGGTGCCTCTCCTGCTCCCAGTCGGCCCATTTGACGTCCTACCCCCATGAAGACACAAACGAATACCTTCGATGGCATCTCGAGGTCGTGCGGTAGCGTTCTCGCTTCCCACGCCCGGGTTCCCGGGTTCGATTCCCGGCGGGGTCAGGGATTTTCTCTGCCTCGTGATAGCTGGATGTTGTGTGCTGTCCTTAGGTTAGTTAGGTTTAAGTAGTTCTAAGTTCTAGGGGACTGATGACCACAGATGTTAAGTCCCATAGTGCTCAGAGCCATTTGAACCTTCGATGGCCGCTGAGGGAGCTGAAGACGATAAAAGCTGTTGTGGATAACAAGTATTGTAACTGAAGTATTTGGCGGAGGTATTTCCAGTTGGACATACAGGGTGTCTCAAACGTATCGGCTCAAATTGAAACAGGTGATTGTGGATCCACAAGCGATTATCTGAGACAGGGAACCAATGGACGGAAACGCGTATTCGTTGTGTTATGGACACATTCAGCGTACACTGCGCAACAACAACGCAGCCTGTAGTAACTGTTCAAAACTACGACTGCCAGTGTCAGTGAATGCATCAAGTTCTGCCGCACTCTGGTGGAAGATCTTTTCCCTCTGCGATTACGTCAAGACGTCGGTGAATGTGTCCCTCGAAGAAACAAATGGTTCAAATGGCTCTGAGCAATATGGGACTCAACATCCTAGGTCATAAGTTCCCTAGAACTTAGAACTACTTAAACCTAACTAACCTAAGGACATCACACACGCCCATGCCCGAGGCAGGATTCGAACCTGCGACCGTAGCAGTCCCGCGGCTCCGGACTGCAGCGCCAGAACCACACGGCCACCGCGACCGGCTCGAAGAAACAGGAAAGTCCTGTTTGCTTGGTCTTAGCTACCTGTCTGCTTTTATACAGGGTGAGTCACCTAACGTTACCGCTGGATGTATTTCGTAAACCACATCAAATACTGACGAACCGATTCCACAGACCGAACGTGAGGAGAGGGGCTAGTGTAATTGGTTAATACAAACCATACAAAAATGCACGGAAGTACGTTTTTTAACACAAACATACATTTTTTTAAAAGGAACCACGTTAGTTTTGCTAGCACATCTGAACATATAAACAAATACGTAATCAGTGCCGTTTGTTGCATTGTAAAATGTTATTTACATCCGGAGATATTGTAACCTATAGTTGACGCTTGAGTACCACTCCTCCGCTGTTCGATCGTGTGTATCGGAGAGCACCGAATTACGTAGGGATCCAAAGAGAACGGTGATGGACCTTAGGTACAGAAGTATGTGTTATCAGCATGATGGTGCACCTGCACATTCCGCAATTAACACTAGGCTGACCCTTGACAGGATGTTCGACGGGCGTTTCATAGGCCGTGGAGGACGCATAAATTGGCCAGCCCGTTCTCCTGATCTAACAGCTCTGGACTTCTTTCTGTGGGGGTACGTTAAAGGAGAATGTGTACCGTGATGTGCCTACAACCCCAGAGGATATGAAACAACGTATTGTGGCAGCCTGCGGCGACATTACACCAGATGTACTGCGGCGTGTACGACATTCATTACGCCAGAGATTGCAATTGTGTGCAGCAAATGATGGCCACCACATTGAACATCTATTGGCCTGAGATGTCGGGACACACTCTATTCCACTCCGTAACTGAAAACGGAAACCACGTGTGTACGTGCACCACATCTCAAATGCTTCGATTCTCTTCTGTTCCGGTTTTACCACAGTCCATGTTTCACTACCATACAATGCTGTACTCCAGACGTACATCCTCAGAAAATTCTTCCTCAAATTAAGGCCGGTATTTGATATTAGTAGACTTGTCTTGGCCAGAAATGCCTTTTTTGCCACAGCGAGTCTGCTTTTGATGTCCTCCTTGCTCCGTCCGTCACTGGTTATTTTACTGCCTAGGTAGCAGAATTCCTTAACTTCATTGACTTCGTGTCCATCAATCCTGATGTTAAGTTTCTCGCTGTTCTCATTTCTACTACTTCTCATTACCTTCGTATTTCTCCGATTTACTCTCAAATCATACTGTGTACTCATTAGACTGTTCATTCCGTTCAGCAGATCATTTAATTCTTCTTCACTTTCGCTCAGGATAGCAATGTCATCAGCGAATCGTATCATTGATATCCTTTCACCTTGTATTTTAATTCCACTCCTGAACCTTTCTTTTATTTCCATCATTGCTTCCTCGATGTACAGATTGAAGAGTAGGGGCGAAAGGCTACAGCCTTGTCTTACACCCTTCTTAATACGAGCACTTCGTTCTTGATCGTCCACTCTTATTATTCCCTCTTGGTTGTTGTACATATTGTATATGACCCGTCTCTCCCTATAGCTTACCCCTACTTTTTTCAGAATCTCGAACAGCTTGCACCATTTTATATTGTCGAACGCTTTTCCCAGGTCGACAGATCCTATGAAAGTGTCTTGATTTTTCTTTAGCCTTGCTTCCATTATTAGCCGTAACGTCAGAATTGTCTCTCTCTTCCCTTTACTTTTCCTAAAGCCAAACTGATCGTCACCTAGCGCATTCTCAATTTTCTTTTCCATTCTTCTGTATATTATTCTTGTAAGCAGCTTCGATGCATGAGCTGTTAAGCTGATTGTGCGATAATTCTCGCACTTGTCAGCTCTTGCCGTCTTCGGAATTGTATGGATGATGCTTTTCCGAACGTCACATGGTATATCGCCCGACTCATATATTCTACACACCAACGTGAATAGTCGTTTTGTTGCCACTTCCCCCAATGATTTTAGAAACTGAGATGGAATGTTATCTATCCCTTCTGCCTTATTTGACCGTAAGTCCTCCAAAGCTCTTTTAAATTCCGATTCTAATACTGGATCCCCTATCTCTTCTAAATTGAATCCTGTTTCTTCTTCTATCACATCAGACAAATCTTCACCCTCATAGTGGCTTTCAATGTATTCTTTCCACCTATCTGCTCTCTCCTCTCCATTTAACAGTGGAATTCCCGTTGCAGTCTTAATGTTACCACCGTTGCTTTTAGTGTCAACAAAGGTTGTTTTGACTTTCCTGTATGCTGAGTCTGTCCTTCCGACAATCACATCTTTTCCAGGCTAGAGACAAACTATTCAGCCATACTTCGTTACAGACACTGCGGCCCAATACTCGCTGTACCACGCAGCCGCAGTAACAGTACGTGTTGATACTGGTTTCCCTGTACCTGAACGCATTCGTGTAGGAGCCGCAGCATGTTCTGTCTCACACGTTCACATCGGCTACCCTTCATCCGAACAGTGTCAAAGGATGCATGAATACCCTGCTCCAGTGTCTCCACATCTGGAATGGGCTCTGTGTACTCGATAGTTTTAAGATGGCCTCATAACTAGAAATTGCACAGGTGAAGGAGCACGCCATGCAACTGGACTCCCTCCGTCCGATCCATCGCCCAGGGATGACGCGATTGAGACGCGTGAAGATGTTAACGGCGAACTGGGCTGGAACCCCATCATGTAGCAGCCACATAACCCTTCGAATAATCAGTGGCATTTCTCACACAAGGGGAAGCAAAGTCACCAGAAGAAATGCCGGTATTTCCGGCCTGTTAGGCGACGTGGAAGGAAGACTGGTCTCAAAATACGGTCGCCAATTATCCCGGTCCACACATTCGGGTTCCATCGATGTTAATAATTCGCTGTCAGCATACCATGGGGAGTCTGCATACTGTCCCACAGATGAATGGTTCAAATGGCTCTGAGCACTAAGGGACTTAACATCTATGGTCATCAGTCCCCTAGAACTTAGAACTACTTAAACCTAACTAACCTAAGGACGTCACACAACACCCAGTCATCACGAGGTAGAGAAAATCCCTGACCCCGCCGGGAATCGAATCCGGGACCCCGTGCTCGGGAAGCGAGAACGCTACCACGAGACCACGAGCTGCGGACTCCCACAGATGAGTGTTGTGGAAGTTGAAGAAACCGCGCCGCGTAGAGGTGGTCTCATCTATGAATAGGACGGATTAGATCCAAGAATCGTGCCTGCTTGTTGAAGAAAACTGCTCTCCATATGGAAAGTCTGTCGCTACACGCCCGTAAGTGATAAGAGCAGTAACAATCTGCATGCAGAATGTTTCACATGGTCGTCTGGCTTACCCTGTATTGGCAGGCCGACTGCCTGGTACTGACACGGCGGTCGCCTTCCACAGTATTAACCACATTTTCCTCCTCAAGTCTGTGGTCCGAACATTTCTGGTACGTCCTTCATGATTTACTGCTTACTGAAACGACCCTGTCTCAGACAAAAGTTGCAAACATTGAATGCTGTGGTGCTTGTCGGAGAGGATAGGTGTCCTGAAAAAAACCTAGCTGCCCGCCGCCCGTTGTCATTTGCCTACCCGTAAGTAAATTCTGGAACGGAATGAACAGTCTAATGAGTACACAGTATGATTTGAGAGTAAATCGGAGAAAGACGAAGGTAATGAGGAGTAGTAGAATTGAGAACAGCGAGAAACTTAACATCAGGATTGATGGTCACGAAGTCAATGAAGTTAAGGAATTCTGCTACCTAGGCAGTAAAATAACCAATGACGGACGGAGCAAGGAGGACATCAAAAGCAGACTCGCTATGGCAAAAAAGGCATTTCTGGCCAAGAGGAGTCTACTGATATCAAATACCGGCCTTAATTTGAAGAAGAAATTTCTGAGTATGTACGTCTGGAGTACAGCATTGTATGGTAGTGAAACATGGACTGTGGGAAAACCGGAACAGAAGAGAATCGAAGCATTTGAGATGTGGTGCTACAGACGAATGTTGAAAATTAGGTGGACTGATAAGGTAAGGAATGAGGAGGTTTTACGCAGAATCGGAGAGGGAAGGAATATGTGGAAAACACTGATAAGGAGAAGAGACAGGATGATAGGACATCTGCTAAGACATGAGGGAATGACTTCCATGGTACTAGAGGGAGCTGTAGAGGGCAAAAACTGTAGAGGAAGACAGAGATTGGAATACGTCAAGCAAATAATTGAGGACGTAGGTTGCAAGTGCTACTCTTGAGATGAAGAGGTTAGCACAGGAAAGGAATTCGTGGCGGGCCGCATCAAACCAGTCAGTAGACTGATGACGGCAAGCTCTTGAGTTGAATTATGTACAGCGCTGCATCACATCCAGTACAAGGTGAGTCAGCAAAAAAAGTGGATCGGACACCATATCAGCAATTACTGTGGCAGGAGAGGGTGCTAGGGCATGACGTATGAGGAACAATACCACCCTCTGGGAGGAAACCATGCATACTGTAACTGGGACTGCATGCTACAACTCGTATTAGACACCAGTCTAGCTTGAATAAATGGGCTCTGACATGGAAACCATGCATTTCCGGATGAGTTCATTAGACCTTTCTTGTTCTGTGTCCGCCCCAATAGTTGAGTGCTTGGCCGGCACGGTAGCTCAGCGTGTTCGGTCACAGGGCTGCTCGCCCTCTGTAATAAAAAAAAAAAACTGAGTAAAAGCATCAACGATCAACTTGAACGGACGTCTTGTGCCGTCCGCCAGACCAAACGCAAAGAACAATACAAAAGAAAAAAAAAAAAAGGCTGCTTGACGGACTGCCGTCCTAAGGGGCCCGGGTTCGATTCCCGGCTGGGTCGGGGATTTTCTCCGCTGCGGTACTGGGTGTTGTGTTGTCTTCATCATCATTTCATCCTCATCCGGCGCGCAGGTCGCCCAGTGTGGCGTCGAATGTACGAGAGCATTTCAATAAGTAATGCAACACATTTTTTTTTCTCGGCCAATTTTGGTTGAAAAAACCGGAAATTTCTTGTGGAATGTTTTCAAACATTCCCGCTTCGTCTCGCATAGTTTCATTGACTTCCGACAGGTGGCAGCGCTGTACGGAGCTGTTAAAATGGCGTCTGTAACGGAGATGTGCGTTGCAAACAACGGGCAGTGATCGAGTTTCTTTTGGCGGAAAACCAGGGCATCTCAGATATTCATAGGCGCTTGCAGAATGTCTACGGTGATCTGGCAGTGGACAAAAGCACGGTGAGTCGTTGGGCAAAGCGTGTGTCATCATCGCCCCAAGGTCAAGCAAGACTGTCTGATCTCCCGCGTGCGGGCCGGCCGTGCACAGCTGTGACTCCTGCAATGGAGGAGCGTGCGAACACACTCGTTCGAGATGATCGACGGATCACCATCAGACAACTCAGTGCTCAACTTGACATCTCTGTTGGTAGTGCTGTCACAATTGTTCACCAGTTGGGATATTCAAAGGTTTGTTCCCGCTGGGTCCCTCGTTGTCTAACCGAACACCATAAAGAGCAAATGAGAACCATCTGTGCGGAATTGCTTGCTCGTCATGTGGCTGAGGGTGACAATTTCTTGTCAAGGATTGTTACAGGCGATGAAACATGGGTTCATCACCTGAAACAAAACGGCAATCAATGGAGTGGCGCCACACCCACTCCCCTACCAAGAAAAAGTTTAAAGCCATACCCTCAGCCGGTAAAGTCACGGTTACAGTCTTGTGGGACGCTTAAGGGGTTATTCTGTTTGATGTCCTTGCCCATGGTCAAACGATCAACTCTGAAGTGTATTGTGCTACTCTTCAGAAATTGAAGAAACGACTTCAGCGTGTTCGTAGGCACAAAAATCTGAACGAACTTCTCCTTCTTCATGACAACGCAAGACCTCACACAAGTCTTCGCACCCGAGAGGAGCTCACAAAACTTCAGTGGACTGTTCTTCCTCATGCACCCTACAGCCCCGATCTCGCACCGTCGGATTTCCATATGTTTGGCCCAATGAAGGACGCAATCCGTGGGAGGCACTACGCGGATGATGAAGAAGTTATTGATGCAGTACGACGTTGGCTCCGACATCGACCAGTGGAATAGTACCGTGCAGGCATACAGGCCGTCATTTCAAGGTGGCGCAAGGCCGTAGCATTGAATGGAGATTACGTTGAAAAATAGTGTTGTGTAGCTAAAAGATTGGGGAATAACCTGGTGTATTTCAATGCAGAATAAAACAACCCCTGTTTCAGAAAAAAAATGTGTTGCACTACTTATCGAACTGCCCTCGTAGTAAGAGCTGCACCAAGGCGGCCGGACCTGCCCCGCAAGGGGCCTCCCGGCCAGTGACGCCAAACACTCATTTCCATTTACTGTACTGCACCCTCTCATCGATCAATTCCTGGAGTTTGTACACGGTGGAAGAAATGACCCTGCATATCTGTTCGCCTAATGACCAGACGGATCATCTAGACAATTTTGTTCTTTTTTAAATTTTTATCTTTTCATGTAGATATTTTATGTAGATTTTACTCTCTAAAACACCATAATGCTTAGTTACACTGTCACATTTGAAATTATGCCAATTCATATACAACATTTGGTCTATTCTTGTATCTCGGTAACATGCTGGAAGAAAGTAGCAAATTAAAAACGATAAATAATCTGTCCAAAGTAATGAACAATTAAACTTTGCTGCAGGATGACAGTGCTTGCCTATAGCCAAGACGCGCATTTTTCCCAACCTAACGGAGCAAATTTGCCAGTCAGAAGTGGATACTCCAAAAGTGGACAGCAACCACCTTTTGACTGAAGTAATGGCAACGGCTTGACATGCCTGAGTCCGAAAACGTAACTTTACTGGGACTGACCTGTCAAAGGTTTCGTAAATATTATAAAAATTACGAGAAGGATGACATTGTTTATCTTCCATTGCTTGAACGATACCAAAAACGTGTCAGCGTTGACGTCGTTACAGGCTTGCCTAGCCACTGAGGTAGGCTTCCAAAGACCATTATTACGTTGCTGTCTTCGCCCGACGTCTCCGACTCTTTGTTAAAACAATGCGGTATTTTGTTCCATTCTGCTAACCGGAATGTTAATCTCCATAGATCGTTCACTGCAAACATATGCAGTCGCCTTTCCATCTCAAATAGGCCGGCCGTGGTGGCCGAGCGGTTCTAGGCGCTTCAGTGCGGAACCACGCGGCTGCTACGGTCGCAGGTTCGAATCCTGCCTCGGGCATGGATGTGTGTGATGTCCTTAGATTGGTTAGGTTTAAGTACTTCTAAGTCTAGGGGACTGATGACCTCAGACGTTAAGTTCCATAGTGATTAGAGCCATTTGAACCACTTAAACCATCTCAAAGTTAATAGTTTCTTGTTCTCGTTATTTATTGAAAGCACTCAATAATATTTTTACCACCTATTCATCTCTGTTTTCTCCTAGAATCCTAGTTTCCAGCTTATTACGTGGAACATGAAACTGCTTTGCTGGTATAGAAGAAGGCATTATATCTTTCTTTGCCGCCTGAGTTGCATTTTCCATGGCAACAGGCTTCCATGTTTGTTGCTCTGACTTCTGCACATATTTCCTAAACACCTTAGCGCCCTAGTATCTGAAACAATGCCAAGCGCCTGTAGCAAAACGTTTTCAATCTGATTTTTGTATTAGGCTAAGTATAATAGAAACAAGATAGTTTGAAATGATATTACTTAATCAATTGGAAATCCACTGTACCCAGTATTTTTGTCTTGTCAGAATCAGCTATTGTATTTCAACAAAGATAATTCTCATTTGTTGTTCTGTCTCAAATGTACATTTTTAATTACACTGTGTCTTTCTATAAGTCAGGATTATTTTCAGACCTACGTAGTTTCGCCAGCAACCCGTCTTGTCAACTCAGAACCTGATACGTGGTTTTGAGTCGAAAAGACGGCTTGCTGACGCAACGTCTTAGATCTGAAGATGATCAAGAGTGATGGAAACATTTAATCTAATTAAAAATGTGCAACTGAGACGGATCGGCCCCTCCTGCAGGAGGTTCGAGTCTTCCCTCGGGCTTGGTGTGTATGTGTTGTTCTTAGCATAAGTTTGTGTAACTAGTGTGTAAGTCTACGGACCGATGCTTCAGCCGTTTGGTCCCTTAGGAATTCACACAGATCTAGACATTTGAAAGGATCAGTAAATTAAGTATTTCTTCACTTGAAAATCGTCACAAAGGGATAGAGTGCTGAATAATATCTTTGAATGTAAAATACGTGGTATAGAAGTCAGTCTGTAGTATTACGCACGATACATGGAAGGATCTAGTTCTTACCTAAACACTTTGGCCACTTGCCTCAGCGATTAGTGGGTATAATTTTCCCGTTCGGACGCCATATCGGCATTGATGATTCACAGAGGAAACTATTAAATCGAAAGAAACAACGAGAGACTGCATTTGTACGCCAAAATACGTTACTTAAACACTGGTATTGTAAAAAAGTATTACCCTCCATTTGAATGAAGTAGTAAGCATAATGTGAACGTCTTACCTTACAGCAGAGAACTGAACGTCAGAAAAGATTTTATTAAAAAATGATGGAACAAGCTTCCTCGCTCAAACTCATTGACAAGAATGACGCTTTATATCAAAACTAGTTTGATTACTTCTCGGCAGACAACAGCATTGTTCAGCACAAAAAATACGCAGTGGCCACTTCATTCGCCTTTATCACTTGATCACATCTTCTCCTGCATTCGAAACCAGTGGACATAATCAGTTTCATCATTCTTAATCAGTACAATCCGTTGGCGGGCCTCTTTAGTATTTCATCTATTATTAAAAGCTACGATGATCAGGATAACGATACTTTAATCTCGAAAAGCAGTACAGTAATGGTATACTTTGGTGTGACAGCGAGTAACTGCTGATATGAGCATGGTTGGGTCTAGCCATTGCTAGCAAATGTGTTTCGTTATTCAATAAACGAAGCAAATAGTGTTAATTGTTAATCTTTCATAGCATTTCACTTACAGATGAAGAATGGCGGCTTCAGTATTCGTAAAGAAATGAAGCACTTTTTCATTTTAGTGCATACGGTTAGGTTTCGTATGACGTGTATTTTCACTGTTAAACATCTCTTACCAATGTCCGATCGCCGCAACGAAATGTGTTTCATTTATGAATAAGGAAAAGGAGTCAGATTACAGTCTTCCGTCATTGACTATCAGGTGCACAAGAATCACGCGCTTAGTCTACAAGAGATGAGCAGTTCAGAGGTAATAGGGTATCGCCGTGTGTTTCGGCTCATGTCGGCTGTGTTATTCACAGACCAGTAAGACCGACGACAAGGCCGCACTCGTTCGCCGACACATCGCCCTCATGAAGTGAGTAAGAGATCGCTATCCAGACAGTGGCATTTCCTTTCAGACGGATGGAAAGTATTTGGACATTCCGGAGGTTACTTGGAGCGCAGACGATCTACCGAAGCGTACACTGGAAACGATAGAGTCCCAGGTACCCCCCCCCCCCCCCCAGGCTTATCCGACTAGCAGGTATGTCGTGACGTCAGTTGACGCTCTGGCGGAAGCGGAGCAAGGGCAGTGGAATGCCTCGCAGGCGTTTCCTGACGGTGTTTGCTTCCAGGAAGTGCGAAACGCAGAGTGAATCACCGCCAGCTCGCGACCTAAGCCCACGCGGCAATTAGAGACAGCTGACTGTCTGCACTGTCGCGTAGCCAGAAACTGTAGTTGCTCTTCTTATAACCAAACTTGTGTCTGTTACAGTTGTTAGATCCATTACTGCTGACGCAATGGCAGGTTATCAAGATTTAAGTCAGTGTGAACGTGGTGTTATAGTCGGCGCGCGAACGATGGGGCAAAGCATGTCCGAGGTAGCGATGAAGTGGAGATTTTCCTGTACGACCATTTCACGAGTGTACCGTGAATATGAGGAATCCGGTGAAACATCAAATCTCCGACATCGATGCGGCCTGGAAAACATACTGCAAGAACGGGACCAAAAAAAAATGGTTCAAATGGCTCTGAGCACTATGGGACTAAACTGCTGTGGTCATAAGTCCCCTAGAACTTATAACTACTTAAACCTAACTAACCTAAGGACATCACACACATCCATGCCCGAGGCAGGATTCGAACCTGCGACCGTAGCGGTCGTGCGGTTCCAGACTGTAGCGCCTTTAACCGCTCGGCCACTCCGGCCGGCGCAAGAACGGGACCAACCACGATTAAAGAAAATCGTTCAATGTGACATACGCCCAACCCTTTCGCAAATTGGTGCAGATTTCAATTGTGAGCCATGAACAAGTGTCATCGTGCGAACCATTCACGGAAATGTCATTGATACGGGCTTTCGGAACCGCAGTCCCGCTCGTATACCCTTGACTGCACGACAAATTTTACGCCTCGCCTGGGCCGCTCAACACATTGGACTTTTGATGACTGGAAACATGTCGCCTGTTCGGACGAGTCTCGTTTCAAATTGTATCGAGTGGATGGACGTCTACGGGTATGGAGGCAACTTCGTGAATCGATGGACCCTGCATGTCGACAGGGGACTGTTCAAGCTGGTGGAGGCTCTGTGATGGTGTGGGACGTGTGCAGTTGGAGTGATATGGGGCTCCTGATACGTCTAGATACGATTCTGACAGGTGGCACGTACGTAAGCGTCCTGCCTCATCACCTGCATCCATTGACGCCGATCGTGCGTTCCGACGGACTTGGCCAGTTCCAACAGGACAATGCGACACTCCACACGTCCAGAACTGCTACAGAGTAGCTCCAGGACCACTCTTCTGAGTTTAAATACTTCCACTGGGCACCAAACTCCAGACATGAACTTTATTGAGCATATCTGGGATGCCATGCAACGTGCTGTTCAGAAGAGATCTCCACTCCCTCGTACTCTTACTGATTTATGGACAGCCCTGCAGGATTCGTGGTGTCACTTCCCCCCAGCACTACCTCAGTTATTAGTCGAGTCCATGCCACGTCGTGTTGCGGCATTTCTGCGTGCTCGCGGGGGCGCTGCACGATACTAGGCAGGTGTACCAACTTCTTTGGCTCTTTAGTGTATATTTGACATGTAAAATGGTTCAAATGGCTCTGAGCACTATGGGACTCAACTGCTGAGGTCATTAGTCCCCTAGAATTTAGAACTAGTTAAACCTAACTAACCTAAGGACATCACACACATCCATGCCCGAGGCAGGATTCGAACCTGCGACCGTAGCGGTCTTGCGGTTCCAGACTGCAGCGCCTTTAACCGCACGGCCACTTCGGCCGGCTTTGACATGTACGTACGGGACAAAGCCACGAGTAATAAAGCCCATCCTAAGCCCCTGACACGATTTCAGCGTAGTTTCGTACACATATTAGTTATAATCTGGACAGAAATACTGTGGGAGTGATAACTACCATCTTCGTAATGGAGTGAGCGTAGTAACACGGTGAGAGAAGGGGAAGGAACAGATGGCTGGACAGCTTGGGGGGGGGGGGGGGCGGCGAGGAAATGGGATTAAACTGGACAGCGAGAGAGGGTGGAGGAAGTGGGCAGAGAGGAGAATCAGTAGGCTCACTAATAGAACACTGAAGTAAGTTCATACCCAGGCAGCGCAGAGTGCTCAGCCAGTGGTTACATGAAGCTAATTTTAGAAAAAGCAGGTGCCACGCTGACAGCGGGACCTTGCGCATTGTCTTTTTCAATTTTATTCAAATGTACACGTTTTGAGGACATTTCCTAGACAAGAAACTGCCTATGAAGATCGCACGTTTCCGAATGACAGTAAGTACATTTGTCGTGTATTAACACAGTTGTCGTTAGGTAAGCGTGTAACAGTAATGTTTCTCGTTCGAATCTGGCTAGCAGACGTTTACTTGCGATCATTATTCCCATGCTTCATCAACGAATGGAAGAGTGGTGGGTGGACGACATACCATCACAGAAGTGTACTCCTACACACACAGTAACGTGGCTTGCGAAGCATATATGTAGATATAAATTTGAATTACTGATGCGCATACTTCATCCTAGTACAACGAAGTCAACTCATGACGGGCTGTATGTAAAAACGGAAAAAGAAGGAAAACGCATTGAAACAAAGCACTGAAGAAAGCGAATTATCGCCGATAGAAGTTCGAGAACAGGAAAGAAGGTTCTTGCATAAAGCGGGAGCCAGAAGTCCGATGACTTTACGTACACTTAAGAAGACATTAACACCCCTGCCCCCCTCCAATGTGTCATTCCTTAAAGAAACGATCTCCCATGTATAAAAGAGCTTCAAACGTGTGAATACCTTACAAACAAGTTAATTTGTTAAATATCTGACGTTAAGCTTGCCAAGTTATAAATGGTTCAGAAAGTCTTAGAAATTATGTTTAAATTTCCTTAGAAGTCCCCATATACGAGGCTTGAATGAAAAGTAATGCCTCCACCTTCGTTAATTGGGTATGGATGGGAATATTTTAACGAATCAAACGCAGAAGTAATCCTTAGAATGCGATTTTTAATTACCAATATTCACTTTTCCACGTATGAAATGAAATGAGCGTACCGTATTGTTGGCCAGGAGGCCCCTTGCGGGGGAGTTCGGCCGCCGTATTGCAAGTCCTTTTTTTAGTTGCCGCCACTTCGGCGACACCAAGTCCACTGCCGAGAATCGAACCGGTGCCCCCTGCGTGACAAGCGGAAACGATACCGCTACGCTGCGGAGGCGGACATTTTCCAAATAATCGCCTGACAATTGGATACATTTCTGGCAACAATGAACAAGTTTTCTGAAACCGTCCCGGAAGAAGTCTACACCGTTCTCTGACGTTTCGTCTCCGGGTCCTAATGGTGTACCCACGATTCGTCTCCTGTCACAGTTGAATGGAGAAAGGCGTCACCTTCATTCTCGTGACGTGAGAGGAATTCCTGGCAAATTTCCAGTCTGTGCGCTTTCATTTCCAGAGTCAGCATCCGGGGTACCCAACGTGCACAGATCTCCCGATAGCCAAGCAAAGCAATAATGTGACCCACACGTTCTTATGAAATGCCTACTGTGCTCGCAGTTTCGATCGTCATGAATCAATCTGTCAACATTTTGCTTCTGAAACTCGGTGGTTGCTGTCATAGCACGTCCAACTCTTTGTTTGTCACGCAGGTCAGGTGTTCCCGCCTCAACAACTTTAAACTTACTTGCCCAACGACGCACAGTACGCACATCAACACAGACACCATAAACTGCTTTCATTCTCTGATGAATCTCCTTTGGGATGACACCTTCCGCCGTCAAGAAATCAGTGACTCTGCTTAAATCGCATTGACCGACCGTCTGCGCAGGGTTCCATACTTAACACTGTAACAACACAACAGTTCAATAAGTTTCCTTTAATTTACGTCTATGCTCAATTTAACAGATTACCGGTTTCGATCTAAATGACTATCATCATATCTGCAGCAAAAAATGGAAAAACTTAAATACACTTGCAGATTGTCTACAGATTAAAAATTATAAATAAACCATAATGAAAAATACTACTGAGAAATATATGCATTTCTGCGCATAGCGTATGAAGAGGCATACCTGTTCTATAAAATCCAAGTCCTAATTTACTGCAGCCATAGTGGAATGGTTAAATGCAAAATCAGCACCAGCATCGTCGAATATAAAAATAACATGAGATGCAAAAGTCATTTTGTCAGTAGGACCAGCGTGCGATTTGCAGGGGGGTGGGGGGGGGGGGGGGGGGAGGATTTCCCCCTCTCTGCATCAGACCATCCCCTCCTCTGGTTTTAGTTTATGCATCCCAACCTGGGATGTTTATTTCCGCGCACTGGAGTAAAACTTTACATATAATTTAAATTTGTGGAGCCGAACACTGAAAGTTTTTAATACAGTCTTACTATTAATACTATTAATATGTTGGTTATTAATTTTGAAAAAGTGTTATGTAGCAGTTAAGCATTTCAAAACATTTAGAACTAAATCATCCATCTTTTGGCAAGGTAATGGCGCGGACTATCGCGCCTAGGACGAAAGCACTAAGTAGTGCGAAGTGAGCAGCATTACCTACCAGACGGGATCGGACAGTCTGACTTCGCTAGACGCGTACCACGTGGGTGGAGCTTAACACAGGCTTCCCAGCATCGCGTATTCCAATTTAATTGGTGCCGTTCGTTCGTTGCCTCGCGTCCACCAAAAACACGGCGATCTTCACACGTTCCCGCTTCAGTAGCTTCATTAGTAAGTTGAGTGCGTCCGGACCTGTAAGAACTACGGAATTTCAGGATGTCATTCAAACAAAGCAAAATTTCTGATTTCTTTAAGAGCAGATTCCAGGTGCTCGAACATCCACCATACAGTGCAGACCTGGCTCCAAGCGATTTTCACATGTTTGGACCCTTAACGGAAGCACTACAGGGAAGAAGATTTGAAAGTGATGAAGACGTTATTGCTGCGGTGCAAAATTGGTTGCAGATTCAACCTAAAAACGCATTTTCTGATGAAAGAAACAAAAAACAACTCGTAAAACGTCGGGAAAACTGCGTTGAAATCCAGGGAGGTTACGTAGAAAAATAACGCATGTTTCAGTTTTCTCTCATCAGAATAAGTACAGCTTTTCACAAATGTGCCTTTACTTTTTGAATTCCCTTCGTATACCTGTATGTAGATGATTTTGTAAATAAGCTTTACCTATAATGTACTTTTAAAGATATAACAAGGGATGGCTTTTCTGATACTGCATACGCGTGTATAGTAAGTTTCGGCATTAACGCCACGGTCCAAGCTAGTAACATATACAGGGTAAGTCACCTAACATTACCGCTGGATATATTTCGTAAACCACATCAAATACTGACGAACCGATTCCACAGACCGAACGTGACGAGAGGGGCTGGCGTAATTGGTTAATACAAACCATAAAAAATGTGTGTTTTTTAACACAAACCTACGTTTTTTTAAATGGAACCCCGTTAGTTTTGTTAGCACATCTAAACATATAAACAAACACGTAATCAGTGCCGTTTGTTGCACTGTAAAATGT
Source organism: Schistocerca cancellata (assembly GCF_023864275.1). Lineage (NCBI taxonomy): Eukaryota > Metazoa > Arthropoda > Insecta > Orthoptera > Acrididae > Schistocerca > Schistocerca cancellata. Next base: position 38,526,181 of record NC_064637.1, on the reverse strand, counting down.
TAATTAGATCCGGAGATATTGTAACCTACAGTGGACGCTTGAGTACCACTCCTCCGCTGTTCGATCGTGTGTATCGGAGAGCACCGAATTACGTAGGGATCCAAAGGGAACGGTGATGGACCTTAGGTACAGAAGAGACTGGAACAGCACGTTACGTCCACATGCTAACACCTTTTTATCGGTCTTTTTCGCTGACGCACCTGTACATTACCATGAGGGGTAGGGTACACGTACACACGCGGTACCTGTTTTCAGTTACGGAGTGGAATAGAATGTGTCCCGACATGTCAGGCCAATAGATGTTGAATGTGGTGGCCATCATTTGATGCACACAACTGCAATCTCTGGCGTAATGAATGTCGTACACGCCGCAGTACATCTGGTGTAATGTCGCCGCAGGCTGCCACAATACGTTGTTTCATACCCTCTGGGGTTGTAGGCACATCACGGTACACATTCTCCTTTAACGTACCCCACAGAAAGAAGTCGAGAGGTGTAAGATCAGGAGAACGGGCTAGCCAATTTATGCGTCCTCCACGTCATGGCATTGTACAGGTGTGTCAGTGAAAAAGACCAATAAAGAGGTGTTAGCATGTGGACGTAATGTGCTGTTCCAGTCTCTTCTGTACCTAAGGTCCATCACCGTTCCCTTTGGATCCCTACGTAATTCGGTGCTCTCCGATACACACGATCGAACAACGGAGGAGTGGTACTCAAGCGTCAACTGTAGGTTACAATATCTCCGGATGTAATAAACATTTTACAATGCAACAAACGGCACTGATTACGTATTTGTTTATATGTTCAGATGTGCTAACAAAACTAACGGGGTTCCATTTTTAAAAAAAACGTAGGTTTGTGTTAAAAAACATACTTCCGTGCATTTTTTATGGTTTGTATTAAACAATTACACTAGCCCCTCTCCTCACGTTCGGTCTGTGGAATCGGTTCGTCAGTATATGATGTGGTTTACGAAAGATATCCAGCGGTAACGTTAGGTGACTCTCCCTGTATAATTATACTAACCCCCTAAGACATTCTCCCCCCCCCCCCCCCCCCCCACTGGTCAAAGCACAAATCGGACACTGAGTAGGACTACTGTTCAAAATAAGCTGCCCTACAGTAGCCACAAGATGTCTGTGTTCTAAGTTCACCAAATGTCGCTAATGTCGGCATACACTAGTTTTCAATAATTAATTGAACAGCGTAAACTTAAGGGGGATACAATAGTTAAAGTCTGTAATTGAGCTTATGAGGTATAAAAGGCATTATAGTAACAAAAATCGATGAAATAGAACATGACTGAAGTCAGATTGTTAAAAAGAGAAGAGTTAAGAGACAGTAGTTGACATATGTTCAAGTGCCAACATTCTAAATTATGAGATATGTAATAAACACCTTCGATAGTGAATAGGATAATATTAAAAACCATAAAACAAATCGCTAAAGAAGCCACAATGAAAGAAAACAGTGCTGAACATAATCAGCGCCCTCTGTTGGCACTAACGCCAGAATTACGCACAGGCGAGAAGTGGTTGGAGGAACGAGACCGCCAGAGGACCCCTCGCACCTTGCGGCACTCCGTTGCAAGGAAAGACAGTGCATGACTCCACATTATGTAGTTAATGCAGTCTATGAAATGAACAGAGAAGGAACAAGAAAGTACTTTTTATTACTGTAATGCCTTTTATACGTTATAAGCTCATTACAGACTTCAACTATAGTATCCCCTTTACTTTACGCTCTTCAATTACTTATTGAAAATTAGCGTACACCGACATTAGTGACATCTGGTAAACTTCGAACACAAACATCTTGTGGCTACTGTACGGCAGCTTGTTTTGAACAGTTGTGCTACTGACAACATGACTCGAGCATATGATGTTATTTTTATATATTTGACGATGCCGGTGCTGATTTTGCATCTAACATTTGACGATGCCAATATGGCGGCAGTACATTAGGACTTTGATTTTATAGAACAGGTATGCCTCTTATACTCAAAAGCGCAGAAAAGCATATATTTGTCAGTACCACTTTTGTTTTTAAGCTGTACACAATCTGTGAGTGTATTTATGTCTTTTCCCATTTTTTGCTACAGATCTGATGGTCATTTAGACCGAAACCGGGAATCTGTTAACAAAAAGTTTGTGACCATAGACGTAAATTAAAGGAAACTTATTGTGTATACGGGTCGCTGTTTTATTCGCAACAATGTCGCAGCTTGTGACAACCGTTCAATGCTAAGGCTTCCCGCCAACTGGAGCTGTAGAGAAGAGGCTACGGAACAAGCCAGTACCTGCCGCATGCCAATGCTGCCAACTGTTGAAGAGCTGAAGGTGGAGGCATCACCTTTCAGTCGACCCTCGTCTATTGCCGAGGTACTGCAGCAACCCGTCAGCTGTCCGTTGAAATACTGTGCAGCTTCCACAACATTATCCGACGCCACGCCCGTGAAGCAATGAAGCATGTCTTGTTTTTCGTGTTGGTCAAAATACGATGAGATTTCCTTTTTTTGCCAGGAATTCTCACAATACTGGCTGGAAGTGGCCTAATATACAGGATAAAGGCCAGTTTCTCTTCTGTTTCTCTGCCTCTTATTTGCAGAAGGTTTTATCAATGGGTTTGTTTGAAACACGTCTAATTGGCGTTTCACTGTATGCATTTTAACGAAAGACATTTCCAAGATGTTGCAACTGGGAGGCTGCCTTTGACACAAATGACACTTGCCCTGTGAACTAGGGTTGCAAGGACAGTGTACCTCTGTCCTGGAGTATAGTACATTCAGAAGTTCGTACTAACAGCTGGTTCAACGTGTGTGATGCTTTCTACCTTTTGGTCACGTTTCACGGCGTTCGATACTACGCCTTTTTGTGATCTATCTTTACTTCTGCAACTTAGCCTTGATTCACGTGAGTCCGCAGCTCGTGGTCGTGCGGTAGCGTTATCGCTTCCCACGCCCGGGTTTCCGGGTTCGATTCCCGGCGGGGTCAGGGATTTTCTCTGCCTCGTGATGACTGGGTGTTGTTTGCTGTCCTCAGGTTAGTTAGGTTTAAGTAGTTCTAAGTTCTAGGGGACTGATGACCATAGATGTTAAGTCCCATAGTGCTCAGAGCCATTTTTTTTTATTCACGTGAACAAGTGTTATCTGTCGCCTCGTGAGACACGTAGTTACTTTACCGTTGACCGTCAACACACGTCTGGGGTGCCAAAGTTATCCTTATTTCGAGAACGTAAGACTTGAGACGGGTTGTTTACTATTTACAGGGAATATAGGACCTTTGCTGCGCTTATGAGTCAGGGGCACCTTGCGCAAACGCGCACACACAGCAGACAGATAACGGCAGAAATTTCCACAAAGATATTCGAGGTGCAACGGGAGTCACGTCGTGTGTGTGTGTGTGTGTGTGTGTGTGTGTGTGTGTGTGTGTGTGTGTGTGTTTTAGGTAGCGGCACGGATAGGGAACTACGACGTGTACTAAGAGATGGGGGAATAACTTCCACTGTACTCATGGGGGCGGTGTAACGCAAGAATTGTAGGAGGAAGACAGGGATTGGAATATATCCAAGAAACAATTGAGACCACTGGGTGTGAGTCGAAAGAGTGAAGAGTGCGTGAGGGGCAACATAAAAGAACACAGCTACGCCGATGATAAGCGAAAACCGAAAAAAAAATCAGCTTGTGATATGGCGAACTAAGTTCGATATTTTTAAGTGTGTGATACAAGTTATTAATAACCATCGCAATACGATATCCTGTAAGTTCCTGAAATGCATATTACATCATTACCTCCTGTACATTACATTGCTTGTTACAAAATTATCAATAGCTGAAAAATTCAGTGTAATGTTTAATAGGCACATCAAATTTCGAAAGTTACATCCTAAACAAACACTCAAATTCAAATTTTCTTTACTGCAAACTATTCGGACAAAAACCAGCTTCAGAGTCACTGAAGAGCAGTGTAATTGCTAGGAAAGAAGAACGTGTATTAAACAAAAATGTTTGGGTCATTTGTTGAGAAAAATTGCAAAAGTCGATTTTGGATATAGAAAATCGAAACTCAATGACAAGGAAAATTGAAGGGTTGAACAAAAATAGGGAATCATCGCCAGAAATGCATGCTTGAACATAAACTTTGTAGATGTGTTTACAATCACAGGATTTATTTGAAATAATTCGTATAAAAATTGGTTTTTGTAATTTATTTATTTTGTAAAACCAACGGTACTAATCAATTTTTGCAGTAGTTATCGGGTATGGAACCCGAGTCTGAGAAGGCAGCTTAGGTCAAAAACCATGTCACTAGAACTTATATTTTTATCGTGTTTTTCAAAGTTTTCTGACAATTTTTTTTATTTGATGCGAACACGTGATCATAATAAACACCAGAAAAAATTAATGAAACCGTCGTCTCAGCTACATTATTTTAGTAAAACAATTCGCTTCGAGGATTACGAGCTCCATATGAACAGCACAAATCACCGTGGAGGATAGCACACCTTGTCAGAGGAGTATTTTTTATTTCCATCTTGAATGTGAATTATGCACTATTAACTTTTCTTTTAGATGGCAGATGCCTGTAGAAAGTTTGTCATTTGAATTACGAACTTTAATTTCTCAAATTCATTTCTAGTGCACATAGTAAGCAGAAAATCACCACCGGAATCACAAATTTCGACTGAACTCAGCAAACATCCCTTCATTGAAAACAAGTCTCACTGATTAAGTTCGAGAACCGTTGTCTAAAACTAAGAAGAAACATTGGAAACCGCAAATCATCTCTTCCTGAGTTTTATTTAATTAGTTGTTTGCACATTTTGTGAGCCATGATTGCTATCTCTTGTTTCAATTGGGAACAATCCAGCCAGATTATAAACGCTGCCTCAGTTTTTCGGGGTGGATTGAACCTATCGATACCGGTCGACGCCTTTGACACGTGACGTGTTCGTGTTGTGTCGTGAAACGTCACATGTCCACAAACAGAGGCTAGGACACTGAAAATAAGTTACTTTGGTTGCGTATTATTTTGTGGAATGTAGGTTGTGGTTGCACAGTGACCTGCAGCGCAGCGTGGAGTGTAGGCCAAGTTGAAGGTTTAAGAGATTGGTAGCGAGCTGGTGAAGCCAACCAATCAGATTTCTCGAGAATACCTATAATTTCTGTTAAGCACGTACTTGACGCATATCGGATTGCGATGAGTAGTTTGTGTCCACCATTTTGATGAAGTCGTCAGTCGGAACATAAGAACGGTATCGGTAGGTTCAGTGCAACGTTTTTCAGTGAAAAATAAGGCTCTTTTGATAATTTCTGCATCTACATACATCTACATCTACATACATACTCCGCAATCCACCATACGGTGCGTGGCGGAGGGTACCTCGTACCACAACCAGCATATTCTCTCCCTGTTCCACTCCCAAATAGAGCGAGGGGAAAACGACTGCCTATATGCCTCTGTACGAGCCCTAATCTCTCTCATCTTTGTGCTCTTTCCGCGAAATGTAAGTTGGCGGCAGTAAAACTGTACTGCAGTCAGCCTCAAATGCTGGTTCTCTAAATTTCCTCAGTAGCGATTCACGAAAAGAACGCCTCCTTTCCTCTAGAGACTCCCATCCGCGTTCCTCAAGCATTTGCGGAACACTCGCGTGATGATCAAACCTACCAGTAGCAAATCTAGCAGCCCTCCTCTGAATTGCTTCTATGTCCTCCCTCAATCCGACCTGATAGGGATCCCAAACGCTCGAGCAGTACTCAAGAATAGGTCGTATTAGTGTTTTATGAGCGGTCTCCTTTACAGATGAACCACATCTTGCCAAAATTCTACCAGTGAACCGAAGACGACTATCCGCCTTCCCCACAACTGCCATCACATGCTTGTCCCACTTCATATCGCTCTGCAATGTTACGCCCAAATATTTAATCGATGTGACTCTGTCAAGAGCTACACTACTAATTGAGAATTCAAACATTACAGGATTCTTTTTCCTATTCATCTGCATTAATTTACATTTATCTACATTTAGAGTTAGCTGCCATTCTTTACACCAATCACAAATCCTGTCCAAGTCATCTTGTATCCTCCTACAGTCACTCAACGACGACACCTTCCCGTACACCACAGCATCATCAGCAAACAGCCGCACATTGCTATCCACCCTATCCAAAAGATCATTTATGTAGATAGAAAACAACAGCGGACCTACCACACTTCCCTGGGGCACTCCAGATGATACCCTCACCTCCGATGAACACTCACCATCGAGGACGACGTACTGGGTTCTATTACTTCAGAAGTCTTCGAGCCACTCACATACTTGGAAATCAATCCCATATGCTCGTACCTTAGATAGGAGTCTGCAGTGGGGCACCGAGTCAAATACTTTCCGAACGTCAATGAATATGGCATCCGTCTGATACCCTTCATCCATGGTTCGCAAGATATCATGTGAAAAAAGGGCGAGTTGCGTTTCGCAGGAGCGATGCTTTCTAAAGCCGTGCTGATGCGTGGACAGCAACTTCTCTGCTCAAGGAAATTCATTATATTCGAACTGAGAATATGTTCGAGAATCCTGCAACAAACCGATGTCAGGGATATTGGTCTGTAATTTTGAGGATCCGTCCTTTTACCCTTCTTATATACAGGCGTCACCTGCGCTTTTTTCCAGTCGCTCGGGACTTTACGTTGGGCCAGAGATTCGCGATAAATGCAAGTAAGGAGCCAATGCAGTACTCTCTGTAAAACCGATTTGATATCCCATCAGGACCTGGCGATTTATTTATTTTCAACCCAGTTAGCTGCTTCACAACCCCAGGGATGTCTATCACTATGTCCTCCATACGGGAATCTGTACGAGACCCAAACGGCGGTATGTCTGTACGATCATCCTGCGTGAAAGATTTCTCAAATGCTAAATTTAAAATTTCAGCTTTCTTTGCAGACTGATGATTGAGTTCAAAAGTAATTCACATGACGGCTTGACTGTACCACCTGTAATGAATCCATAGACATCCAAGTCTATACTAGGTAAGTTGAAGTCGCCTCCGGCTAATATAGCATGATCCGGGTACTTCTGCGATACAGAATGTAGACTCCCTTTGAATGATTCTAGAACTGTTACGGTGGAACCTGGTGGCCGGTAATAACACCTCACAATTAACTTTATTTCCCCTAGCCCTGTTAAACGTGTCCAGCTAACTTCACAATTACACTCTACTTCGATCTCAGTAGACACAGTATTTTTTTCGACTGCAATGAAGACACCACCTCCTACGGTGTCTGTCTTTCCGATACACGTTCCGACACTCACTAAATATTTCAGAACTTCCTATCTCAGGGTTCAGCCAGGTCTCAGTGCCGAGAATAATTTGCGCGCCACACGCTTCCTGGAGGGCAGTAAATTCAGGAACTTTATTCCGAACACTCTGAAAATTTACAGCTAATATTTTGATAGCTGAAGTGTCTTTACACTGAGCACGTCCTGATTTCCCTGCCTGCACGTCGACTGGTGAGTGTTCATCAGGACACCTCGCACTGCTGCCTAGCCTAAAAAAACCCCATGTGCACAACACCACAAGTACTCTGCTACCCTAGTAGCCGCTTCCTTTGTGTAGTGCACCCCTGACCTATCTAGGGGCGTCCCACAATTCGCCACCCAATAGCGCAAGTCTAGAAATCTGCAGCCAAGACCGTCACAGAGTCGACGAAGCCTCTGGTTGAGACCCTCGGATCCAAACCGAAGGACCCCGATCCACCCAGGGAACGATTGCCGTTTACATAACTAATATTGATCATTTAATTTTTTTTTTTCATTTGGTTTAGGACTGTCAGATATTGCTGACAGCAAATTTCGTGAAGCAGTGAATGCACTGTAAGGCTATTGTCAGTATGAGCAGATGTTACTATATGTGTGTCTACAAGAGGTATTAGGCTGGACACCAAATAATATACCTACTGCACGCTTGTTTGAAACTTCTTCCCCGATAGATTTGTTCTAGAATATTATGCCATAAGAAATTAATGAATGTAAAGTAAGTCAACTTTCGACAGTTTCTACTATCCGTAATACAAAATTTTCAAAGTTGTGAGCATCAAAAAGATACATCAAAAAAAGGTTTACATCCTCCCAGTTCCCAGAACTCGGGAAGATAGACGGTTCTAGGCGCTACAGTCTGGAACAGCGCGACCGCTACGGTCGCAGATTCGAATCCTGCCTCGGGCATGGATGTGTGAGATGTCCTTATGTTAGTTAGGTTTAAGTAGTAGTAAGTCTAGGGAACTGATGACCTCAGATGTTAAGTCCCATAGTGCTCAGAGCCATTTGAATTTGAACAGTCCCTGTCACTGCAGAGGCGTCACTAAACCCGACAAAAGATGTAAACAACCATGCATGAGCAGCGCCTATTAGACGCCGGGGGTTCAAAAATGGCTCTGAGCAATATGGGACTTAACATCTGAGGTCATCAGTCCATTAGAACAGGACTACTTAAACCTAACTAACCTAAGGACATTACACACATCTATGCCCGAGGCAGGATTCGAACCTGCGACCGTAGCGGTCGCGCGGTTCCAGACTGTAGCGGCTAGAACCGCTCGACCACTAAGGCCGGCTAGACGCAGGGGGTCCGACAGCCGATCAGTTCCAGTCGTTACACCAGGAAGGAGGTGCACGATTCGTCTTGTCTGTAGTTCAACCGTGCCTAGATGGTCAATACCGTGGTTCGATCGCGTCCACATTGTTACTTTGTGCCAGGAAGCGCTCTCGACAAATGTGTCCAGGCGTCTCGTAGCGAACCAAAACGATGTTGTTCGGACATGGAGAAGATGCAGACAGACAGAAACGATGACATGCCTCGCTAAGGCCGCCCAAGGGTTACTACTGCAGTGGATGACCGCTACCTACGGATTATGGCTCGGAAGAACCCTGACAGCAACACCACCATGTTGAATAATGCTTTTCGTGCAGCCACAGGACGTCGTGTTAAGGCTCAGACTGTGCGCAATAGGCTGCTTGATGTGCAACTTCTCTCCCGACGTCCATGACGAGGTCCATCTTTGCAACCACGACACCATGCAGCGCGCTACAGGTGGGCTCAACAACATGCCGAATGGGCCGCCCTCAGGATTGGCATCGCGTTCTCTTCACCGATGAGTGTAGCTTATGCCTTCTACTAGACAATCGTCGGAGACGTGTTTGGAGGTAACCCGGTCAGGCCGAACGCCTTAGACACACTGTCCAGCGAGCGCATCAAGGTGGAGGTTCCCTGCTGTTTTGGTTCAAATGGCTCTGAGCACTATGGGACTCAACTGCTGTGGTCATAAGTCCCCTAGAACTTAGAACTACTTAAACCTAACTAACCTAAGGACAGCACACAACACCCAGCCATCACGAGGCAGAGAAAATCCCTGACCCCGCCGGGAATCGAACCCGGGAACCCGGGCATGGGAAGCGAGAACGCTACCGCACGACCACGAGATGCGGGCCTTGCTGTTTTGGGGTGGCATTATGTGGAGCAGACGTAGGCCGCTGGTGGTCACGGAAAGCGCCGTATCGGTTCTACGATACGTGAATGCCATCCTCCGACCGATAGTGCAGCCATATCGGAAGCATACTGGTGAGGCATTCATGGACGTCAATTCGTGCCCCCATCGTTCACATCTTGTGAATGACTTCCTACAGGATAACGACATCGCTGGACTAGAGTGGCCAGCTTCCAGAATGAGATTTTCACTCTGCAGCGGAGTGTGCGCTGATATGAAACTTCCTGGCAGATTAAAACTTTGTGCCCGACCGAGACTCGAACTCGGGACCTTTGCCTTTCGCGGGCAAGTGCTCTACCATCTGAGCTACCGAAGCACGACTCACGCCCAGTACTCACAGCTTTACTTCTGCCAGTATCTCGTCTCCTACCTTCCAAACTTTACAGAAGCTCTCCTGCGAACCTAGCAGAACTAGCACTCCTGAAAGAAAGGAGAGCTTCTGTAAAGTTTGGAAGGTAGGAGACGAGATACTGGCAGAAGTAAAGCTATGAGTACCGGGCGTGAGTCGTGCTTCGGCAGCTCAGATGGTAGAGCACTTGCCCGCGAAAGGCAAAGGTCCCGAGTTCGAGTCTCGGTCGGGCACACAGTTTTAATCTGCCAGGAAGTTTCAGTGGCCAGCTTGTTCTTCAGAGATGAACCCTATCGAACATGCCTGGGAAAGATTGAAAAGAGCTGTTTATGGACGACGTGAACCACCAACCACTCTGACGGATCTTCGCGAAATCGCCGTTCAGAAGTGGGTCAGTTTGGATCAACAATGCCTCGATGAACTTATGGATAAAAATTTTGGAAATTTATGCTAAGGTCTGATGGTACCAAACTGCTGAGGGCATCGGTCCCTAAGCTTACACACTATTTAATCTAACTTACGCTAAGGACAACACACACACCCATGCCCGAGGGAGGACTCGAACCTCCGACGGGGAGAGCCGCACGGACTGGGACAAGGCGCCCTGGACTGGTCGACTACCCCGCGCGGCTGTAACTTGTGGATAGTATGCAACGACGAATACAGGTACACATCAATGCAAGAGGACGTGCTACTGGGTATCAGAGGTACCGGTGTGCATAGCTATCTGGACCACCACCTCTGAAGGTGTCGCTGTAAGGTGGTATAACATGGTTTTCATGAGCAATAAGGAGAGCGGAAATGATGTTTACGTTGATGTCTATTCCAGTTTTCTGTACCGGTTCCGGAACTCTCGGAACCGAGGTGATGCAAAACTTTTTTTTTATGTGTGTATACAGGGTGTGTCACCTAACGTTACCGCTGGATATATTTCGTAAACCACATCAAATACTGACGAACCGATTCCACAGACCGAACGTGAGGAGAGGGGCTAGTGTAACTGGTTAATACAAACCATTAAAAAATGCACGGAAGTATGTTTTTTTAACACAAACCTACGTTTTTTTAAATGGAACCCCGTTAGTTTTGTTAGCACATCTGAACATATAAACAAATACGTAATCAGTGCCGTTTGTTGCATTGTAAAATGTTAATTACATCCGGAGATATTGGAATCTAAAGTTGACGCTTGAGTACCACTCCTCCGCTGCTCGATCGTGTGTATCGGAGAGCACTGCAACATACATCGCGTTTCTACAGAATGATCTGCCAACATTGCTCGAAAATGTCCCACTGGAAACGCGTCGACGTATGTGGTATCAGCATGATGGTGCACCTGCACATTCCGCAATTAACACTAGGCTGACCCTTGACAGGATGTTCGACGGGCGTTTCACAGGACGTGGAGGACGCATAAATTGGCCAGCCCGTTCTCCTGATCTTACACCTCTGGACTTCTTTCTGTGGGGTACGTTAAAGGAGAATGTGTACCGTGATGTGCCTACAACCCCAGAGGATATGAAACAACGTATTGTGGCAGCCTGCGGCGACATTACACCAGATGTACTGCGGCGTGTACGACATTCATTACGCCAGAGATTGCAATTGTGTGCAGCAAATGATGGCCACCACATTGAACATCTATTGGCCTGACATGTCGGGACACACTCTATTCCACTCCGTACTTGAAAACGGAAACCACGTGTGTACGTGTACCTCACCCCTCATGGTAATGTACATGTGCGACAGTGAGAAAGACCAATAAAAAGGTGTTAGCATGTGGACGTAATGTGTTGTTCCAGTCTCTTCTGTACCTAAGGTCCATCACCGTTCCCTTTGGATCCCTACGTAATTCGGTGCTCTCCGATACACACGATCGAACAGCGGAGGAGTGGTACTCCAGCGTCAACTTTAGGTTACAATATCTCCGGATGTAATTAACATTTTACAATGCAACAAACCGCACTGATTAAGTATTTGTTTATATGTTCAGATGTGCTAACAAAACTAACGGGGTTCCATTTAAAAAAACGTAGGTTTGTGTTAAAAAACATACTTCCGTGCATTTTTTTAATGGTTTGTATTAACCAATTACACTAGCCCCTCTCCTCACGTTCGGTCTGTGGAATCGGTTCGTCAGTATTTGATGTGGTTTACGAAATATATCCAGCGGTAACGTTAGGTGATTCACCCTGTATAACTGGTGACATCCAGTTCAGGTTCTTATCACTACAAAAACCCAACACTTAGACAGTCGCTCACAAAGCGTCAGGTAAGGGACTTGTTTTTCACTCTCGTAAATGGCTAGCTATATTTTGCGAATGTTTCACAACAGCACACATCCTTTACATTTAATATTTCTTACAAAGTTTCTTAAAGTCGGAAGTACAGTAGAATGTAAGAATATTGTAAGAGAAATTCTGCCAACTTACGTCAGTAACTCTACGGAAGAGCATGGTCGTAATGATTTTTTCAAGAAAGATGTCTTAAATTACTACTGCCACTAGTTGTATTTAAGACTTTATCTGAGACGATACAATGCAGTATTAACAATCAGGCAGAATGACAGCGGTCAGATTACCAGGCTGTGTGCCGAGAACTATGCTCATGCCTCTGGAAAACATTCGTTTTCAATCATCTAATACAATTGCACGCACTCTTGTTAGAAAATACAGTTATACAATTTTAGTTGTGGCGATTGAGTTTATCAGCACTTGCTTTGTTCAGGACTACAACACAAACACCCACGAAGTTGACGTTCGTCGACTTCAGGAAGTCACACGATTCAGTTGATTCACTAGCCATAATTAATTTATTAGAGTAATTTTGGACTGACTATAAAAAAAAGCAGTTTAATCGTATATATGAGGTGCATTCAAGTTCTAGGCCCTCCGATTTTTTTTCTAATTAACTACTCATCCGAAATCGATGAAACTGGCGTTACTTCTCGACGTAATCGCCCTGCAGACGTACACATTTTTCACAACGCTGACGCCATGATTCCATGGCAGGGGCGAAGGCTTCTTTAGGAGTCTCTTTTGACCACTGGAAAATCGCTGAGGCAATAGCAGCACGGCTGGTGAATGTGCGGCCACGGAGAGTGTCTTTCATTGTTGGAAAAAGCCAAAAGACACTAGGAGCCAGGTCAGGTGAGTAGGGAGCATGAGGAATCACTTCAAAGTTGTTATCACGAAGAAACTGTTGCGTAACGTTAGCTCCATGTGCGGGTGCGTTGACTTGGTGAAACAGCACACGCGCAGCCCTTCCCGGAAGTTTTTGTTGCAGTGCAGGAATGAATTTGTTCGTCAAAACATTTTCGTAGGATGCACCTGTTACCGTAGTGCCCTTTGGAACGCAATGGGTAAGGACTACGCCCTCGCTGTCCCAGAACATGGACACCATCATTTTTTCAGCACTGGCGGTTACCCGAAATTTTTTTGGTGGCGGTGAATCTGTGTGCTTCCATTGAGCTGACTGGCGCTTTGTTTCTGGATTGAAAAATGGCATCCACGTCTCATCCATTGTCACACCCGACGAAAAGAAAGTCCCATTCGTGCTGTCGTTGCGCGTCAACATTGCTCGGCGACATGCCACACGGGCAGCCGTGTGGTCGTCCGTCGGCATTCGTGGCACCCACCTGGATGACACTTTTCGCATTTTCAGGTCGTCATGCAGGATTGTGTGCACAGAACCCACAGAAATGCCAACTCTGGAGGTGATCTGTTCGACAGTCATTCGGCGATCCCCCAAAACAATTCTCTCCACTTTCTCGATCGTGGTGTCAGACCGTCTTGTGCGAGCCCGAGGTTGTTTCGGTTTGTTGTCACACGATGTTCTGCCTTCATTAAACTGTCGCATCCACGAACGCACTTTCGACACATCCATAACTCCATCACCACCTGTCTCCTTCAACTGTTGATGAATGTCAATTGGTTTCACACCACGCAAATTCAGAAAACGAATGATTGCACGTTGTTCAAGTAAGGAAAATGTCGCCATTTTAAGTATTTAAAACAGTTCTCATTCTCGCCGCTGGCGGTAAAATTCCATGTGCCGTACAGTGCTGCCATCTCTGGGACGTATTGACAATGAACGCGGCCTCATTTTAAAACATTGCACATGTTTCTATCTCTTTCCAGTCCGGAGAAAAAAAAATCGGAGGCCTTAGAACTTGAATGCACCTCGTACTATGCCGTAACACCAAGTCACAACTGAAGTTCATGGGTGCAGTCCCACAACAGTTTGTAGCTGAAGCCAATTCCGGACGAAGATAGCGGACATCGCCACTGATGGTGTAAGATGTGTATACCTAATAGAACAAGAATATTGTGCGCTCTTACTGGACTGAACTTTATTTCTATTCTTAAACTTCGTGTGTGTCTGTGTTGTAATCCTGAAGAATGCAAATGGTGTAGTCACGTAAACGGTATCTGATAAACTGAATCGCCAAACCTAAAACTGTGTAACTGTATTGTAATTAACTTCAGTAAGTGATTAGAAAAGCAAGCTGTAAAGTTAATAATTTGTAATATGGAACTACGTATTGTGCTGGAGCGAGCAAAGCTGCAACGTGTGACGTCACAATACGCGATTTTCAATTCCAACACACAAAACCAACGGGATGAAAATGCTACATGGAAGTACTAAACGAATTTTGAAACAATAAATCCCCAAAATGTTTCTACAAAAATGCCCAGCAAGTTTACGTACGTAACCTGACACTGAATATTGCATACGCATAGGTAACACTGTACGGTGAAATACAACTGTTTATGAAACAAAATCTGAGCTGATGGTTACCTGATGGTAATTCTGAAGAGCAATGTTTATCAGCGAATGAGCTCACCGTATGGTGACTAGAACTGTAACCTCACTGCTCCTAACACATTTTCATGGCTTACCTGTGGCAACGGATACGTGGTACTGCTCGAAAGTGGTGAACGTAAAATATTCGCCACAGCAGCAGTCAAGTTAAACAGGGAAGAAGCAGCGCTGTGCAGCGCAGAGCAACGACGTCCAGCTATCCTAAACAGATCACGCTTTACGTCTGAAGAAACTGTGTTCCGCTTTGCGCATTGTAACGACACATGTAATCACAAAACTCGAAAATTCTTCCGTCAGGAGATGGTGATGGATTTTGAATTTGCAATACGATTAAAATGTAAACAAATATTAGAAAAGCTGTATTTCAAAAACAAACTCACTGTCTAATTCTGATAATCAACTTCACAAAAATCATCTTTTTTAACAAATAGTGATCTGTCAAGTGATTCATTGCTGAAAACGGTAAAGGAGTGCTAAAATATATAACCTCCGAGTGTAGGCCGTGTGAATAGATGACTTTCCTTAATCACGCCTGAACAATAAAATGAACTAAATCAAACCAACACAGAAAGTCATACTAGAGCTTTCCAATATTCAAACACATCATAATTACGCGCAAGCGCGCCGTGCAGCAACAGAAACAAATTCACCAAATCACATTTCAAAATTCATCCTGTGCTCTGCAAGCTATTTCGGACCGCTCAGTAGCATTGCCAGCACCTGATATACCCCCTAGATTCGCTTCGAAAGCTGCAGCAACGACAATGCCAATGGTAACCAGACATCACCGTGCATGGCCTAAGTTATCAACTACTGAAAACCACTGATTAAGGAATGTCCAATTTACTGATATGAAGTTGATACATCGAACGAGAATGGAGCTTATGTAATTTTTCTTGAATGCCAAAAATAAGCTAGAAACTTTATATTACCCCACCCCATTTTATCGATTACAATTTGGTAGAATGTTACTTACAAATGGGAGGAATCAGACAACAAACTTTAACATAGGAAATCACAAAAAAAGGGTCGAAAGAAAAATTTACACTGAAGTCCTGAACAAAAGTAGAATGACATTTTCTTTAGTAACGATAGCCTAGTCTCTGTAACATGTACATGCTTCTTTAGCAGACGTTTCACATATATTTTAATAAAGATTTAATTAATACATGTAGCTTCACAGTTGGGTTTTCAAACTAAATTCTTGGATCTTTTTAACAGTTATTTGCTTCATTTCCTAGGATATTTCTTGCCAGAACCTCTCTAAGTTAGTTTTTGAGGAATAACCTATTTGATTTTACTTTTTAATTTCAAAGTATATAAACCTACAAGGATATTTGCGATAAACCAATACTACGACAGCATTCAACTACTGCTTTTATTTATTCATTCATCCCCCCATCCTGCAGGAGATAAAATTTAGTACAATGTACTTGTCAGATACAGTCATGAGAATAAGTGTGCATAATAACAAATACTGTGTATATGAAGGGTGCACAGGACTATTGATCAAGATCCATCAAAATTTAAAATTTAATCCATAATGTCATCTTATCGACGAATGTAAGTACAATAACGTGGCAAATTATTTTTTTTTTTTTTCAGAAACAATCAATGTGTCGGTCAGTCTGTGCTAAGATCTTGACGAGCTCGAGATAAAGGATCAAGATCCGTTCGGCGCTGACAGAGAACGATGAAGATTCACTTTCTACTTAGAGCTTTTTCCTCCTCCTTTTATCATAATCTTATAACGCTATAGTTTCATGTTGCTGTCTTTGCAAGAATACTTACCAATTGTTGATACACTGTAAATGAAGATCGAACTGTTACATTGTTCAGCAACAAAGCAAAGACCGACGTAAAATTAAGCAACGTTGTACATTCAAAGTAGGTTGGAAAAGGAGTTTTTCTCGCTATGTTGAGCTGAAACAATCATGTGTTACTGTTACCGAGATTATGCGTAGTTGTTTCCTAAGTGGATTGAAGGCCTCGGAAATCTCGGAGAATGAAGTTGAACATTCCAGCCCTATGGAGAACTCAAGGAAAAGGAAAGTGTTGGGGAATATTACCGATTTTTCGAAAATATTACAGGCTATTAGTCACGTTATAGATGATGATTGTAAGAGCTTACGTATGAGGTGTTTTCAGATTGTTTCATTTGTAGCAAGGAATAGATTGATGAAGCAATTCAGTCAAATGGCTTCCTGTGATAGGCAAATCTCACCTGACTGGACTTGTAACTGTAAAGCTTGTCATGCGAGGAAGACCAAAGAAAAGTCCAGATGAAGCTGCATCTCATGGTTTTTCCTTTGTGTCTGAGGTGTGTATTTGAGAGACGGACAAATATAGGATGTTTAGGTATGACAACCAGCATGTTAGCATTATATGACATCACTAAAACGCATCTTACTACTCTTAAAAATGCACTGACTACTACAGGGAAAGCAAATGTGTAGATCATGGAAAACACAAACTTAAAGGAGAAACCGCATCGGCATATACAGTTATTCAGAGGCCGCGTGATATACAGGGTGTTACAAAAAGGTACGGCCAAACTTTCAGGAAACATTCCTCACACACAAATAAAGAAAACATGTTATGTGGACATGTGTCCGGAAACGCTTAATTTCCATGTTAGAGCTCATTATAGTTTCGTCCACCTACGCTCAATGCAGCACTTATCATGATTTCATACGGGATACTCTACCTGTGCTGCTAGAACATGTGCCTTTACAAGTACGACACAATATGTGGCTCATGCACGATGGAGCTCCTGCACATTTCAGTCCAAGTGTTCGTACGCTTCTCAACAACAGATTCGGTGACCGATGGATTGGTAGAGGCGAACCAATTCCGTGGCCTCCACGCTTTCCTGACCTCAACCCTCTTGACTTTCATTTATGGGGGCATTTGAAAGCTCTTGTCTACGCAACCCCGGTACCAAATGTAGAGACTCTTCGTGCTCGTATTGTGGACGGCTGTGATACAATACGCCATTCTCCAGGGCTGCATCAGCGCATCAGGGATTCCATGCGACGGAGGGTGGATGCATGTATTCTCACTAACGGAGGACATTTTGAACATTTCCTGTAACAAAGTGTTCGAAGACACGCTGGTACGTTATGTTGCTGTGTGTTTCCATTCCATGATTAATGTGATTTGAAGAGATGTAATCAAATTAGCTCTAACATGGAAAGTAAGCGTTTCCGGACACATGTCCACATAACATATTTTCTTTCTTTGTGTGTGAGGAATGTTTCCTGAAAGTTTGGCCGTACCTTTTTGTAACACCCTGTATACCGAGAAACCGTAAGAACGACTCATTTTTGCGAATAATTACACCATATGTTTTGGGTACCACAGAACTGACACGTGTTTAGCGTGTGCTAAATTTAGAGCCGACTGTTTGTTCTAAACTTGATTTACAGATAAGCAACGACAAAGATGCAACTCAAATACAAACACTGAATAATGAGAAAGAATATCTCAAGACTGTAAATGAACTACATACGTAAGATAAATGTAGACAAGTTTTACTATATTAAACGTTCCGAGTTTTTGAAGTCCACAACATCTGTTATTAAGAAAGCAATCTGTGTGGATTACCAGACGAATCTTTCGCTTCCCAAAACTTCAACCAATGAAACATACTACCGCAAGTAGCATTTGAAATAAACGACGCAAGCTGCTATTTTTGATCAAGCAGCTTTGACAACTCGAAACAGTCAAAACAGCTGAAGCTTATGTTTTGGGGCAACTAAGATGGCGGACGTCGGCTTCAACGTTTTGACGTCATGTCAGCTCCTCTCATTTTAACATCCGTGGTTACAAACATTGTTGCAGAATACACTCTATTTAAAAGCTGAACCCACATTCGGTAACTAAATAATAGATGTAGATTGCACAGGAACGTTCCTATTTAACAATTGATGAATCATATAAGATATCGCCATCGCTGTAAATGAAGGAGAGAATGTATTATAACACATGACTTAAGCTTAAAGTGACATCAGCTAACCGTCTTGTAGGGAAGCAGCCTACTCACGCCGTATAACATTCTCATCAGTCTTTCCATTGTGTGCCAGCCTAGTCCGCTGTAACTAGCTCTCACGTCATAAATGTTGCGCAATACTTTAAAAATCAAGTAAATAACCTGAAACGTTTCTAGCATGTCAGGAGCAATACTAAACCAATGTGTTGAATGTCAGTTCAATAACTTTAACCATTTTCGAAAATTGGATGTTTTTCTGTAAAAATCATTGGCACAACAGAAAAGAGCTAGAAACTTAAAAATTTGTATTTAGATTCCTTATGCATAATAATTTAGTAGAAACAGTATTCTGGATCTCACAAATTAAAATTTTTGTTGAAATTCATGATTTTCTGGGTTTTGTCTTACAAATTAAGGAAGCAAGATAGATTAAGTAGGCGAATAAATAAGGCTAGGATGTTTAAATTTAAGTAGAAGGGAGATCCGCTATATTCATAAAGATGTGAAAAGTTTCAACTGAATAACTATAAAACTATAGCGATAGCGTATCTCCAAAGGGCAAGTTCAGAGCTCGTCCACTGCGTGTAGTGTAATTAAATTAATTCTCTCGCCCAAAAATTTGATTTAGCCACATCAGACTTTTATTATGATTACTTACCTGTGTGCTGATTGCACATTTAAATTGTTAGCTTCATCGGCCATCATCAAAGGAAGCAATGATTTATTCGATAACTTAAAGTGGTGAATTACTAGCCCAGCGGCTAGTTGGGAGAGCCGATTTGATCAGGCGTTCCCTTAGCCGTCCGCACCGCGGCTTTATATACACTCCTGGAAATTGAAATAAGAACACCGTGAATTCATTGTCCCAGGAAGGGGAAACTTTATTGACACATTCCTGGGGTCAGATACATCACATGATCACACTGACAGAACCACAGGCACATAGACACAGGCAACAGAGCATGCACAATGTCGGCACTAGTACAGTGTATATCCACCTTTCGCAGTAATGCAGGCTGCTATTCTCCCATGGAGACGATCGTAGAGATGCTGGATGTAGTCCTGTGGAACGGCTTGCCATGCCATTTCCACCTGGCGCCTCACTTGGACCAGCGTTCGTGCTGGACGTGCAGACCGCGTGAGACGACGCTTCATCCAGTCCCAAACATGCTCAATGGGGGACAGATCCGGAGATCTTGCTGGCCAAGGTAGTTGACTTACACCTTCTAGAGCACGTTGGGTGGCACGGGAATGCGGACGTGCATTGTCCTGTTGGAACAGCAAGTTCCCTTGCCGGTCTAGGAATGGTAGAACGATGGGTTCGATGACGGTTTGGATGTGCCGTGCACTATTCAGTGTCCCCTCGACGATCACCAGTGGTGTACGGCCAGTGTAGGAGATCGCTCCCCACACCATGATGCCGGGTGTTGGCCCTGTGTGCCTCGGTCGTATGCAGTCCTGATTGTGGCGCTCACCTGCACGGCGCCAAACACGCATACGACCATCATTGGCACCAAGGCAGAAGCGACTCTCATCGCTGAAGACGACACG
Source organism: Schistocerca cancellata (assembly GCF_023864275.1). Lineage (NCBI taxonomy): Eukaryota > Metazoa > Arthropoda > Insecta > Orthoptera > Acrididae > Schistocerca > Schistocerca cancellata. The sequence goes on along the minus strand of NC_064637.1, from coordinate 38,505,924 downwards.
TCTCCATTCGTCCCTCCATTCACGCCTGTCGCGACGCCACTGGAGGTGGGCTGCACGATGTAGGGGCGTGAGCGGAAGACGGCCTAACGGTGTGCGGGACCGTAGCCCAGCTTCATGGAGACGGTTGCGAATGGTCCTCGCCGATACCCCAGGAGCAACAGTGTCCCTAATTTGCTGGGAAGTGGCGGTGCGGTCCCCTACGGCACTGCGTAGGATCCTACGGTCTTGGCGTGCATCCGTGCGTCGCTGCGGTCCGGTCCCAGGTCGACGCGCACGTGCACCTTCCGCCGACCACTGGCGACAACATCGATGTACTGTGGAGACCTCACGCCCCACGTGTTGAGCAATTCGGCGGTACGTCCACCCGGCCTCCCGCATGCCGACTATACGCCCTCGCTCAAAGTCCGTCAACTGCACATACGGTTCACGTCCACGCTGTCGCGGCATGCTACTAGTGTTAAAGACTGCGATGGAGCTCCGTATGCCACGGCAAACTGGCTGACACTGACGGCGGAGGTGCACAAATGCTGCGCAGCTAGCGCCATTCGACGGCCAACACCGCGGTTCCTGGTGTGTCCGCTGTGCCGTGCGTGTGATCATTGCTTGTACAGCCCTCTCGCAGTGTCCGGAGCAGGTATAGTGGGTCTGACACACAGGTGTCAATGTGTTCTTTTTTCCATTTCCAGGAGTGTATAAGAACGCTGCGCGAGAAAAGGCCCCAGTACTCTCCAGACGCTGAATAGCACACCACCTGTGCCGGGAGTCGCGTCGCGTCGGTATCATTGCTATAAACAGCCTCGGATGCCGTAATAAGTTACTCGGGATACGCGTAACCATGAAATCATTTTCGAGTGAAGTGTTAATTCTGGGATGACTTTAATGATCTATCTTCAGTTTGCGTATGTCGTATTTTCACGCCCGCCGCGGGACAGATATTCTACCATTATTTAGCGTGGCGTTTGATGAACATTATCATCAAATTATGGCGAGCATTCATGTAAACATTTGGTTTGAACAGTTACAGTTGCATCAGCGCATTAGACTCTGAACTGCTCTGTTAGTTGGATTGTGTGGATTCTTTTTGGTCTGTGACTTTCAGAATATAGTGAACATTTTTAGAGAATCGTTTTTGATTATGAATCCCAGACAATCTCCTAATTCCTCAGAGCTATAAGTGTATTTCTCAGATGAAGTGGGCACTAGGAATTCTAATTACAGGCTTCACGTTTTGATAATCACTTTCTGGTGGCGAATATTGTAGTTAGAGAGTCAGTGTTGAGAACGGCAAAAGACTGCATAAATAATAGGAACATTTAACAACAATTAATTCCACCCGCTGCCCCACATATGGTTAATCGGCCGGGAAAAACAAGCAAAACATTTTTATAACAGTTATTCCACCCGCCGTCCCACAGTCTGCTCATCCTTTTACAACTAAACCGTTTGTTTGTGGACGCTGTTAAATATTTCGGGAGAAGGTAGATCGATGTTATGATGAATCGATAGGCTTTTTGTACTGAAATACCTTGAGCATTCTCCCGCATTACAGAATCACACCCTTTGAGTGTTTAGTTCAACAGGAACGCCACGGCAGAGACGTATTTACAATTATATCGAGGAAAGATGTTTTCGATCAGACTGAAGCTTCGCGGCGCGTCGCTTGGGAAGGAGCCTGGGAGTTTAAATTGAAAAGTGATTTGTTAAAATAATAAACGGGCCGAGCCCGTCGCTCGAAACATCCGCCACGTGGAAGACCTGTTATTTATTGGATCAGTAAACGAAACGGGCCTCAGAGCGGCCTATTTTTAGACACATACGTGACACAGCCTGATGCTACGGCTATTTCGTTATAATATTAGCGGGGAGAAAGCGCGAAAAGCAGTTCGGAACGCTTCCGGTGCTGTTTCGAGGGTGCCGTATCCTAATCGGTCCAAGCGAGAGAGGGTTCTTGTGATCGGTTTAGGGGTCCTTGGTCGCTCTTATACTGTCACTGTGGGGATGGTCAGGAACCACCATTCGAAGCAAAAAAAAGGCAATAAAGATGCGCTCTACAATGCTTACATTGGGAGCTATGATCACCTCTCCGACAGCGTGAAATAAATTTATTCTATTGTAGGCTCTTTACTTCCCATATTTTCAGAGGCGGTAGTACGAAACAAAACAAGAAAAAAAATGGCCTAATGTGCATACTTTAAGAGATACGAGCACTCCATCTTCGCCAATGTGGAACATCCTGTGTTCATGAAATACAAAATTCTAATTCAAATATGTTCAACATTTCGCGACTTTGTCAGCAACTGTGTAAATATTAATTTTAATTTGAATAATTAACAAACTCAATTGCACCGTTTACCTAGAATTTACCTAGGCTACAGTCGGGCTAACCCAACCTTCTTCAGAATAATAGTAAGTACAGTTTGTCCATTAGCTTAACGATGTACACTATGGACAAAAGGTAGTTACTGTTATTCTGAAGAAGGTTGGGTTATCCCGACTGAAACCTAGGTAAATTCCAGGTAAACGGTGCAACTGAGGCTGTTAATTATAAAAATTAAAATTCTAATTACGTTACTTTTTGGCGCCTGAGATGTTTCAAGGCACTTTTGACATCATTGGTGTTTTCTTATTCTCTTGGGATCTTAAGTACAAGTAACCCCCCGATTCTTTAAAGAATCGAATTCTTTTGTGTACGTCTGCTTCAAGCGTCTTATTACTTCACGAATGAGCTAATTTGTTAAGTATGTGACGTTAAGCAAATAAGCGAGAGAAAGTTTAGAAATGGTTTGGAATTATCTTTTAAGTGTTTTGGAAGTAGCTAACTGCCCCCATTATCAAACACTACATGCGTATAGCATAGTCTGTGTAATTTCCTATCCGCCTTAAGCAAAAGGTACTTTATCACGGATCTCAATGCTTACAATGTGATATCTGATGAACTGTCTCGTTATTGATGTAGTTTTGCACCTACATTCTACATCTACATCTACATTTATACTCCGCAAGCCACCCAACGGTGTGTGGTGGAGGGCACTTTACGTGCCACTGTCATTACCTCCTTTTTCTGTTCCAGTCGCGTATGGTTCGCAGGAAGAACGATTGTCTGAAAGCCTCCGTGCGCGCTCGAATCTCCTTAATTTTACATTCGTGATCTCCTCGGGAGGTATAAGTAGGGGGAAGCAATATATTCGATACCTCATCCAGAAACGCACCCTCTCGAAACCTGGACAGCAAGCTACACCGCGATGCAGAGCGCCTCTCTTGCAGAGTCTGCCACTTGAGTTTGCTAAACATCTCCGTAACGCTATCACGGTTACCAAATAACCCTGTGACGAAACACGCCGCTCTTCTTTGGATCTTCTCTATCTCCTCCGTCAACCCGATCTGGTACGGACCCCACACTGATGAGCAATACTCGAGTATAGGTCGAACGAGTGTTTTGTAAGCCACCTCCTTTGTTGATGGACTACATTTTGTAAGGACTCTCCCAATGAATCTCAACCTGGCACCCGCCTTACTTGATGTGTTGGCAAATGTTCCAACACCTTGTAGATAGAGGAGACCGACATGCACGCTATAATCTAACGCAGACGGGCGTGAGGTCTGGAACAGGATACGTAATGAATGCTATAAAGAAAAGTACGTAGCTTCTGTAATACTTAACTTTAATCCATCATTTGTATACAGCATTCTTGATGATACAAGTGAGACTCTCTCTAGAAATGGTTAATGGCGCCTTGATAGGTCGTAGCCATGGTCTTAGCTGAAGGCTATTCTAACTATCTCTCGGCAAATGAGAGAAAGGCTTCGTCAGTGTAGTCGCTAGCAAAGTCGTCGTACAACTGGGGCGAGTGCTAGTACGTCTCTCTAGACCGGCCGTGTGGTGGCGCTCGGTCTGCAATTACTGACAGTGGCGACACGCGGGTCCGACATGTACTAATGGACCGCGGCCGATTTAAAGCTACCACCTAGCAAGTGTGGTGTCTGGCGGTGACACAACATTACTAACAATTAATTTTATACGATCATTCCACTTCAAATCGTTCCGCACGCATACTCCCAGATATTTTACAGAAGTAACTGCTACCAGTGTTTGTTCCGCTATCATATAATCATACAGTAAAGGATCCTTCTTTCTATGTATTACATTACATTTGTCTATGTTAAGGGTCAGTTGCCACTCCCTGCACCAAGTGCCTATCCGCTGCAGATCTTCCTGCATTTCGCTACAATTTTCTAATGCTGCAACTTCTCTGTATACTACAGCATCGTCCGCGAAAAGCCGCATGGAACTTCCGACACTATCTACTAGGTCATTTATAGTATATATTGTGAAAAGCAATGGTCCCATAACACTCCCCTGTGGCACGCCGGAGGTTTTGTGGTGTATGCGGATGTCGTCTGCAAAATGTATTGCGAATGGAGTTAGTGGTTAAGAGGTAATAAATAAAAACGTCGTGTCATTTTGTTGAAAGTGGGTAAGTGATCTGATTCTCAAAATCTGGAAGCCGGCAGCGCAGTCTGTGTGCCGCCTCGAGACATACACACCGTTTGTAGTTTCAAAACTCGGCTTATTGTGTTAAACATTGTGCGGGCAGCATATGACAGCATTATAAATACTGAAAATCGCTCAGTAATTACATGAAACATTGAAAGTCAGTATTTTGTTAGCTCTGACCGTTAGATGGGAAAATTGGAGCTGGTATCCGGTGAGAATGTTAGCCGTCTGATTACATGAATAGTTTAGACTCGCTGAAATGACAGCATTAACGGGGTACTTATTTTACTGTCAGCCCACTCATACAGTGTCTCTGAAGGGTAGAGATAAATGTAATCGGGGCTCCCGACAATCAGCCAACGATTCGAAGGCGTTTGAACTTGTTTTTCGGAGAGAGGGGTAGGGAGTGTTCATCAGTTTTCTGATTGGCTTAATGGGATCCGCCACGACTTACTCTTCTGAGCCAACCTCTTCAAGTGCGAGAAGTGCTCGCACCCGACATCCTCAGTTGCTTATTGCGCCTGTTCCAGTCTGTTGTCTCCCGTTACAGCCCCCACAGGTACCTTGAAAATTCATCCTCCTTCATGAGTAACTGCGGTTGAGTCTTTGAATCCCAAGGGTCTGTCTGTCCTTTTTTGTTCATTTCTGAGATGTTCTCGTTCTGGTGCAGCTACTCTGGACGGATTGAAGCGGCAGCGTGTTAGGACGCGAACGACATAATTGAAATGAAGCTTCCGCAGCGCTTTCCAGAACGAGAGGCCCACAGCTGTTTGCCTTCACCTTGAAGGTATAATCGTCCGTCCTGGTCATTTTTCGCAACACTTGGTTCAAATGGCGCCGAGCACTATGGGACTTAACATCTGAGGTCCTCAGTCCCCTAGAACTACGTAAACCTAACTAACCTAAGCTAGGGACATCACACACATCCATGCTTGAGGCAGGATTCGAACCTGCGACCGTAGCGGTCGCGTGGTCCCAGATTGAAGCGCCTAGAACCGCTCGGCCACGAGCGCCGGCTCTTGAGAACTGGTAGAGTGTTTTCGATCTCGACTAGGTCGGTGTAACGGAAGACACCCGAAGCAATTCAGAGGCGTACTAGCTGATTTGTTACCAGTAAGTTCCATCAACACGCGATTATTACAAAAATCGCTCCGTCAACACAGGTCGGAATTCCCTGAAGGGAAAACAAAGTTCTTTTTGCGAAACACTGTGGAGAACATTTTCAGAAAAGTCATTTGCGGCAGAACGATTCTGCTGCCACCAACAACGATCTCGCGTAATGACTGCGAAGACGAGATAAATTAGCCTATGCACGAAGGCATATAGCTCGTCGCTTTTTCCTCGCTACGTTTGCGAGTGTAACAGGAAAGGAAATGACTAGCAGTGGCACAAAGTGCCCTCCACCATGCATCATACGGGGTCACACGGAGCTTGTATGTAGATGTAGACAGATTGCCACTGTGGTAAACAAAGAGGTACCGTTAACAGGCTGTGCGCGCATGCGGTGTTGGCAGCGACTGGCCCTTGACCCGTGGCGAAACACATCTGACAGACGGACACGTGGCGATAAGCGGCGAAACACGTCAGGCGCGGTACAGTACCTGGCACGAGTCTCTCCAAGGGGCCAACTGAGTGTGTGCTACCACATGGACCCCTTTCGAAAAGCGACCACTATTTGCATATCCACTCCTGGAAATTGAAATAAGAACACCGTGAATTCATTGTCCCAGGAAGGGGAAACTTTATTGACACATTCCTGGGGTCAGATACATCACATGATCACACTGACAGAACCACAGGCACATAGACACAGGCAACAGAGCATGCACAATGTCGGCATAGTACAGTGTATATCCACCTTTCGCAGCAATGCAGGCTGCTATTCTCCCATGGAGACGATCGTAGAGATGCTGGATGTAGTCCTGTGGAACGGATTGCCATGCCATTTCCACCTGGCGCCTCAGTTGGACCAGCGTTCGTGCTGGACGTGCAGACCGCGTGAGACGACGCTTCATCCAGTCCCAAACATGCTCAATGGGGGACAGATCCGGAGATCTTGCTGGCCAGGGTAGTTGACTTACACCTTCTAGAGCACGTTGGGTGGCACGGGATACATGCGGACGTGCATTGTCCTGTTGGAACAGCAAGTTCCCTTGCCGGTCTAGGAATGGTAGAACGATGGGTTCGATGACGGTTTGGATGTACCGTGCACTATTCAGTGTCCCCTCGACGATCACCAGTGGTGTACGGCCAGTGTAGGAGATCGCTCCCCACACCATGATGCCGGGTGTTGGCCCTGTGTGCCTCGGTCGTATGCAGTCCTGATTGTGGCGCTCACCTGCACGGCGCCAAACACGCATACGACCATCATTGGCACCAAGGCAGAAGCGACTCTCATCGCTGAAGACGACACGTCTCCATTCGTCCCTCCATTCACGCCTGTCGCGACACCACTGGAGGCGGGCTGCACGATGTTGGGGCGTGAGCGGAAGACGGCGTAACGGTGTGCGGGACCGTAGCCCAGCTTCATGGAGACGGTTGCGAATGGTCCTCGCCGATACCCCAGGAGCAACAGTGTCCCTAATTTGCTGGGAAGTGGCGGTGCGGTCCCCTACGGCACTGCGTAGGATCCTACGGTCTTGGCGTGCATCCGTGCGTCGCTGCGGTCCGGTCCCAGGTCGACGGGCACGTGCACCTTCCGCCGACCACTGGCGACAATATCGATGTACTGTGGAGACCTCACGCCCCACGTGTTGAGCAATTCGGCGGTACGTCCACCCGGCCTCCCGCATGCCCACTATACGCCCTCGCTCAAAGTCCGTCAACTGCACATACGGTTCACGTCCACGCTGTCGCGGCATGCTACCAGTGTTAAAGACTGCGATGGAGCTCCGTATGCCACGGCAAACTGGCTGACACTGACGGCGGCGGTGCACAAATGCTGCGCAGCTAGCGCAATTCGACGGCCAACACCGCGGTTCCTGGTGTGTCCGCTGTGCCGTGCGTGTGATCATTGCTTGTACAGCCCTCTCGCAGTGTCCGGAGCAAGTATGGTGGGTGTGACACACCGGTGTCAATGTGTTCTTTTTTCCATTTCCAGGAGTGTATCTTTAGAACGCGTAATTGCATGTCCAAAAGAACAGACACCACGCATTCGTGTAATTGGTTCACCTACACGGGCAATGGATCCACCTTCTTCAGTAGTCTAGATGCACAAGTACACGCGACCTCCTAAGTGAATCTCCGGGTAGCGAACGTGGAGGAAATGGAAAGGGACTCCGGATATGTGGCGCTCGGCGGGAATGTAGATCGGCCGTGAGGCGTGCGAGATAGTCCTCGCAGTTGCGTTGACATTATGTCCTCGGTGGCGCAGTGGTTACCACACCTGTCTAGTAAGCAGCCGGCCCAGGGTTAGAATCCGGGTCCAGCACATATTTTCACTCGTCGTCGCTGATATCAATAGTCCCTTCCGTTGCAGTCTCCTCGCTTCTCCTGCAATTAAATCATACAGTATACACTGAAGAGCCAAAGAAACTTGTGCAGCTGCCTAATAACATGTAGGGCCTCCGCAAGTGCTCGGAAGGACCGCAACACGATGTGACGTGGACTCGACTAGTGTCTGAAGTAGTGCTGGAGGGAAATGACACCATGAACCCTGCAAGGGTGTCCATAAATCCGTAAAAGTACGAGAGGCGTGGAGATCTCTTCTGAACTGCACGGTGCAAGTCATCCGAAGTATGTTCAATAATGTTCATGTCTGGAGTTTGGTGCCCAGTGGAAGTATTTAAACTCAGCAGAGTCTACCTGGAGCCACTCTGTAGCAATTATGGACGTGTGAGATGTCGCATTGTCCTGCTGGAATTGCCCAAGTCCGTCGGAATGCACCATAGGTATGAATGATTGCAGGTCATGAGACAGGTTGCTTACTTATGTGTCACCTGTCAGAGTCGTATCTAGACGTATCAGGGGTCCCGTATTACTCCAACTGCACACAACGCACACCATCACAAAGCCTGCTGACATGCAGGCTCCATGGATTCATGGGATTGTCTCCATACCCGTACTCGTCCATCCACTCGATAAAATTTGATACGAAACTCGTCAGATCAGCCAACATGTTTCCAGTCATCAACAGTCCAGTGTCGGTATTGACGGGCCCAGGCGAGGCATGACGCTTTGTGTCGTAGAGTCGTCAGCGGTACACGAGTGGGCCTTCGGCTCCGAAAGTCCATATCGATGATGTTTCGTTGAATGGTTCGCACTCTGACACTTCTTGATGGCCCAGCATTGAAATCTGGAGCAATTTTCGGAAGGTTTCCACGGCTCTCACGTTGAGCGATTCTCTTCAGTCGTCGTTGCTCTCGTTCTTCCAGGATCTTTTTCCGGGCGCAGCAATGTCGGAGACTTAAGGTCTTACCAGATTCCTGATATTCACGGTACACTCGTGAAATGGTCGTACGGGAAAATCTCCACTTCATCGCTACCTCTGAGATGCTGTGCCCCATCGCTTGTGTGCTGACTACACGAGGTGCATTGAAGTCCTAAGGCCTCCGATTTTTTTTTCTCCGGACTGGAAAGAGATAGAAACATGCGCATTGTTTTAAAATGGGGCCATGTTCATTATCAATACGTCCCAGAGATGGCAGCACCGTACGGCAGATGGAATTGTACCGCCAGCGGCGAGAATGAGAACCGTTTTAAATACTTAAAATGGCGACGTTTTCCTTACTTGAACAGCATGCAATCATTCGTTTTCTGAATTTGTTTGGTGTGAAACCAACTGAAATTCATCGACAGTTTAAGGAGACATGTGGTGATGGAGTTATGAATCTGTCGAAAGTGCGTTCGTGGGTGCGACAGTTTAATGAACATCGTGTGACAACAAACCGAAACAACCTCGGGCTCGCACAAGCCGGTCTGACGACATGATCGAGAAAGTGGAGAGAATTGTTTTGGGGGATCGCCGAATGACTGTTGAACAGGTCGCCTCCAGAGTTGGCATTTCTGGGGGTTCTGTGCACACAATCCTGCATGAGGACCTGAAAATGCGAAATGTGTCATCCAGCTGCGTGCCACGAATGCTGACGGACGACCACACGGCTGCCCGTGTGGCATGTTGCCAAGCAATGTTGACGCACAACGGCAGCATGAATGGGACTCTCTGTTCGTCGGTTGTGACAATGGATGAGACGTGGATGCCATTTTTCAATCCAGAAAAAAAGCGCCAGCCAGCTCAATGGAAGCACACAGATTTACCGCCATCAAAAAAATTTCGGGTAACCGCCAGTGCTGAAAAAATGATGGTGTCCATGTTCTGGGACAGTGAGGGCGTAATCCTTACCCATTGCGTTCCAAAGGGCACTACGGTAACAGGTGCATCCTGCGAAAATGTTTTGAAGAACAAATTCCTTCCTGCACTGCAACAAAAACGTCCGGGAAGGGCTGCGCGTGTGCTGTTTCACCAAGACAACGCTCCTGCACATCGAGCTAACGTTACGCAACAGTTTCTTCGTGATAACAACTTTGAAGTGATTCCTCATGCTCCCTACTCACCTGACCTGGCTCGTAGTGACTTTTTGCTTTTTCCAACAATGAAAGACACTCTTCGTGGCCGCACATTCACCAGCCGTGCTGCTATTGCCTCAGCGATTTTCCAGTGGTCAAAACAGACTCCTAAAGAAGCCTTCGCCGCTGCCATGGAATCATGGCGTCAGCGTTGTGAAGAATGTGTACGTCTGCAGGGCGATTACGTCGAGAAGTAACGCCAGTTTCATCGATTTCGGGTGAGTAGTTAATTAGAAAAAAATTCGGAGGGCTTAGAACTTGAATGCACCTCGTAACACCACGTTCAACCTCATCTTGACGGGGATGTAGCGGCAGTAAGCGATCTAACAACTACGCCAGACACTCGTTGTCTTGTATAGACGTTGCCGACCTCAGCGCCGTATTCTGCCTGTTTACATATCTCTCTATTCGAACACGCATGCCTATATCAGTTTCTTTAGCACTTCGTTGTATTTCACAGCTGTGGATTCCGCGTGGTGTCTATCCTTTGTAACATGTTTGAAAGAACAGACACCACTCATTGACATATTATTCTTCTAACCTCACTTATACGTAGAGTAATACGTTTTTACACTATCAATGTTCAAATGACATTTTTTCATTTGCAAATGTACCTCCTTGTTCCTTTGGGTTCTATAGTCTAGTCTGTGAACCACTGACATCGACATGGTGTCAAATGGTTCAAATGGCTCTAAGTACTATGCGACTTAACTTCTGAGGTGATCAGTCGCCTAGAACCTAGAACTAATTAAACCTAACTATCCTAATGACATCATCACACACATCCATGGCCGAGGCAGGATTCGACATGGTGTCATATCGGCAAAATTGTGCAAGGTGTCCACATGTCCCAGCACTTTCTTTTTAGTGTATTTACTCCAATGACAGTTAGCTGCTTCCATCTGCCACGCATAATATTACAGAGTGACTTCTAAATCCTCCCATACGCGGTGTAACAAAACGGTACGGCCAAGATTTCAGGGAACATCCCTGAGCCGTATAGGAAGAAAATCGTATTTGTACATGGGTTCCGCAATGCTTTACTTCCACATCAGACCTCAGACTCTACGACTCTTCAACACATTAATCATCTACTCTGAAACGAAATCTCAGCCATGAACAGCCCATTTTCAGTAAAGAGACGGCTGACACATTGCTGAATGAACCATTCGCAGAAGTCTACCCGTGCAGGAATATTGACTGCTGACTGTGTCTGCCCAAGCTGTAACTCTCCAGACACTGGCGTGGTCAATATCGCATGTTGCAGGTAACTGTCTTACGCTGACACTAAGGCTGTCATCAACTGCAAGAAGAAGTCTCTCCTCCAGTTGAAGTGTCCCAGTCCTTCTGGCCTCCCATAGTCGCGAGCAGTAGGCTTAAACGTTCAATGCTTCCGTAAGATGGTCGGCTGTTTCAAACGCTCTCCGTTCGAGACACCGTCGTTATCAACATCTCTCCTTGTAATAATGCTGAGAGCCACTGCCATTACCACCTGCTGATGCGTCCACCAAATGGGGAACAGCCAAATCCAAATTTGAGTACACTCGCGTTGGACTGTACAAGAGACCAATACCGTGATGAACACTAAAGACTTGATGTTACGCGCTTGACGCTAGTAAAGCGATGAAGTTAGTCGCACGTCAACACTAGCAATGAAGTGAGTCACACGTCACCGTTACCTTTGTTGAGTTGAACCAACAAAAACTGGTGCTGAACCTAAGGAAGAAAACTCACTGAACCAACAAAATGCAACCAAGAGGCTTTTGTGAACACTTCCTGTACTTCATTTAATGCTTGTACGTACTGTATCGTGTGTTTTGTGTGATTAGTGTGATTGTGAAGAGAAGCAAGAAATGAGCCCTAACATGGAAATAATGTGTAAGGTTTTCACAAATTTTGTGAAATATTGTATTACTTTTTTATTTAACGACATCTTTCGAGGGTTAAACCTCATCTTCAGGCTAAATGGCATTACAAAAACAACTTTACAATAAGCTCATACAGAAGTTACATAGTCTTTTCGTAAATGCTATGGTCATCGTGTGGAAGAAGAGAGAACTTACTAGGAGGCGATGTCATTTTGGAAGCTGGACTGATGTTTGCAACGCATCACAACGAGACTACCACGCAAGAAGAGACCGTGCAAACATCAGTCCAACTTCCAAAGTGACATCGCCTCTTACTACGTTCTCTCTTCTTCCACAGGATGACCACAGCATTTACGAAAAGACTATGTAACATCAATATGGCCTCATTGTAAAGTTGTTTTTGTAATGCCATTTAGTCTGAAGATCAGGTTTAACCCTCGAAACGTGTCACTAAATAAATAAGTAAAACAGTAGTCAACAAGGTTTGTGACTGGTAGCGCTAATTAAAAGAAAAACCTTTACATATTTCTTGAGACAGTCACGGTCGAAAAATAGTCAAAATTGCTTCAAATGGAAATAATGCCTTTTCGGAACCATGCCCATACAGCACATTTTAGTCCTCTGCTTGTGACTAATGTTTCGTGAGAGTCTGACCATACCTTTTTGTTACACCATGTGTACAAAACTGTCACCGGTCAGTCTACCGCTTTGTCGATATTTTGAACTAATTATATTTAAAACCATTTCCATTCTATTTGGCCCATTACAAAAATCCAGTCATAAATGGTCTGCCCCAGCCACTTTGTATTGTTCCAGATGCCAGGGCATCAAGGTGCCTAGAAGCAGAGCAATCCCCTCGGCAACCTGCTAGGGTCAAAATGCGACTGTCGCCTTGAAGACTGATGCTTTCTCCTACAGCATAAAAGCATTCTCATGTTTCACCTAACACAATTAAGAGTTCCAGCAAAAATTAAAGATGCTATAGGTAGTATAGGTAGTAGAAGGTTGTATACATGGAAGAACCCTGGAGATACTAAAAGGAATCAGATAGATTATATAATAGTAAGACAGAGATTTAGGAACCAGGTTTTAAACTGTAAGACATTTCCAGGGGCAGATGTGGACTCTGACCACAATCATCTATTGGTTATGAACTGTAGATTAAAACTGAAGAAATTGCAAAAAGGTGGGAATTTAAGGAGATGGGACCTGGATAAACTGAAAGAACCAGAGGTTGTACAGAGTTTCAGGGAGAGCATAAGGGAACAATTGACAGGAATGGGGGAAAGAAATACAGTAGAAGACGAATGGGTAGCTCTGAGGGATGAAGTAGTGAAGGCAGCAGAGGATCAAGTAGGTACAAAGACGAGGGCTAGTAGAAATCCTTGGGTAACAGAAGAAATATTGAATTTAACTGAGGAAAGGAGAAAATATAAAAATGCAGTAAATGAAGCAGGCAAAAAGGAATACAAACGTGTCAAAAATGAGATCGACAGGAAATGCAAAATGACTAAGCAGGCATGGCTAGAGGACAAATGTAAGGATGTGGAGGCTTATCTCGCTAGGGGTAAGATAGATACAGCTTACAGGAAAATTAGAGAGACCTTTGGAGAAAAGAGAACCACTTGTATGAATATCAAGAGCTCAGATGGAAACCCGGTTCTAAGCAAAGAGGGGAAAGCAGAAAGGTGGAAGGAGTATATAGAGGGTCTATACAAGGGAGATTTACTTGAGGACAATATTAGGGAAATGGAAGAGGATGTAGATGAAGATGAAATGGGAGATACGATACTGCGTGAAGAGTTTGACAGAGCACTGAAAGAAGGGAGTCGAAACAAGGCCCCGGGAGTAGACTACATTCCATTAGAACTACTGACAGCCTTCGGAGAGGCAGTCCTGACAAAAATCTACCATCTGGTGGGCAAGATGTATGAGACAGGCGAAATACCCTCAGATTTCAAAAAGAATCTAATAATTCCAATCCCAAAGAAAAGACGTGTTGACAGATGTGAAAATTACCCAACTATCAGTTTAATAAGTCACAGCTGCAAAATACTATCGCGAATTCTTTACAGACGAATGGAAAAACTGATAGAAGCTGAACTCGGGGAAGATCAGTTTGGATTCCGTAGAAATATCGGAACACGTGAGGCAATACTGACCCTACGGCTTATCTTAGAAGAAAGATTAAGGAAAGGCAAACCTACGTTTCTAGCATTTGTAGACTTAGAGAAAGCTTTTGACAATGTTGACTGGAATACTCTCTTTCAAATTCTAAAGGTGGCAGGGGTCAAATACAGGGAGCGAAAGGCTATTTACAATTTGTACAGAAAGCAGATGGCAGTTATAAGAGTCGAAGGGCATGAAAGGGAAGCAGTGGTTGGGAAGGGAGTGAGACAGGGTTGTAGCTTATCCCCGATGTTATTCAATCTGTATATTGAGTAAGCAGTGAAGGAAACAAAAGAAAAATTAGGAGTAGGTATTCAAATCCATGGAGAAGAAATAATAACTTTGAGGTTCGCCGATGACATTGTAATTCTGTCAGAGACAGCAAAGGACTTGGAAGAGCAGTTGAATGGAATGGACAGTGTCTTAAAAGGAGGATATAAGATGAACATCAACAAAAGCAAAACGAGGATAACGGAATGTAGTCGAATTAAGTCGGGTGATGTTGAGGGTATTAGATTAGGAAATGAGACACTTAAAGTAGTAAAGGAGTTTTGCTATTTGGGGAGCAAAATAACTGATGATGGTCGAAGTAGAGAGGATATAAAATGTAGACTGGCAATGGCAAGGAAAGCGTTTCTGAAGAAGAGTAATTTGTTAACATCGAGTATTGATTTAAGTGTTAGGAAGTCATTTCTGAAAGTGTTTGTATGGAGTGTAGCCATGTATGGAAGTGAAACACGGACGATAAATAGTTTAGACAAGAAGAGAATAGAAGCTTTCGAAATGTGGTGCTACAGAAGTATGCTGAAGATTTGACGGGTAGATCACATAACTAATGAGGAGGTATTGAATAGAATTGGGGAGAAGAGGAGTTTGTGGAACAACTTGACAAAAAGAAGGGACCGGTTGGTAGGACATGTTTTGAAGCATCAAGGGATCACAAATTTAGCATTGGAGGGTAGCGTGGAGGGTAAAAATCGTAGAGGAAGACCAAGAGATGAATACACTAACCAGATCCAGAAGGATGTAGGCTGCAGTAGGTACTGGGAGATGAAGAAGCTAGCACAGGATAGAGTAGCATGGAGAGCTGCATCAAACCAGTCTCAGGACTGAAGACCACAACAACAGGTAGTACAAATATGCGAAGCTAAAAAGAGTGCGATCAATAAAGAACAAGGAAAAAAACTATTTTCATTTCTCAAACGGAAAAGAGATTTTTCTTCTGATATCCTACCGGAAAAGGAGCCAATAAGCAGCCACATTACCCCCTTAGGTAGGGAAATATGGACATTATGTAAGCCTTTATAAAACTGCATGCAGTTGCTATATGTTACTTCCTTTAGCACTTTAAAAATATTTGGTGTGATATTTTACAATCTGTAGATTTAAAATGTGTAAACGGCAAGATTTTATCAATAACCATGGATTGGTGAAAATTTATTTTCTCCTAGAGCAGTCACTTTTCCCACATTCCCCTGTTCACTGCGTAACTAATAGCACTGAAACAGAAATTATTCTTTCAAACCAAAAATGGAGGAAAATACGAATTCTTCGGAACTCCAGAAGAGGTTTGGCGCTATCAGAGCATCCGAATTGGAAATCTCACACCAACAGCAACGCTTATTGTTAAGTAATGAAATTAATAATGAAAGCTAAGAAAGAAAAGAGAAATCGGTCATATGATTGTGGTTTAAGAGGTCATCTCATGTTTTTCACAACGAAGTAATAGAAGGCCTAGAAAGAGACAGCATAAAAGAGTGGAAGGCGCTATTTATACAGCTTCTGCATCCTGACGATTCCCACATTTCAAGGGTAGAGGCATACTCGCAGTGAGAACAGAGTTGGAACACGTAGAAACTTTGGAAAAGTCATTTATCCAAATAAAGTGGGTTGCAGCAAGAGTTCTTTTCTTACCTTTTTAATAGACTTCTCCAAGAGAAACAACGGACTGTTGGAGTTCTAGACCGTTACAAAAACGCGGCTCTTTGTAGTCCATTGCTACACGAGCTGATAGTGGAGATAGAGAATAAATGGTGGTGGGTTGCCAGGATCTGAATTTGCGGGACTCTCCCGAAGGAACTGGAAGTACACTACTGGCCATTAAAATTGCTACACCGCGAAGATGACGTGCTGCAGACGCGAAATTTAACCGACAGGAAGAAGATGCCGTGATATGCAAATGATTAGCTTTTCAGAGCATTCACACAAGGTTGGCGCCGGTGGCGACACCTACAACGTGCTGACATGTGGAAACTTACCAACTCATACACAAACAGCAGTTGACCCGCGTTGTCTGGTGAAACGTTGTTGTGATGCCTCGTGGAAGGAGGACAAATGCGTACCATCACGTTTCCGACTTTGATAAAGGTCGGATTGTAGCGTATCGTGATTGCGGTTTACCGTATCGAGACATTGCTGTTCGCGTTGGTCGAGATCCAATGACTGTTAGCAGAATATGGAATCGGCGGATTCAGAAGGGTAATGCGGAACGCCGTGCTGGATCCCAACGGCCTCCTATCACTAGCAGTCGAGATGACAGGCATCCTGTCCGCATGGCTGTAACGGATCGTGCAGCCACGTCTCGATCCCTGAGTCAACAGATGGGGACGTTTGCAAGACAACAACCATCTGCACGAACAGTTCGACGACGTTTGCAGCAACATGGAATATCAGCACGGAGACCGTGGCTGCGGTTACCCGTGACGCTGCATCGCAGACTAGAGCGCCTGCGATGGTGTACTCAATGATGAACCCGGGTGCTCGAATGGCAAAACGTCATTTCTTCGGATGAATCCAGGTTCTGTTTACAGTATCATGATGGTCGCATCCGTGTTTGGTGACATCGCGGTGAACGCACATTGGAAGCGTGTATTCGTCATCGTCATACTGGCATATCTCCGGGCGTGATGGTATGGGGTGCCGTTAGTTACACGTCTCCGTCACCTCTTGTTCTCATTGATGGCACCTCTTGTTCGCACTGACAGCACTTTGAACAGTGGACGTTACATTTCAGATGTGTTACGACCCGTGGCTCTAACCTTCATTCGATCCTTGCAAAACCCTACATTTCAGCAGGATAATGCACGACCGCATGTTGCAGATCCTGTACGGGCCTTTCTGGATACAAAAAATGTTCGACTGCTGCCCTGACCAGCACATTCTCCAGATGTCTCACCAACTGAAAACGTCTGGTCAATGGTGGCCGAGCAACTGGCTCGTCACAATACGCCAGTCACTACTCTTGATGAAGTGTGGTATCGTGTTGATCTGCATGGGCAGCTGTACATGTACACTCCATCCAAGCTCTGACTCAATGCCCAGGCGTATCAAGGCCGCTGTTACGGCCAGAGGTGGTTGTTCTGGGTACTGATTTCTCAGGATCTATGCACCCAAATTGCGTGAAAATGTAATCACATGTCAGTTCTAGTATAATATATTTGTCCAATGAATACCCGTTTATCATCTGCATTGGTTCTTGGTGTAGCAATTTTAATGGCCAGTGGAGTATAGTCTATCTGAAACCTTCCAGTGTCTCCAGGCGTCTCCCACGTATACAATCTTCTTTCATGATTCGTAAACAAAGCGTTATTTATGGTTTCGTTGTGCTCTGTGCAAAATTCTACGAGCCCATTTTCACCTAATACTTTTAATTCTCTTCCTTTTCCCTCTATCGAATATCAGTACTCCATGACTATTAGCTTTCTGTTTCCCTTAACTATCTGAATAATTTCTTTTATCGCATCATACATTTCTTCAATCTCTTCATCATGTGCGAAACTAGGTGGCATATAAACTTTTACTACTGTGGCAGGCGTGGGCTTCGTGTCTATCTTGGTTTCAATAATACGTTCACAATGCTCTTCGTAGTACCTTATCCGCATTCATATTTTTTATTCATTATTCAACCTACTCCTGTATTACGTCTCTTTCATTTTGTATTTATAACCCTGTATTCACCTGACCAAGTCCTGGTTCTCCTGCCACCGAACTTCACTAATTCCCACTATATCTAACTTTAACCTACCCATTTGCATTTTTTACATTTTCTTCCCTACCTGCCCGATCCGGAGAACGCGATTTTTGTTTTTCCTGATAACGACGTCCTCCTGAACAGTCCCCACCCGGAGATCCGAATGGGGGACTTTTTTACGTCCGAAATATTTTACCCATGAGGATGCCATCATTTAACCGCGCAGTAAAGCTTCGTGCTTTCGGGAAAAATTACGGCTGTAGTTTCCCCTTTCTTTCAGGCGTTCGCAGTACCAAAACAGCAAGGCTGTTTTGGTTAGTATTACAGGGCCAGATCAGTCAATCATCCCGACTGGACTGTTGCCCCTGAAAAGGCTGCTGCTCCTCTTCAGGAACCACACGTTTGTCTGGCTTCTCAACAGATACCCCTCCGTTGTGGTTGCACCTACGGTACGGCTATCTGTAGCGCTGAGGCACGCAAGCCTCCCCACCAACGGCAAGATCCATGATTAATGGGGGGGGGGGGGGGACAGTTATATTTACATCGAGGTATACATGCCTGTCTCCAACTGTCACAGCATTAGTGCTTAAACCAACCTCCGGTTCTTGCAGTACCAGTTCTCATCTTGACTGTGAAACCAATCACTTGGAAAAGACATCGGAGGAGCTGGTGTGATGTCAAAATTAATTTTCCTATATAAATAATGGCCAAAGAGGCTTAGATTTCAGCAGATACTGATCTTAGGGTCATTATCTGTGTCTAAATTCAAGGGAAAGTACTAAACAAGTAAACATACCTAGAAAACTGCTCGGTGCTCGTTATTCCACGTACCTGCAAAGAAGAAAAACGCAGTTAGTTCAATGCTAAGTACTTACGTTTCAAAATACGTTGCACATACAGTAGCCAGTAACACTTTACTGCCACCTGACGGCTTAACATTTGATTGTTAGACATAAATGTATTACGTACTCGGTATTAATACGCTACGTTTTCGCAATAAATGTCAGAAACGGAAAGAGGTAACAGAGTACACAAACGTAGAAATGAACGTAGCAAAAATTTCATTTACCGAGCAAGGTGGCTCAGTGGTTAGCTCACTGGACCCGCATTCGGGAGGACGACGGTTCAATCTCGCATCCGACCATCCTGATTTAGGTTTTCCTTGTTTTCCCTAAATCGCTCCAGGCAAATGCCGGTATGGTTCCTTTGAAAGGGTACGGCTGACTTCCTTCCCCGTCCTTCCTTAACCCGATGACATCGATGATCTTGCTGTCTGGTCTTCTCATCCAAAAACAACCCCAAACAATCCCCAATTTCAGTTAAAAAGAGTGTTTGTACATAATTTACAGCGAGCAGTAAGCCTACAGTCACCCAAGAAGTGTGAAAACACTGCAACGCTGGAAAACTGTGTGTGTGTGTGTGTGTGTGTGTGTGTGTGTGTGTGTGTGTGTGTGTGCGCGCGCGCGCGCGCGCGCGAGTGGGTGCGTGCGTGGGTGCGCTGTCATCTTTTCCGTTTTACTACGCAAACTTTGGTTAAACGTGTACATACTGAGACATATTTGTGTCCATACGATACTTTTATGATCACCATTCTACTTACCATATTGTAAACCACTTCAGAAATCGGCTTATCTACGTCATTGTACAAAATGATCGAATGATGAGTAAATTTTATTATTATTAATATTGTTCGCGTTTGGACCCTCTGCTGAACCATGGAGTATACACAAAGTGTTTTCAGAATACTGTTTTAGCTTTTCTTCGTGTTCACATTACTGTCCCTCTCTCGGAATGGGTTCATTGTAATAGTCACACTAAGGCGTTTCGGCGTTGTTGGGTTTTCCTGACAGGCCAACTGTCAAGTCGTCAATTTTCCGCCTAAAAGTTTACATCTAGTACATCAAGTTGTGCTATACCGGTTTCCCTCAGTTACTTCACTAATCTGTTTTACTGCTTCTGTTTTAGCTTTACTGATAATTTCGTAAAATTCCATAACCCGTCTAGTTAATCTGGTTCGTTCCATCCTTCTGAAGTGCCCATAGAATTTTGTTTGCTCTCCATCTGGACCTAAAACTTTCTGATCACTTCTCGTTTTCTCTTTTGGATTTCTTCCATCTCTCTGTCTTTGAAATTAGCGTTGCTGCCCATTCTGAATAAGAGAAATTTGTTGACTTCGAATCCAAATTAAAACTTTAGGAAGTCTTCCTTGGAAGTATTTATGTGCAATGTAGGCTTGTAAGCAAGTGAAATATAGACGAAAAATAGTTTACACAAGAAGAGAATTGAAACTTGTGAAATATGGTGGTACAGAAGAATGCTTAAGATGAGATGGATACATATAATAACCAACGAAGGTATTGAATCGAATTGTTGAGATAATACATTCATGGTACAACTTCAGTAAAAGAAGGGATCATTTGATAGAACGCATGCAGAGGCTTCAAGGAATTATGACTTTGGTTTAGTGGGAGGCTCTCTCTCTCCGGCACTGGTGTCGTAAATAAATAAATAAATAAATAAAAAGGAAAGAAAACGGGAGGCGATAAGCGGCGAAAAAAGCAACACGACGTGGCAAGTTAATGTAATGGACTGGTTAGGCAATATTTTTGAAACGGCCAATAATACAGAGCACTGTGTAAGGACTGTTGGTTGATGCCCTTCAATCCTTACTGAATTCATCGATACCCGCTTCATGAACTGAAATTACCGATAACGTTTCGTATAATTTCGCACCTATCTCTGTTTTTGGCAGGGAGTTTATTGTACCGGCATGAATTACGGTATTTAACATTCCTTTGTCCTATCTGGAGATTATATGATAATTTTGTATATATTCAGAAAGACATAATTACGGTAACACCGAAAAGGTTAATCATCCAATGATTCTTATATGTAATTAAAACAATTGTTTAAAACAATAAAAAATATTAACACAGATCATATTCTGCAATCAAGCATGAATCTATACTTTTTAATGTACCAAAGAATTGGTTTGCATTTTAATGTCAATGCAAAATCTTTGAAAATTGTCTTTGGTAGTCAGGGGTGCAATTAAAACATTAATATTTCTTTAAGTACTACACGTATATGCAATAAAAATGGGAGTTCCTATTTTAAAAAACGCAGTTGACATCCGTTTGACCTATGGCAGTGCCATCTAGCGGGCCAACCACAGCGCCATCTGGTTTCCCCTTTCAAGCTAGACAAGTTTCGTTCTTTGTAGTTTTTTCGTTTGATGCTTATTTCGTGAGCTATTTGGCCCGGTCACTATCAATGGACCACCCTGTATATACACATGCAGATGCACGCTACGTCCGACCTCTTGCGGCAATTGGGTGAAGCTGCGAGCAACGAGAATAGCGGACAATGGTCGCCACGTGTGTGGTGCACAGCAAGCTGAGAATTTCGTTTGGACGGAAAGCGTGCTGTGATAATCGAAGCGTTTGAAGCTACTGCCCTCTTAAATCGGAGAACCGGTGTTCGACTTCCGGCTCGGTACAAATTTCCACCCGTCGCCATTGGATTTATTTCAGTGCCCAACTCCGGGTGAGATTTGAGTTTCTCTGACGTCAAAAGTAATTTGCCCATTTCATAGCAAGGGTGAACCAATTTTTTTGGAGTATTTAATTGTAGTTTAGCTGCCCCTTCACAGTGACCCCACAAAAAGACAAGTCGAACCGATGTTTCTTTTCTGTTTTCTACCAGCATTACTACTATAATATTTATGTCGTAGCAGTATATGTGGTATGCAAATAATACGCAATACTGACAATTCATCTACGCACTTTATCGTTACTGAACAGCAGTAGTAACCTTAGAACGGGCAGCGACAGGGACGAAGCGTCCAGGGCAGAGGGCTGCTTAGCCGCTCCCTTCGACCATAGATTCTAGTAGACTGGCCTTGCTGTGCAGAAGCTATAGCGCTGGTGTGGCTCCAACATAAACCACGTGACTGTTGGCAAAACGTGGCGGGATTTCAAATCAGCGGTCTGTATGTATCGTATTTTACCCACATTTAACAATTGGCTGCCAAACGCCTCCAACAAAAATTACTATTTTATTTGCGAAAAATTAACTCAGAACTGCATTTGACCTGGATTTGTTCATAGTACCATTTATAAAATCTAACAAATACATCGAACGCCCCTCTGGTGGGCAGCGGGACGAAATTACTATAAACTGTCAATTAAAGTAAAATGTCGTTAAAATTCTTTTAAACAGTAAGAGTGGGCTCGTGTCAAAACTTTAAATATTGGATTCCCCGCGTTTTGAGCTCTAGTCACTTATAAAAGAAAATGAGTTGTGGGAATTATGTAACTATAGGTGCCAAAATTGTCGACTTTAGGAGCAGGTCCATTTTAGAGTATCAATTTTGGGTGCACTTCAAAAGTTCAGTTCCTACTATTTTTACAAAAGTTTAAACTATCAGTTTAAAAAAAATGATATTTTAGATGAAAGGTGAGACTTTGAAGTTTCAGAAAATAATTTTGGAGCCTACATTTATTTAATAGTATTAGAAGGTAGAAAAAAATTCTCTTCATGTGTCGACTATAGGTGCTCTTACCTTATTATAATCTCACTTGTATATACAAAAAGGCGCGTATGTGAAGATGGCTTAAAGTTTTTCCGTTTCAGGGCCTGTATCCAAAGCTGCCTTTGGTTTTCATCCTTAGGGAACCTATGAGTAGGAACGAGAAACAGTTATACTTACTTCCGTAACCGAATTATCACAGATACTTTCCAAAATGTAATAAGAGTCTGACTTTACAGGCATCACTTTCAACACTTTAATTTTCGTGATACTCTATTTCAAGTGTGAAAAACATATAAAAGTCACTTCAGCAGATTTCCATAAACGCATCTGCACTATCATAGAAACACTTACACGTGAAATGTAATGCCGAGTCCCCCGACAAAACGCTGAGTACAGCCATAAGCGCAACACGAAACAACCATGTTTGGCCAACATTCACGTGACTTTAGCCCAGAGATGTTGGAGCCACGAAAATGACGTCAGGGCCAGTCTATTATACAGTGTTATTACAAATGATTGGAGCGATTTCACAGCTCTACAATAACTTTATTATTTGAGATATTTTCACAATGCTTTGCACACACATACAAAAACTCAAGAAGTTTTTTTAGGCATTCACAAATGTTCGATATGTGCCCCTTTAGTGATTCGGCAGACATCAAGGCGATAATCAAGTTCCTCCCACACTTGGCGCAGCATGTCCCCATCAATGAGTTCGAAAGCATCGTTGATGCGAGCTCGCAGTTCTGACACGTTTCTTGGTAGATGAGGTTTAAACACTGAATCTTTCACATAACCCCACAGAAAGAAATCGTATGGGGCTAAGTCGGGAGAGCGTGGAGGCCATGACACGAATTGCTGATCATGATCTCCACCACGACCGATCCATCGGTTTTCCAATCTCCTGTTTGAGAAATGCCGAACATCATGATGGAAGTGCGGTGGAGCACCATCCTGTTGAAAGATGAAGTCGGCGCTGTCGGTCTCCAGTTGTGGCATGAGCCAATTTTCCAGCATGTCCAGATACACGTGTCCTGTAACGTTTTTTTCGCAGAAGAAAAAGGGGCCGTAAACTTTAAACCGTGAGATTGCTCAAAACACGTTGACTTTTGGTGAATTGCGAATTTGCTGCACGAATGCGTGAGGATTCTCTACCGCCCAGATTCACACATTGTGTCTGTTCACTTCACCATTAAGAAAAAATGATGCTTCATCACTGAAAACAAGTTTCGCACTGAACGCATCCTCTTCCATGAGCTGTTGCAACCGCGCCGAAAATTCAAAGCGTTTGACTTTGTCATCGGGTGTCAGGGCTTGTAGCAATTGTAAACGGTAAGGCTTCTGCTTTAGCCTTTTCCGTAAGATTTTCCAAACCGTCGGCTGTGGTAGGTTTAGCTCCCTGCTTGCTTTATTCGTCGACTTCCGCGGGCTACGCGTGAAACTTGCCCGCACGCGTTCAACCGTTTCTTCGCTCACTGCAGGCCGACCCGTTGATTTCCCCTTACAGAGGCATCCAGAAGCTTTAAACTGCGCATACCATCGCCGAATGGAGTTAGCAGTTGGTGGATCTTTGTTGAACTTCGTCCTGAAGTGTCGTTGCACTGTTATGACTGGCTGATGTGAGTGCATTTCAAGCACGACATACTCTTTCTCGGCTCCTGTCGCCATTTTGTCTCACTGCGCTCTCGAGCGCTCTGGCGGCAGAAAGCTGAAGTGCAGCTTCAGCCGAACAAAACTTTATGAGTTTTTCTACGTATCTGTAGTGTGTCGTAACCACATGTCAATGAATGGAGCTACAGTGAATTTATGAAATCGCTTCAATCATTTGTAATAGCCCTGTATTTATGGTCGAAGGCCGCTCCCTACCTCACCACACCACTAGCAGGTACCTCTGTGAGCCGCCAACCACACGCCCCATCGTTCAGCAATCACTTGCGAGTTCCCCTGGTACGGGTCAGCATAGCGCGAGGCCTCAGGTCAGCTTGTGTCATCCAGCGGTGACAGGCTGTCTCGTGTCGGCGGCGGCTGCTTACTCATGACGTGTGTGCGTGTTGTGAGTCAGCACTGAAGACCGGAGCGTTAGTCTGGTACCCAGGTATCGCGGTTCCCCTGCTTACTCACCACGCTAACATCGCAGTCAACGCCAGACTGCCAGTGACAAATTGCCCGTGCCGTCCGAAGGCGACGCAGTTAATGGCGGTAGATATCAGGCAGGTGGAATGGTCACCCAGCGCCACGATGACTCAACAACTGTAGCGGCCTTTCCGCGCCTCACAGGCTGCTCTCCACCACCCCGACACTCACCTGCCGGGATATTCTGCGATGTGTCCGAGGCATGTCATTACGCATATCTTTGGAGCAGATAGTTCCTGTGGGTTATTATGGGCAGAGGTCATTGTTGGCAACCGGGACAAAATAATAATTCCATCTTTGTACCGCCGGCCGGGGTGGCCGAGCGGTTCTACGCACTATAGTCTGGAACCGCGCGACCGCTACGGCCGCAGGTTCGAATCCTGCCTCGGGCATGGATGTGTGTGATGTCTTTAGGCTAGTTAGGTTTAAGTAGTTCTAAGTTCTAGGGAACTGATGACCTCAGACGTTAAGTCCCATAGTGCACAGAGCCATTTGAACCATTTGATACTTTTATCGACCTTCCAATTCAGATGACACAGTTGCTGAAAGGTTCAAAGAAAACTTGAGTTTTTTTTCAAACTCGTACCCAACTCATACGATTATAGTAGTTGGTGACTTTAATTTACTCTCGATATGTTGGCGGAAATACATGTTTAATTTCGGAAGTACGCAAAAAACATCGTCCAAAATTGTGCTAAACGCTGAAACACGTATGTATTCATTACCAGCGATGGCGAGGCATGACAGAATCTCTGACCAGAGAGTTATTTATCGTTGCTAGTCTGCGCTTGACCGCGCGAGACGACAGTAGTAGCGTGTTGCGAGTCGGCAAGAGTAGTAGACTGTTGTGGGTCGGCAGGAACAGTAGCGTGTAGCGAGTCAGCAGGAACAGTTGTGGTATGTAGCGAGACGGGAGAAGTAGTAGTCAGTCGACAGTTGTAGCGAGTGGACGATTGTACTGAGAGGGCGTCGGCATGCGTCGGCGGCGTGCTCTTCTCGCGACTCTGGTCACGGTTCGGGACGATGTATATTGTTATAGAAGGTAATGAAGCAGCATTGCGCAAATCTAATAATGTAAGTTAATTGTAATTAATTTGTTCAAAAATGCCTCAATAGTAATTTTTTTTATAAAGTAACTTTTTTAAAGAAAAACATTCATTTCAATTTAAAGAATATTTCCTATGCATTTCCTCGAAGAATCAAAATTAAATATAACCCAGCATTGCACGAAGCTGTGTAGTAGAGTCTACAATTAAGAGCAGATATAGAGATGCAGTTTTTTTTATTAAGGTAACAATTTTCTTGCTTTTTTTTATTCTGAAATACAGGGCCGAAGGTCAGCGCTGCTGCCCTTATAAAATTTATCAGGTTTAATTATTTATGTTCAGATGTCACATTCAGTTCATGGTTCATTATTTAATTAATATTATTGTGGGTTTATAATCATTTTTTTAATATTTCTGCGGGCAGGTTACAACGCATTCTCTGAGAATTATTTCGAGCAGTTAGTTCATGAGCCCACGCGAATAAGGAAACAGTTGTAAAAAAACACTTGACCTCTTAGCAACAAAATAATCCTGAGTCAATGGCGAGCATGAAAACTGATACAGCGATTCAGAATGAAATTTTCACTCTGCAGCGGAGTGTGCGCTGATACGAAACTTCCTGGTAGATTGAAACTGTGTGTCCGACCGAGACTCGAACTCAGGACCTTCGCCTTTCGCGGGCAACTGCTCTACCATCTGAGCTATCCAAGCACGACTCACGCCCCGTCCTCACAGCTTTAATTTCGCCAGTAGAGGACTTGCCCGCGAAAGGCAAAGGTTCCAAGTTCGAGTCTCGGTCCGGCACACAGTTTTAATCTCCCAGGAAGTTTGATACAGGGATTAGTGAACATACGGTTGTCGTAGTAAAATTGAATATTGTAACCCCCAAGTCCTCCAAAAATAAACGAAAAATATGCCTATTAAAGAAAGCAGATAAAAATTCACTTGACGCCTTCCTGAGAGACGATCTCCACTCCATCCGAATTAATAATTTAAGTGTACACCAGATGTGGCTTGAATTCAGAGAAATAGTATCGTCAGCAATTGAGAAATTTATACCAAATAGTTTAACAAACGACGGAGCAGACCTTCCTTGGTACACAAAACGAGTCAGAACATTGTTGCAGAAACAACGAAACAAACATGCCAAATTTAAGCAGAAGCAAAATTCCCAATATGGTGATCTTTTACAGAAGCTCTAAATTTAGCGCCGACTTCAATGGGAGATGCTTATAACAGTTTCCACAACGATCTTTGTCACGAAACTTGGCAGAAAATCCGAAGAGATTCTGGTTGAATGTGAAGTATATTAGCGGCAAGAAACGATCAATGCCTTCTCTGCACGATAGCAATGGAGATACCATCGAAGACATTGCTGTCAAAGCAGAGTTACTAAACACAACCTTCCGAAATGCCTTCACAAAAGACGAAGTAAGTATTCCAGAATTCGAATCGATAACAGCTGCCAACATGAGTAATGTAGAAGTGAACATCATCGGAGTAGTGAAGCAACTTAATCACTTAATAAAAGCAAGTCTTCTGGCCCAGAGTGTATACCCATTAGGTTCCTTTGATAGTATACTGATGCTGTATCTCCGTACTTGACAATCATATGCAACCGTTCGATCGACGAAAGATCCGTACCCAAACACTGGAAAGTTGCAC
The DNA here is from genome assembly GCF_023864275.1 of Schistocerca cancellata. NCBI lineage: Eukaryota > Metazoa > Arthropoda > Insecta > Orthoptera > Acrididae > Schistocerca > Schistocerca cancellata. Next base: position 38,478,479 of record NC_064637.1, on the reverse strand, counting down.
AGGTCACATCAATATTCAAGAAAGGTAGTAGGAGCAATCCACTTAATTACAGATCCATGTCGTTAACATCGATATGCAGCAGGATTCTTGAACATAAATTGTGTTTGATCATTATGAATTACCTCGAAGAAAACTGTCCATTGACACACACTCAACATGGGTTTAGAAAACATCGTTCTTGTGAAACACAACTACCTCTTTATTCCCATGAAGTGTTGAGTGCTACTGACAAGGCATTTCAGATTGATTCAGTATCTCTGGATTTCCATAAGACTTTTGACACTGTACCGCACAAGCGGCTTGTAGTGAAATAGCCTGCTTATGGAATATTGTCTCAGTTATGTGAATGGATTTGCGATTTCCTGTCAGAGGGGTCACAGTACGTAGTAACTGACGGAAAGTCATCGAGTAAAACAGAAGTGATTTTTAGTGTCTCCCAAGGTAGTGTTATAGGCCCTTTGCTGTTCCTTATCTACATAAGCGATTTGGGAGACAATCTGAGCAGCCGTCCTCGGTTGTTTGCAGATAACGCTGTCGTTTATCGACTAATAAAGTCATCAGTAGAGCAAAACAAATTGCAAAAAGACTTAGAAAAGATATCTTAATGGTGAGAAAAGTAGTAGTTGACCCGAAATAACGGAAAGTGTGAGGTCATCCACATGAGTGCTAAATGGCACTCGTTAAACTTCGGTTACACGATAAATCAGTCAATACAGGACGTAAATTCACCTAAATACCTATGAATTGCCATTACGAACAGCTTAAATTGGAAAGAACGCATTGGAAATGTTGTGGGGTAAGATTAACCAAAGACTGCGTTTTATTGGCAGGACACTTAGCAAATGTAATAGATCTACCAAGGATACTGCCTACACTACGCTTGTCCGTCCTCTTTCAGAACACTGCTGCGTGGTGTGGGATCCTCACCAGATAGGAATGACGGAGTACATCGAAAAAGTTTAAAGAAGGGCAGCACGTTTTGTGTTACTGCGAAATGTGGGATAGAGTGTCACTGAAATGATACAGGATTTGGGCTGGACATCATTAAAAGAAAGGCGTTTTTCGTTGGGACGGAATCTTCTCATGAAACTCCAATCAGCAACTTTCTCCTCCGAATGCGAAAATATTTTGTTGACACCGACCTACATAAGGCGGAACGATCACCACAATAAAATAAGGGAAATCAGAGCTCGTACGGAAAGATGGAGATGTTCGTTCTTTCCTCGTGATATACGAGATTGGAATAATAGAGAATTGTGAAAGCGGTTCGATGAACGCTCTGCCAGGCACTTAAATGTGATTTTCAGAGTATCCGTGTGGATGTAGGAATACTTAAGCGTTTATGGCTTTTGAAATGCAGTGAGTAAGCAGTTTACCTCAGATTTAACAGAGAGGTACCGAAGGGTCATGTTGAATAGCTCATACAGCTCTCATGATACGTTTTCTTCTGAGCTGGGACAAATTACTACTGTCATGGCACAGGGTTCAACTCCTGGGCCGCTCATGTTCTAGTGCCGCATAAATGACATTCCGACTCACACCGGTAAAGCAGAATTAGCGCCCCTTCGATACCATAATAATCTAGCACAATAGAGCTGCAACAATAGAAGGAGCAATGATAAGAAAATTCCAAAGTGGTTCTTTGTGAATAGTCTCTCATTTAAGAAAGGCACTGTTTATACAGTCATGTACAAGGCAAGATATATCATCATACAAGATGCTACTGTAGGTGATTTATTTAGTTTCAGAATTTTTTTTTCACAGTATATGTACAAATATGATGGATGCATTAGTAGTACCGTAAAATTACCGGCAGTTTGCACTTCGCCCACCAGATGGCATTACAAGTACAGTGGCTTGACAAAATGACAATACAGCAAGGAAAGACTTTTTGTGTGTTGGAATATGCGAATTGTTTATCTGTTACGGCAGCATTAGAAAATTGCAGCGAAATGTAGGAAGATTTGCCGCGGATAGGCACTTGGTGCAGGGAGTGGCAACTGACCCTTAACATAGAAAATGTAATGTATTGCGAATACATAGAAAGAAGGATCCTTTATTGTATGATTATACGATAGCGGAACAAACACTGGTAGCAGTTACTTCTGCAAAATACCTGGGAGTATGCGTACGGAACGATTTGAAGTGGAATGATCATATAAAATTAATTGTTGGTAAGGCGGGTACCAGGTTCAGATTCATTGGGGGAGTCCTTAGAAAATGTAGTCCATCAACAAAAGACGTGGCTTACAAAACAGTCGTTCGACCTATACTTCAGGATTGCTCATCGGTGTGGGATCCGTACCAGGTCTGGTTGAGAGAGGAGATAGAGAAGATCCAAAGAAGAGCGGCGCGTTTCGTCACAGGGTTATTTGGTAGGCGTGATAGCGTTAGCATTCTCAAGTGGCAGACTCTGTAAGAGAGGCGCTCTGCATCGCTGTGTAGCTTGCTGTGCAGGTGTCGAGAAGGTGCGTTTCTGGATGAGGTATCGAATACATTGCTTCCCCCTACTTATACCTCCCGAGATCACGAATGTAAAATTAGAGAGATTAGAGCGCGCACGGAGGCTTTCTGGCAGTCGTTCTTCCCGCGAACCACACGCGAGTGGAACAGGATAGGGAGGTAATGACAGTGGCACGTAAAGTGCCCTCCGCCACACACCGTTGGGTGGCTTGCGGAGTGTGGATGTGGAATGCTTCGTACATTCAGAAGGAGTTATGGAAAGAGTCGCCATGTAAACAGAGCATTGTGCGATTGAACGTTGGTGCCGACTACATAGGTACAGTAATTGTCTCTGTGAATAGAAAAGTATCGGTCGAGCATGAGCGCTAGATGCTCAGGATGAGGGAAAGTTTCGTATGGCAGTCTAAAAAAATTAACGGTCCACGCAAGGCACAAAAATTTATCTCCGCAACAAACTGTGTGCAAGATTTTGCGACCGTGGTTACATTTCAAACCGTACCGTCTGCAGCTCGTGCAACAATATAAACCGAAAAATTACGGACGGCACCTTCAGTTTTGCACCACAATTCGGGAAGCAGGTGAGGATGAACATTTCGTCCCCCAAGCTGATATTCAGCGACAATGGAAATTCCCATTATAGAATATGGGTTCCGCCTTTTGGCCAACACACTGCTTTTTTTTTTCCTTTTTATCCAAAACATGTTCCAGCACCTCTATTAAAGGGCAAGTGCTGCACATTCAAAAGATGAAATTCTTATTATCTGGGAAGGTTAATCGGAACTATGTGAGCGTGTGGCACGGAAAATCCTCAAGAAACTATGTCACATGAACGAGATTCGAGAAAGGTTAATATTTTGTTTGTTATGTCACATACAATGCTGTTTGGTCCGCTTTTCTTTTATGACAAGACTGTGGCAGGTACCTCTTATCTTGATAGGTTGCAGTTCCGGTTGTTTCCAAAATTTCGTCTTCCAACAAGACACGGCACCCGCTCTTTGGAGCGTCGATGTCACCCCTGTCTTCGTTTGAGCTCAAGAGAAATATTCGATTCCAACTGTCTGTTCCTTGTATTGTTTGTTCGATTTATTCAGGGTGCGTGTGTGTGTGCGTGTGTGTGTGTGTGTGTGTGTGTGTGTGTGTGTGTGTGTGTGTGTGTGTGCGCGCGTGTGCGTGCGCGTGCACGTGCGCGTTTATTGCTGTGGGCGCAAGCGGCTGGTGTCAGTGTCTTCGTTTCATCTACCACGTCAAGCGAATTATTCGATTCCAATTGTTTGTTTCTTGCATCTTTTTGTTTGATCTATTCTGGGTGTAGTTTTGTTCTTTTTTTCGATTACTGGTACGTGATTCTTTTGTGTATATGTGGAGGAGAGGACCGGGCGGGGGGGGGGGGGGGGCGGAGCGGGGGAAGAGGAAGTAAGTGGCTGATGCGGAAGTCTTCGCTTGATCTATAGGGGCATCCGAATTATTCGATTCCAATTTTTCTCTCTATCTTTTCGTTCTGTTTATTCTAGAGTAACTCGCGTGCGTGATTTTTTCCGTTTTTGGTTACTTGGAATAATCTCAGCTTTATTAACATTTTTTTGTTGTATCCAACCAAAGAAACCCAATTGCCGCGATTCTCCTACTTCACTGCTGATTGGAACACTTCGTGTGTTTTCCCTCTTTGTCTTCGAGCGCAATTGGTATATGTCGGGGTCGGCATCTTAAAGAATGTTATCGGCCTGTTATTAAATGTGATCTGTGGTTGTCATAGTATCTCATGTAAACTATCCACTTTATTCGAAATATGACGTCATGGTCCAAAGGAGACGGGAGGAATTGGACCATGCTCTATCGCGATTTGCACTGTTCTACAGCAGAGTGAGTGAAGTGATATGAAACAATGTGTGTGTAGTGTGTGCAGTGACTGATAGTGAGATGTGAGTGAACAATGTGGCATTACATTATTTCTTAAGTTATTTGTAAAAAGAGTATTGTATACCAGGAGTAGATCTAATGATTGTCTCTAACTAGAAGTCTGTGAATACACTACTGGCCATGAAAATTGCTACACCACGAAGATGACGTGCTACAGATGCGAAATTTAACCGACAGGAATAAGATGCTGTGATATGCAAATCATTAGCTTTTCGGAGCATTCACACAAGGTTGGCGCCGGTGGCGACACCTACAACGTGCTGACTTGAGGAAAGTTTCCAATCGATTTCTCATACACAAACAGCAGTTGACCGGCATTGTCTGGTGAAACGTTGTTGTGATGCCTCGTGTAAGGAGGAGAAATGCGTACCATCAAGTTTCCGACTTTGATAAAGGTCAGATTCTAGCTTATCGCGATTGCGGTTTATCGTATCGTGACATTTCTGCTCGCGTTGGTCGAGATCCAATTGACTGTTTGCAGAATATGGAATCGGTGGGTTCAGGAGGGTAATACGGAACGCCGTGCTGGATCCCAACGGCCTCGTATCACTAGCTGTCGAGATGACAGGCATCTTATCCGCACGGCTGTAACGGATTGTGCATCCACGTCTCGGTCCATGAGTCAACAGATGGGGACGTTTGCAAGACAACAACCATCTGCACGAGCAGTTCGACGACGTTTGCAGCAGCATGGACTATCAGCTCGGAGACCATGGCTGGGGTTACCCTTGACGCTGCATCACAGACGGGAGCACCTGCGATGGTGTACTCCTCGACGAATCTGGATGCACGAATGGCAAAACGTCAGTTTTTCGGATGAATCCAGGTTCTGTTTACAGCATCATCAAGGTCGCATCCGTGTTTGGCGACATCGCGGTGAACGCACATTGGAAGCGTTTATTCGTCATCGCCATACTGGCGCATCACCCGGCGTGATGGTATCGGGTGTCATTGGTTACACGTCTCGGTCACCTCTTGTTTGCATTGACGGCACTCTGGACAGTGGATGTTACATTTCAGATGTGTTAAGACCCGTGGCTCCACCATTTATTCGATCCCTTTGAAACGCTACGTTTCAGGAGGATAATGCACGACCGCATGTTGCAGGTCCTGTAAGGGCCTTTCTGGATACAGAAAATGTTCGACTGCTGCCCTGGACAGCACATTCTCCGCATCTCTCACCGACTGAAAACGTCTGGTCAATGGTGGCCGAGCAACTGGCTCGTCACAATACGCCAGTCAGTACTGTTGATGAACTCTGGTATCGTGTTGAATCTGCATGGGCAGCTGTACCTGTACACGCCATCCAAGCTCTGTTTGACTCACTGCCCAGGCGTATCACGGCCAGAGGTGGTTGTTCTGGGTACTGAATTCTCAGGATCTATGCACCTAAAGTGCGTGAAAATATGTCAGTTCTAGTATAATATATTTGTCCAATGAATACCCGTTTATCATCTTCATTTCTTCTTGGTGTTGCAATTTTAATGGCCAGTAGTGTATATATGTATACGAATTATCTTATTTTAAATTTATCTAAATTTGTAAATACTTTGACACTTCCTATATCCTTCAAATGGTTCAAATGGCTCTGAGCAGTATGGGACTCAACATCTGAGGTCATCAGTCCCCTAGACTTAGAACTACTTAAACCTAAGGACATCACACAGATCCACGCCCGAGGCAGGATTCGAAACTGCGACCGCAGCGGTTGCGCGGTTCCAGACTGAAGCGCCTATATCGTTGTAAATAGAGATCTACGGATGAATGAAGCTGCTGCTACTACTACTGCTCCTACTACAAACTTTTGTTCGGTATTTTTCACGTGCTGGGCCGATGCTCCGAGTAGCGCAGAGCAGCTGGGGAAGGGTGCGGAGTGGCGGGGCCTGCCACTAGGCTACAAGCTAGGCGACGCTACACCACGTTCCGGTCGCTATTTCCGGGAGCCGTTTTGAGAGAGAGAGAGAGAGAAGGGGGTCTTAGGGAGTGAGGTCCGCAGACGAAACACGCGACGCGCGGCCGTAAAGACGGCGAGTTTAGTGGCCTCGTGCGATTCCTCAGCCGCCAGACGGGCAGAGTTCCGTTCCGCACCTGGCGGCTCAGAGGCGCCGGATATAGCCGGGCGCCCAGGGGGGAGGAGCGAGGGGGAGGGCACCGTGGAGACGCCCAGCAGCGCACTGTGCGCGCACACACTCGGCCACTGTCCAAGCGGCCAAACAAACAAATATTTTCGTACTCTGAAGGCCTTCACGACCTGGTGTCTCAGCTGCTGGTAAATTTTCCTGGTTGTATGGTCCTGGTCCGTGAAACACTTTCGTTCCCAACGTTTCGACCAGAGCTGCGCTGGGCATCTTCAGAGGTGAGAATGTGATAGAAAAGCAGTAGAAATCAGCGGTATGCAATTACTTCCATAAAATATGTAGGAGTATGGATATAGCGCGTCTGGAAATGCAATCATCATCATCATCATCATCATCATCATCATCATCATCATCATCTTGGACAGTTTCCAGCCACTGGCTGGGTCTGTCGGGAACACAAGCCTCTCCATCGTGTTCTGTCTTTCCACCATTCCCCCTCTTCCACCTTCGTCCAGTTCTCTCCTCTTCTCATCACACATTCCTTCACTCCCTTCACCCATCTATCCGTTGGGTCTTCCTCTGGGCCTCTTCCCCTCCAGTTGCAGATCAAACATTCTCTTTGGAATTCTTCCCTCATCCATTCTCTTCATGTGTCCATACCACTGCAGTCTTGATTTTTCTATCCTGTCCTGTACTGGTTCCTCCTTTAGTCTTTTCCTCACATACACATTTCGCAATCTGTCTCGTCTTGTTACACCCAACCTGCTCCTCTGGAACTTCATTTCACTAGCCTGTATTCTACTTTTGTCGCTTTTGTGCATTACCCATGTCTCACTTCCGTATGCCAATATGGGGACAAAGTAGGTTCGGTATATAATTCCCTTGGATTTCTGTGGCACCTCCTTGCTCCAAATAAGCCCCCTAATGCATTTGTAGAACTGCCCTGCTTTTCTGCACCTTTCATTTATTTCCATTGCGTTTCCCCCCTTACTTTCAATCACGTTTCCCAGGTACTTGAAGTTCTCTACCACTTGTAGTTTTTCCCCTCCACAAGTTATATCCACATTTGGCCTATTCTTCTTCCTTGTTGTGACGATCCCTCGTCCAAGTCGTGGGAGATGGGCAACAGCACAAAGTAGGGGACAGCCTATAGGGGCGATATACAGCGGGGACTTCGTGTGCCCCAGGACCTCTACGGTAGCTGAGAAGGCCCTATGGGAACCCTGAAACGTAACGGCTAACGGGGCTCTGGTGAAGCTGCGATAGGCCTAGCAAGCCAGTAGTGGATAAATCAACTGCTTTCAAAAAGGGAACATGCCTCGGATCACGCAATCATCACATAAATTTAATTTCTGGTACGGGGGATGCGAGACAGATTCACTGGAAGAATCTTCAGGAAATGTAGTCCATCAACGAAGGTAGTTGCTTACAAAACACTCGTTCGACCAGTACTTGAATAGTGCTCGTCAGCCTGGTATCCGTACCAGACAGATCCAAAGAAGAGCAGCGCGTTTCCTTACAGCTTCATTTAGCGAACCGGAAAGCGTCGCGGAGATGCTAAGTCAACTCCAGTGGCGAACGCTATAAGAGAGGCGTTTTGTATCACGGTGTGATTCACTGTTAAGTTTGGAGCGCGTACGTTCCTAGAAGCGTTATCAAATATCTTGCCTCCTCCTACGTATGTCTCGCTAAAACTTGAAAATAAAATTACGGGTATTTGATCGCCATAAAGAGGATGAAAGGGGGCAAGGCACCAGGTTGGGACGAAGTAACAGTGGATATGATACGAGCAGCAGGAGAAGTAGGAACCCAGTGGCTATACAGAGTGCTGAGGGTGGTGTGGAAGGAGAACAGAATTCCTGAGGATTGGAAGAAAGGAATTATAGTCCCGATCTTCAAGAAAGGGGATAAAAGGAGATGTGAGAACTACAGAGGAATCACCCTGCTATGCCACTGTGGAAAAATCTATGAAAAGATCCTGGAGAAGAGAATAAGAAGCAGTATTGAAGGTAGACTGCAAGAGGAGCAGTACGGTTTCAGACCGGGAAGATTAACAACGGACCTCATATTTGCGGTAAGGCAACTGCAGGAGAGGCACTATGAGTACGGGAAGGACTTAATCATGGCCTTTTTGGATATTGAGAAGGCGTATGACAGTATATGTAGGGACAAGCTCTGGGATGTGCTGAACGCAAAAGGGATAGATGAAGAGATAACACGAAAAGTCAGAAAAATGTATGAGGGAAGTGAGAGTTGTGTGAAAGTGGGGAGGGAACGTACTGCATGGTTCAAGCTGGAAAATGGGCTGCGACAGGGAAGTGCACTTTCGCCTTTATTGTTTATTATTGTTATGGATGAAATCCTACAGCAAGTATCAGATGCAATAGGAGATCATAAAATGAAAGCAGTGCTTTTTGCCGATTACCTGATGTTATGGGAAAATTGCGAGAAGGAGGTGCAAGAGCAGTTAGATGCATGGGAGGCAACGGCAGCACAATATGGAATGCATTTCACTGCAAAGAAAAGTGAAATAATCGTCACAACAAGGAAGAACAATAGGCCAAATGTGGATATAACTTGTGGAGGGGAAAAACTACAAGTGGTAGAGAACTTCAAGTACCTGGGAAGCGTGATTGAAAGTAAGGGGGGAAACGCAATGGAAATAAATGAAAGGTGCAGAAAAGCAGGGCAGTTCTACAAATGCATTAGGGGGCTTATTTGGAGCAAGGAGGTGCCACAGAAATCCAAGGGAATTATATACCGAACCTACTTTGTCCCCATATTGGCATACGGAAGTGAGACATGGGTAATGCACGAAAGCGACAAAAGTAGAATACAGGCTAGTGAAATGAAGTTCCAGAGGAGCAGGTTGGGTGTAACTAGACGAGACAGGTTGCGAAATGTGTATGTGAGCGAAAGACTAAAGGAGGAACCAGTACAGGACAGGATAGAAAAATCAAGACTGCAGTGGTATGGACACATGAAGAGAATGGATGAGGGAAGAATTCCAAAGAGGATGTTTGATCTGCAACTGGAGGGGAAGAGGCCCAGAGGAAGACCAAGGGATAGATGGGTGAAGGGAGTGAAGGAATGTGTGATGAGAAGAGGAGAGAACTGGACGAAGGTGGAAGAGGGGGAATGGTCGAAAGACAGAACACGATGGAGAGGCTTGTGTTCCCGACAGACCCAACCAGTGGCTGGAAACTGTCCAAGATGATGATGATGATGATGATGATGATCGCACACTGAGGCTTACCAGCAGCCGTTCTTCCTGGAAACTGCTCGTTATGGCGACTGGAACAGGAGAGAGCGGGAAGTGACCCTGTCACATAGAGCACGCTCCGTCACACACCTGAAGGAGGCTTACCGAATGCAGAGACTCAGCGAAACTGCGAGGACCTCCGAAAATGTGCAGCGCAGTTCTGGGCGAAAAAGTTCCACGGCCATACATTCCGAAAGATTCACCAGCAACTAAAGTATTATTTTGTCCTTTGGAAGTTGCAACACTGTTGCAGCATATATCCCTATAGTTAGCCTGCCCTTTTATCTGGTCTACTACGACCCGTTTAGACATACTGCCTTGAAGTACTGGTATGAAGGTGGCACGTTGGTGTTGGCTTGTGGTTATTACAATCGTCAGTGAGAACACTAGTTTCATGCAGTTCTGCACTCTAGACTACGCTGTGCAAGACTCTTCATCTACGAATAACTGCTGCAAGCTACATCCATTTGAAGCTGCTGATTATATTTGAGTCAAAGTCTCCCTCTACCATTTTTACCCCCCTCATACTCCCGATTACAAAATTGATGATTTCTTGCTGCTGTAAGATGTGCCCGGTCAACTGTACCTCTCTTTGAGTTAGGCTATGCCGTAACATCTTTCTTCCCTGAATTCGGTTCTGTGGTGTCACCGTCGGACACCACACTTGCTAGGTGGTAGCTTTAAATCGGCCGCGGTACATTAGCACATGTCGGACCCGCGTGTCGCCACTGTCAGTAATTGCAGACCGAGCGCCACCACACGGCAGGTCTAGAGTAGACGTACTAGCACTCGCCCCAGTTGTACGGACGACTTTGCTAGCGACTACACTGACGAAGCCTTTCTCTCATTTGCCGAGAGATAGAATAGCCTTCAGCTAAGTCCATGGCTACGACCTAGCAAGGCGCCATTAACCATTTCTAGAGAGAGTCTCACTTGTATCATCAAGAATGCTGTATACAAATGATGGATTAAAATTAAGTATTCCAGCAGCTACGTACTTTTCTTTATAGCATTCATTACGTATCCTGTTTCAGACCTAACGCCAGCCGGCGTGTGTAAACGCGTGCCTTTCGGTTACCCGTCACTGTGGACTGGCTGTCTTGTCAGTCCACTACAGGTTCAATACTTAGTACATAGTTGTTCGGTCTAGCAACCGAATCTTCGCTCTTCTCATGCTGTACAACTTTTCGAAATCTTCTATTTCTTCTTGTCTGACTCCGTGTTCAGTTCTGTACAAGGCTACACATCAGTCATATAGTTTCAGAAAAATCATCCTGGCGTTTAAATTTGTAGTGAGGTAACAAAGTTCATGGGATAGCGATATTCACATACGAAGATGTCGGCAGTATCGCGCACGTAAGGTATAAAAGAGCAGTCCATCGGTGGAGCAGTCATTTGGAGTTAGGTAAGTCATGGGAAAAGATTTCCGACGCGATTATGGCCGCATGACGGGTACAGACGTACGCAGTTTCAAGAGTGTGCCGAGAATATCACACATTTCATGCATTACCTCTCACCACGGACAACCCAGTGGCCGGCGCCCTTCACCTAACAACCGAGAGCAGCGGAGTTTTCTTGGAGTTGTCAGTGTCAACAGACAAGTAAAACTGCGTGGAATTACTGCAGAAATCAATGTGGGACGCACAACGAGCGCGTCCGTTAAAATAGTGCGGCGAAACTTGGCGTTAAGGGGCTCCGGAAAGGCTCAAAATCATGAAAAGTTCAATTTTTACTTTTTTGCGTTTTCTGTATCTGCAGACTATTACCTTTTAATAGATATATAATTTATTCAATTCCGAAGACTACAACTATTTTCAATTTTTTTTTGAAATGTGTTCTACATGGGCGTGATCCACTGTGGCGCTGTGCGATATGTTAATTACTTTGGTGACGGTGATTCTAAAAGTTTCAAACATGTTCAAGGACTGAACCCCTATGGTGATGATGTTGTAGTGCAGAAATTTGAGTGTATTGGACACGTGCAGAAGCGAATGGGAACAAGACTTCGGCGACTGAAAGCTTCGTACAAAAAACAAAAATTCAGTGATGGTAAAGGGTTGGATGGGAAGGGAAGGTTAACTGACAGTGTAATTGACAAAATACAGAACTATTATGGAATGGCTATTAGGCAAAATACACAAAGTGTCGACGAAATGAAGAAGGCTGTTTGGGCTCTTTTTTATCATACTTCTTCAACTGATGAAAATCCCCAACATAGCTTGTGTCCCAAAGAAGAAGACAGTTGGTGTAAATATAACAAAGGATTGCTAACTGGTGAAGTGTACACTCATAAGCATAGTCTGCCTCATGCAATAATGGAGGTGATAAAACCTATTTTCAGAGACTTAGCAGCACCTGAACTGTTGAAAAAGTGTATTCACGGAAAAACTCAAAACCCCAATGAAAGTGTAAATAGTGTTATATGGTCGAGAATCCCCAAGACTGTATTTGTTGGAATAGAAACACTTCACTTTGGTGTGTACGATGCTGTTGCGCCTTTCAATGATGGCAACATTGTAAGGTGCAAGGTATTTAGAAATATGGGAAATATGGGAATGAAGATAGGTTCTAACATGGTACGAGCGATGCTTGCTTTAGACAAGGAACGCCTTCGGGCTGCAGACAGGGCTGTAAAGAGTCTAGAAATACAAGCAAGAGTAAACAGGAGGAGGAACAAGAGGAAGCTGGAGGAGGAGTTTGCAGAGGATGAAAATAGTCCATCCTATGGACCTGGAATGCACTAAAAAGTTAATCCAATCTTTGTCGCTCGATTCCCAAAACTTTTATTTTCTCATACTAATTACCTGTTTTCTAAGGATCTTCCAAACATATTTGTTTCAAACTTTCAGTAAATGTTACACAGTACCTTCTGCATAATTTAACACAGCCTTTTTCCAAAAAACTGTATATTTTTGAATATATAAATAAAAAATTGCAAAAAATGTTGTGAATTTTCATTACAATTGAAAAAAAATCATCTTTAATAACTGAACTAAAATTTTGTAAAATCCCTGTGTTAAGTTGTAGCCCATATTCCAATAAATAATCTGTAAAAAGTTCAACTTCCTACCTCAAATACTTTGTGAGGAAAGATGTAATTTATAAGCGTTATTTTAACATTGCAAGTATAGGGCGTTCCGGAGCCCCTTAATGGGTGATGTGAGCAGGCGACGGAGCGAGTGCCTTTGCGAACAGCACGACATCGCCTGCGACGTGTTTCCGGGCTCGTGACCATGTCGGTTGGACTCTAGCCTACTGGGAAACAGTGGCCTGGTCAGGTATGTCCCTCTTCAAGTTGGTAAGAGCTTATGGTAGCGTTCGAGTGTGGTGAGGACACTTCGAGATCATAGACGCAAGTGGACAAGAACGCACTGTGCAAGCTGGTGGGGCTCCATAATGGTGTGTGACGTGTTTACAATGATTGGAATGGGACCTCTGGTCCAACTGAACCGACCAAGTCACTGGAAGTTCTGATGTTCGCGCACTTAGAGACCACCTACAACCAAACAAGGGTGAAATTTTATGGATGACAATGTGCCATGTCACAATTCTTCTCGATTGTTTTAAGGACGTTCTGGAAAATTGGAGGGAATGAATTAACTACATAGATCGCCTGACATGAATTCCCTCGAACGTTTATCGAATATCTATGGGGAATAATAGAGAGGTCAGTTCGTGCACAAAATCCTGCATCGGCTGCACTTTCGCAATTATGGATGGCTATACAGATAGCATGGCTCAATATTTATGCAGTAGACTTCCAGCGATTTGTTGAACCCATGCCAGGTTGAGGAGTTACTGCACTACGCTCGGTAAAAGTAGGTCCGACACGATATTAGGAGATATCCCACGACTTGTGTCACCTCAGTGGATATCCGACCTGCAGCGTTAGAGTGTAACATACTGAGGACACAAAAATCGTGCGATACCTCCTAACATCTCCTTTTACCCATCAACTCGACGTGGCATGGACTTAACAAGTAGTTGGAAGTCCCTGCACCAATATTGAGGCCATCTGCCTGTACAGCCGTCCATAAATGTGAAAAATTGCCAGTGCAGGATTTTGTGCACGAATTTACTTCTCTATTAAGTCCCATAAATGCTCGATGGGGTTCACGTCGGGCGATCTGAGTGGCCAAATCATTCTCTCGAATTGTCAGAATTTTCTTCGAACCACTCGCGAACAATTATGGCCCGATTGCAATACCACCGTTAGTTGGGAACAGGAAGAGCACGGATGGTTGCAAATAGTGTCAAACTAGCCGAACATAACCATTTGCAGTCAGTGATCGGTTGAGTTGGATCACAAAACCAAGTGCATTCCATGTAATCACAGCCCACATCATTTTGGAGCTACCACCAACTTGCTCTGTACCTTGTTGACAATTTGTGACCATAGTCTCATGGGGTCTGTGCCGCAGTCGAATCCTACCATCAGTTCTTACCAACTGAAATCGGGTTTCATCGGACAGGCCACAGTTTTCCCGTCTTCTAGGGTGCAATTAATATGGTCATGATCTCAGGACAGGCGCCGCAAGTAAAGTCATGTTGTTAGCAAACGGGCTTGCATTGCACGTGTCTGTTCCCATAGCCCATTAACGCCACATATCGCAGCACTGTCCTAACACACACGTTCGTTGCACGTCCCGCGTTCTGCGCTTATTTCACGCAGTGTTGCTTGTCTGTTAGCACTAACAAATCTTCACAAACGCCGCTGCTCTCGGTCGTTAAGTGAAGTCCGTTGGCCACTGCATTGTTGATGGTGTTCTCTGCACACTATTGATCTGAGAAAGTTGAATTCCCTAACGATTTCCGAACTGGAATGTCCCATGCGTCTAGCTCCAACTGCCATTCCACGTACAGAGTCTTAATTCCTGTCGTGAGGCCAAAATCACATCTGAAACCTTTTCACATGAATGACCTGAGCGCAAATGACAGCTCCGCCAATCCACTGCCTTTTATACAATGTACAGGGTGATTCAGAAAGAATACCACAACTTTAAAAATGTGTATTTAATGAAAGAAACATAATATAACCTTCTGTTATACATCATTACAAAGAGTATTTAAAAAGGTTTTTTTTTCA